>NC_071441.1:27018122-27360122 GCF_017976375.1 Cuculus canorus | reverse complement strand
AGTTCTCCAGAGGGATTGTTCCTGGCCAGGATCCTGCTTCCTTCCAGCAGCTCATTCAAAGTTCCGAGGGACTCGCGGCATGCCACACAGATAGGTGGTTATCAGCCTTCCTCACACGGGGCACCAGTTTGCCGCGATTAAGAGACGGGACGCAGCTTGATGCAAGCAAATGTCGTCTTTATTGTGCAGCTAACTTATGTTTATACCAGTTACAGCTAATTTAGGCTCATACATATTACAAAAAGCGAGCTCAGTATTGGCTAATACAAAAGGGTCTTCTGCCTCACTTAACGACAATTTCCTGCCATTCAACAACGAGTACCCGCGATCAAGCCAGCAATCTTTGTTAAAGTTCCTGTCTCACTCCCTCCCAGGGCCTGTGGCGGACAGGCTCCAGCGCGTCTGTCTTTATCAACTGATCTGTGCTGGGGGTTTTCCTGAAGCAACCCCCAGCTGTTGCAACACACAACCTTTTCAGAGAAGTGATATTTCCTAATATTTAAACCTTCCTTGGCGTAACTTGAGGCAGTTTCCTCTTGTCCTGTCACTTGTTACTTTGGAGGAGAGATGAACGCCCACTTCACTACAATCTCCTTTCAGGTGGTTATAGAGAGCGATAAGGTCTCCCCTTGGCCTCCTCTTCTCCAGACTAAAGGGCCCCATTTCCCTCAGCTGCTTCTCAGTACTCCAGACTGTTTGCCAGCTTTGTAACCCCTTGCACACGCTCCAGCCCTTCAGGGACTTTCTTGCAGTGAGGGGCCCACAACTGAACACAGGATTCGAGGTGTCACCGACGGAGGGGGAGTTCAGGACAGAGATAAGGAAGAATTAGTTCGGAACGCTAGCCAGCATTTACAGAAATGGAATGATCGGGTACAGAAATCGAATGATCAGGTACAGAACTCAAATGATTGGGAAAAGGCCGGCCCCTTCCTTTATGAAAAATTAAAACCTAGACTTAGTGAGTGGGATCTCCCCACTCTGGGTAAAAACTTATATGTAGACTTGATGCAGAGAATAGTTACGGAATTAATCCTCACAGAATCAATTAAGTTGGAAAAGACCTTTAAGATCATTTGCAATTGAGCACAGAGCATCTGTTGTTAATGCTGGAAGGAGTGGCTTTTTTTTTTTTCTAGCTGGGACGTTAAACTGTAATGAGAGATGCAATTATTCAGGCATAACTGACTGCGCTGAGAAACACACTATTGCTACAGTAAAGAACAGTGAGACATATTTCTCTGGTGGAAAAGAAGTCTTTTGACAATAGTGTTGTTTCAAATATTTCATCAGTTTCAGTGGAATTTAACTATCACCTTGGATAGAAAAACCTTCTTCACTAGGAATTTTCTCAGCTGGTGAAATGTATCCAGCATGGGCTTTAAGTAAAAGAGTTCATATCTCTGAACAATTCAGTGAGACAAGTGCTCACCTGAGAGATCACAGAAGCAGTGTTTTTTGTATCCCTATGTCAGTCTGGAATAATTTTTCTGGGATGATGAAAAAGAGCTGCTCCGATCATTAGTTCGCGAATTACCACTTCTAGGGTATACACAAAATGCAGCTTAGCCTGTTAGCACCATAAAGTTGTTGCAAGCTAATGTTTGTTCTGTGACCTCTCTGATAATTAAAATGCAAATGAACAAAAAGAAAAAAAATATATGAAAAAGAAAAGAAGAAAGAAAATAAAATTTCACCCATTGCAAATAGAACAGATTGTCTCTTGGCAAATGTGATCTGTAAGTCCTCCTGGGAGTATTAGGCTGTTGTGGGACTAGGCACCGAGGTGGCTTGAGCAACTCTTGCTTCTACACAATATGTCTTCTGTGAATCCACAGAGGACTTCAGCCATTCTACTAATAACTCTGGCCCCTCCATCTTCATACTAAAGAAATCTCACCCCCTTCTCATTTATTGAAAATAATGAAATTGGAGAAAAACTACAGCAAAGCGGAGTGGGGTCAGGAACCCCAGAGCTATTGACAGTGTTATGTTCTTCATGTGGAGAAAGGAAGGGTATGTCCTTAATGGCACACCGTCCACTGCTTGGCACACCTATCCTTCTGCAGAGATAACCGTACTCTTCCTTCCTATGTAAGGATGTAACAGGGACTGAGTCAGATCAGACCAATGGTTTATCTAGTACAACTGTCCTATTTCTAGTAGGACTGATAAACGTGGACCCGCAGTAGGATAGCAAGACACAGCAGGAACCTTCCCCTCTAGACCCCACCCTGCTTTCAACCAACACACCAAAGATATTTAAAACCGACTTGGCAGTGAGGGTGTGTTTGGTTTAGCTCCTTAGTTTGTCTAATCCCTTTCTGAAACTTGCACATTTTTGCTTGATATCACATCCAGTGACTGTGGGTTGTAGCTGTTTTTTATGTGTTGGATAGTACAATCATTTCTTGTGTTTGTTTCAGACTGAGTGCCTTGACACATTCCTGCTTCCTGGACTGCATGTTGTAGTGAATCATGCACTGTCACCTTTTCCATTAGCGTCACTGTCCTTCAAACTGGTTTCAATGAAAAGCTGGAATGTTTCGTGCTTCTTATCATCTTGACTTGGATTTGTCAAAAGGCTTTTTTTCATGTATTTATTTTGCTATTTGTTTCAACAAAGAAAGCTTAGGGATGGACAAGCAAATTACACATGAAGTGGACGGGGTTGGTTTCACAGAAAGCATAGAGTAACAGCTACTTCTACCTATCTCCCAAGCAAAACAGATCATTTCATAGACCTGGAAGCAGTGGAATATTTTGTACCTATTGTGCAAGGGGAACAACAGCTTGAGATGTACCTGTCATCACGGAAATGCCTGGTATCCCTGTGCCAAGGCCGATGGATATGTTGAGCTGGGCCTTGCTGAAGGACGGCATCACATTCAGGGTTGGCCAGACTTTAGACAAAATATTGTACGCTAACATCATTGTCTTCATCCAACTCTGATTAACAGTATCAAGTGTCCATGTTTTCTTCCTCCCTGTACAAACGTGTGGGATGATAAGTGCTATGAAGAAGAGAGCAGTAGCTGTATGCCAGAGCATAGAAAGAGAGGAGAGAAACAAGGGGAGATTTCCTTTCTCTGCACTGGTCCTCCAAGTACAAGAAATTGTCCTCCGAAGTACAATGAAGTAAGCATTCAGATATCATGGTGACAAACGTGGAACAGGTGGACGAAATACACGCTCTTGGTATGTAGCAAGGGTGTTTGTAATTTGTTATCTAAACTGAAGATTATCACGCAACCCCAACATTCTCATAGAAACAAAGACCATCAAAATTTCCCCTGGCTTTCCCTTGTGGAAGAAGGTTACAAAATGGAAGTCCTAGACATTACCAAGAACCACTTTGTAATAATACTTCAGTGCTTTAAAAAGACTTATCCATCCTTTCACACCAAAGGGAAAGAAAATCAGCATGGAGCTGTTGCTTCTCCTGTCTTTGTCAGAACCCAGGAAAAACTAGCTGGACTCTTCTTCTACTGCTTCCCTGCCAAGAGGAGGGATATAGTGATGTTCATCTCTCTTAGCGTTGCGATTCATCTGCTGGGCCTGTCCCTCTCTGGAGAAAAGAAAGACACTGCTGACTGGCTGCAAAAGTCTAAGCAACTTCCTCTGATATTCAGAGAAAGACTGCATGTTATTACTCCCCTCTGTGATGCTCATTCTCCCTTGGGGGAGTTAAACCTTTCTGCGCACACAATTTTACCACATACTTCCAAAGTAACAGCATGGGAAAATGCTTATAAAGGGGCCTTTTGCCTGTTCAATAGAGAACACTGCACCTTCCTTACTAATATTGCCTAAATAATTGCTTTGAGAGGTTCAGTTATTTAGCCAGGCTTCTGAAGTGGTGATTGTATATGTGATGCTAGTGCTAAATGCACTAAACTGTCCTTTACATTTCCGGAGCTAGTGACTCGCTGCATTCACTAAATCTCTACATATTTTACCCCAAAATATGGGAGCTGAGCTAATGAATTTGAAAGAGATATTTAATAAGCAGATTCCTCCACTGCCCCCACAAATGCATGCTAATAATCAGACAAATTAAGCATGAGCATGATCTGTGTGGTGTCTCCCACTGGCATAAATAGCTCCTACTGCACTTTCCTCGCTCTATTTACTGTGCAGAGAAAGATCACCTTTAGGGAACCATGGCCTTTTCAATACTAAAATTACAGTTGAACATAACACTAGAGTTTCAAATATTTGTCAGTGGGCTTGGAAACTCCTATTTAAGCATTTTATAGTAGCATCATAGAAATAGAACAAATGCTCTTACACACTGCTTCTTGTATGTCAGACCACCTAAATATGACACAGAGTTCCTCATTGTGAACCACTATAAAATTTTGAAAAAGAAAAAGTGTGCGTCTGGTCTCTGAAAATCACAAGGCTTAGCTTCTCTACAGACAGCACTTGGACAACTGAAGTAGGAGACCAAGAGACAGGGATTTTCAGATCCATTTCTCATTTAGAACAGAGCCGTGCACCAATGAGGTGTGTTTGAACTACAGACTTTGTAGAAATACAATGACCAGGTTTGGGAAAACACAATTTCATGCAATCGTTTTGCCCCTACTCCAACTAAGTTATATTTGGTTAAGGAAATAAACAGAAGACAGTAACTTAAATGATGCTAGAAAAACATGCTGTGAAAAAAGGCATAGTTAGTAGAAAAAAAGTGGAAGTTATCCAGACTATTTAGGACTTGCAGTCAATAGTGACATTCTTCTGTCAGCATTTTTAAAAATAGCCCTCTATTTGTAGTGCAAACCAGCATACTACTTCTAGTCAGAAGCTTGCTGTGCGTATATTAATTTCCTTTCTCCAGTACTAGTAAGATCTGCAAAGATACATTCTTGACATAACCTTTTACCGTGATTAATTAAAAAAATAAAACCCAAGCCCAAGCTTTTCAAATTATGTGAACTGCTTTAAGAAGATCACAGATAGGTTTTATTCACACTGTTTAAGTGGTACAAGGAGGAGAAAGGGCAGGAAAGCAAAGAGGAAAGCAAAGGCAACCCGAAGCTGCTGTGAGAGTTAGTTAAGCAGTAAGGATGTTTCTGAGGCCTGGTAGCAGAAGCGTAAGGATATTCTTCCATTTTGCTGCTTTTATTGTTTGGCATGAGCGTGACACAGCTGCTTCCTGAGCTGAAATGCCAGCAACTGAAGATTTTTAATAGCCCGATTGAGGACAAAGTATGGTGTTGAGTGGATTTTAGCCTCTGTAGAAGTACACTGGAGTACACGGGTATTTTGGGGCAGTGTTTGCTGTAAGGTAAAAATAGAAATGGTTACCTCTAGGCTTCATCTGGTTTTGCGTGCCTGCTCAATGTGATGGAGATGTGGCTTCTGTAGTACTTGCGCAGGTCCCAGCCAAAGGGCTGTTGCACCTCCCTGGTCTTCTCCCACTGGAGGATGGGTTTGGTCTGCACTTGGGGTATCCCCAGATCACGGCAGCATAACCTACCCACCCTCTCCGTGATCTGTGGTATTCTTTGAAATGTGGCTTTTTAACTTGAACCACCGGTAAAAACAAATCAGGGAGCAACTGCTTCTCTTAGGGCTGAAAAAGTAGGGCTGCAGGAGACTCAAGAAGCTGATGTCAACAGCTTGGTAATATGGCTCAGCTGGAGCTTGGGCCCCAGTGCTGTGTCCTTGCTGACCCCTTTCCACGTGTCGTCCTTACCTCTGTTCACTGGGAACAGCAACCCTACTCACCATCCGAAAGGCTCAGTAAAACAAAGAGGAAGGGGGCTGTAAAAGTCTTGATGGTATCATTCAGTGACATAACGTTTGGTCTCTAGTAGCTATTTGCAGATAAGTGTTAAATGCCTGTATTTACTGAAGGCTGGACAACACTAAGAAATTACTCTGTGCTGACCTGTGATTCACTCTCACTAGAGGACAAACGGTTAAACAGAACAACCTCTGCTTATGTGAAACCCTGAGTAAATTAAATTGTAACTTGAGGCTATTTCCTAACATGATATGATATCCAAACTCTGGCTTAGAAAATATTACTGAGGAGCCGGTGATCTGTTCCCACTTTAGGTCCTTTAATAATTGTCAGCTGCTTACACGTAACAGATTAAATTACTAATATCAGCAAAAATATCACCTTAAGTCACATGTAAATGCATTTCTGAAAGCTGCTGGTTAAGAGCTCAGACTTGGGTAGCCAACCTTGAAAATGCCAACCTCAATCTCACTACTACCTGCTTGAAGCTATTTTGCCAATTTGTCTTGGCAGCAAGGTGGAAACTTAAACCCGTTAGCAGCCTATGCAAATCCTGTGTGGCAGTCTCAACTCTCCTGCCTGTCCCTGCATCCTCCTTGTACTAAATCCAGTAGCTGGTGAACTTTCCATGAGCTGTTGTGGTGACTGTAATAGCAGCAAAACATCTTGGGTCCCACAATGTCAGACAGAATGTGAGCTTCCAGCAGAAATACACAAATCTGAATGAGTGTCATTTATCAAATGAATCCAGTATAGCAATTGAAGGAACTATCTGATTCTCACTCTGAAGACTGTAACGAGACTGAAAGGAATCAAGATTTTTCCAGGGTCATAAACCTACTTGCTCCTCATAAAACCCATGCAATGAAGGAAAATCTACTTTAGAATAATCCTGTTTAAACCTAGTCTGGCCTGGTCTCCCAGAGGCACTATGGAAGCTCCTGTGCCCAAACTGTCTCAGAGTCTTCCTTGGGAATTCAGGACATACTCATCATGTGTTCACCTTATTACTGACCTGTTAAAGTAAACTTTAAATCTACAGTACAAATGCTGTCTGCTCATGGAAAACCCTCATCAGCAAATAAGACAACTGTGTGGGTTTTAAGCAATATCAATATAAAAGGTAAACAGTAGGTAAACGGGAATGAAGAACAGTTACTTAATTTTGGTTTCTTTTCTTCAGATCTGTGCTGCAATCTTGGTGATGTTCCAAGTGAGGATGCACAGTGGGACTTCACACTGTCTTGTTGTGTTGCAAAATCACCAAACAAGGAAAAATATTAGCAGGGCGCTGTAGGTATCTGAAGATGAAAGGTCTGAGCTGTATTGAGCATTTATCTACCTACGTCTTTGCCATGCAGTACCTTGGCAAGCACTTGTGCTTCTGACATGTCTTTCACAAAAAAATACACCAGAAGCCGATTAAACATTGCCACCAAAATGCTTTCATAAAACAAAATACATTAACCATGTGTTAAGACAACTGTCAATGAATTCTGAAAATAAACCAGTACGAAGAAGTCCAAATACAAATCTCCAAATACACCTGGCTAACAGTTAAAGACATCTTTCAGACACTGCGTAAAAGGACTGAGATCCCTATGGCTGCAGTGAGAAAATCAAGCTGAAAGAAAAGTTCTGCTGTGAGCAGAGCCCCATACTGCATCATCACTTCAGTGTATGCTTTATGTCATATTACCTCTATTTATATTGACTTCATTATTGTACCATCAGAAGGAGCATAGGAAGAACTTGGAAATGTGAACCAAGGAGAGCAGGTTAGAAGTGACTTACCGTTAACAGTGCTCACAGCCCTATCAAAACAACCTCAAAAACCTAACAAAACCCATTAACAATGCATTTTAAAACTGTAGATTTTTCCCTAACAGCAGACAAAAATATGATGATACTGGCTGGCTGTGGGTATGGAGGAGAGCAAAACCAATTCATTTTTCGCCTGAATTAAAGTAGTTTTAGCCTAGAAAGTGGAGTGGCAGGCAGCTAAGATGTCTTGAGTCCAATTAAGTAAGTACATTTAGCTATTACGCTGTCAGTGACTCTAACACTTTCCTTGGACTTAAATACGTCTCATGAGCAACACAGCCTTGGTGGTACATTAAGCAAACGTGGCCCTGGTCTGTCACTAGGGAAGGTCGTCTTATGCTGACATTTCAGCTTGTCTTACACCGAGACGGTCACTTTATAACTACAATATATGATATTGCAAACATCAGGCTTCTGTTCAGTTGAATTCTTTGAGGATGAATGTTAACTGGAAGAATATTGAAAAAGATGACTGAACTTTATATACAAAATTCCTTAATACGCACATAACTCCCTATATATATATCTCTAAAAAAACCCAAAACACGCAAAACAACTAAAAAAAAAAAAGAAAAAAAAGAAAAACCCCCAAACTAAGAACTTGCTCCACAGTCATACTAACGTAATTGAGAATAGTTGTCACCTATGTATAGATTAAAAATAGCATTGTGCTGCAATGGTTGTGATCCAGCTTCAGGAGCATTGTCATAGGAACTCAGAAGGAGGAGGGGGACCTCTGGAAATATCATCACTTGGCACAGCCTATGGGTAACTTCAACAAGTCTTCCCAAGTACAGCCTTTGCTCATTTGAAAAAGTAGACAGTGAAGACTGAGACACTCAAACGACCACAATCAGTACTATTACCCATCCTGAAACACTTTGTAACATGACAGTATCAAACCCAGGCACGTTCTCCTCAAATATTAATTTACACGGCATTCCTAAGTTCAAAAGCAATAAGGAGAAAAACATTTTATGCTGCAGTGGAGTAGCTGATTAATAAAGAAAGGTAGAAAAATGGTAATTTTGATGCTTTAAAGCAGTTCCATCATTAAGTTATAGAATTAATCCTGGAAAATGAAGTCCCAGATCATTTCTGTGTTCCCTAACTGGAGCTATATACAGTGGCTGCAGTCATAACTTACTGTATGAGTATCAGCTGACTGGTGGGATGTGTATTATCCATTTCAGATTTAAGTGATTTTTACACAATGAATATGTCTTCCTCCAAAACAATATGCTGTGTATTCTGTCCTTCTTCTCAATGGGAAGGATAAATCTGGCACATTTAACTAACAGTATTGGTTGCTGAACCTGACAATAATTCTGCCCAGGTCTGCTGGTGAAGATGTGGATAGAATGTGTCGTCAGGGTACTGGCTCTATCAGGCTCTATTGTAACAGATCCACTGAAAAGATGTTTTGGAGATGAATGAAAGAAACCTTCAAAGTTCATTGCTAATGCTTTCCTTTGCTTCCTTTAGCATGTTGTTGTCGTCTGCTGACATTTCAGTCAGGCCATCAAGTAATCATCTGTATTTCAGTTGGTCAAGCAAGTTATCTTAAAAGAAGTTGCAATATCCAAACAAGAAATAAGGACACAGGCAGCCTTAGGCATAAAGATGACATCGATAAGAACTTGCACTAACTTTGCACCTCAACCTCTATAAGGTCACCTTCTGATTACAGCAATAACTAAAACCAAAGAAAAATCAAAGGAAGTCTTTCTTTCTGTACACAGTTTTTATTACTTGCATAATAACAATACAACATAGATGCTGGGTAGCATGACTATGCAAAATACATAAATATGAACTAACTCTACGTATTTTAATATCTAATAACTGAGAAGAACAAAGTGAGAAGCAAAAACCTGAACATTTTTTAATAACGAAGTAAAAACGGAGACTGAACAAGTTAGTCAGTCTTTTCACAAGGGGGCTGACTTATATTCTCTGGATTTTTTCAGCCACCACAACTGGATTCTCTTTCTTGATTTTTTCTGCGGCTTCTGCTTTGTAATCATATGCGCAGTTATGTCTGTCAGAATAACGGTGAAATCCACAAAATATGTTTCCACATCGGCAGTCAAATCCTGTATAGAGAAAAACAAGCAAAATCACTAAGAAGCTCTTCATATTTATTTAAGCTCTAAATTAAGGGTTTAGTCAGGCAAACCTGTAGCACGTGTCTCCAGATAAATCAACATCAACCTTTTAAACGTCGCAGTACTAAGTATTTTCATGAGCTATAGCTTGCACAGATCCATAAAGCACTGTCAGGTATACTGTCCCTTTTCCCCCTGCAGAAACTCGCCGCAATAGTGCAGCACCGATGCAGGGCTTCAACTTGCTGCACACTCACAGCTCATTCAAACCTCAGAGTAATACTTTCATCTTACCTTGGTTCTCCAGGTGTATCAACAGCATGTTCACAGTTGTTTAGGCTAGTGCCTACTCCCTGGGTAGATGCAGAATCTGAGGTAAGACTGTTTGAACCACCGGCTGCTCCTACATCGAGAATTTGACATGTTAGTTGTGAACGAACTGCAGAATACATGTTAATAAAATAGTCTCTTAAAAAGCTTTGAATTGCCTGCCTACAACCTTCACTGCTACTGGGTACTAATTCTTATTTAAAGACAGGCTATACTGTTAATAATAAAAATATAGAGATTGTGTAAGCATATGTTAGCAGAGGAGGCGAAGTGGGAAAGCAAGGAATGGCTGAATGCCAAGCAGACCAGAACACATTACACAAAAATGTATTTTTATAAAGTCTACTGTAATTTAAAGTAGTATTCTCTTTGATAGTCACTGTTCCAGAACACAGCATTCAAAAACTCTCCTGAAAAATGTTCTTGGATTCCTTGTCATCCTCTCTAAGTTTTATTTTAAAAGAAGTAAAATAAATAAATAAATAAATAAATAAACAAACAAAGAAAAAGCCACCCACCCTCACCCATGGGGCTGATTCTGCCACTATTCTGCTGCAGCGGAAAATGCTCTCTGTAGCAAACAGAACACATCCCGTTTGTCCTAGCATCTCCATAAAATCCACATCCCGTACGACACAGCATAGGCGCTGGGGTCTGGTTTGTCTCCCGAGTCATCCTGGATCTGTAAATTAAAACAAAGCTCTCCATTAGGAGCTGGCAGGACACCAAAATCAATTACAGGGCTTTAGAACTGTACGTCTGCTCACCCCGCCTCCTAGAAGTGATATCAGCATCCTTAAAGAGGGTTATATAGATGTTAATATACCATTCAATACTGCAAATGTATTTTTGGGTTTTACTCTTCCTGGAGAAAGAAAATTAACAACTTAGAACATATTCAACAGCTTAATGACACAGCCTACACTCTTTTTTTTTTAAAAAAAAGCCAGTTAAATCCTTTGTCTTAATAAAGTTCTAGCAAGACTTCTGAGACTCTCGTGAGCAGACAATGCTAATTCTCTGCCGTGAAATGCAAAAGTTAGGAATAAAAATACTTCACCTTCACTGCTGGTTAACCTCTGCAAAGCAAGGTTAGCAGAAAAACTGAATGGCAATCAAATCTTTTATTCCCAAGGCCAATAAAACTGGCACACTGTAATCAAGCAATTTGCTACAAATTGAGGACATGTAAGAATATTGCATCGGTCCTCTCAAAATTTAGATTTAGTACTAGCACTTGGAGACCTTTTAGAGTAATCTCTGCATTGCTGCCTTCCTAATCAGTAACAGACACAGTAAGAGACATATGGCTGCTGATGCTTGTGAGAAATCAAAACTGCTGAAAGGAAACTCAGTGCAGTTAAGTAATCAACTTATGTTCCACTGGTATGACAACTGCAATTAACAGCTGCCTTTGTCTAGTTAAACTACATTTCTGTGTTCAAAGTAAAACAAAGTAAACAAGAAAACCAGGAAAAAGTAAACAAGCAAAACTCATCTGCTTGCCTGCTTATGGCCACCGCATCTCATTTTCCAGGTACCCAATGCTGTATTATTTTATGCCTTTCTAACATCCTCCAGCTACGGTTTTCTTTCAGGGCTACAAAACAGCTTGACACTGACTCTGACACAGTATCACAGTCATAGACTGTCAGAAGAAACCATGACTCATTCAGAGAACCTTAAGAAGTCTTGTAATCTGCCGTAGGCCTACGTCCACGTAAACAGAACTACAGACTGCACTGTCTGCCCTTTTACGAAGCAGGCAAGCTCAAAGTACTGTCACAGAACAACAAAATCCCTTGGCTGGAAAAGACCTTTGACATCATCGAGTCCAACCATACCTGTCCATTACCAAATCATATCCCTAAGCAGTTCATATAGGTGTATTTGAAATACCTCCAGGGATGCCAACTCAACCACCTCCCTGCGCAGCCTGTGCCCGTGGCCGATAATCCTTTTGGTGTCAAACACACTGCCATCACCAACCACAGTGGACTTTCTCCGTTTCCAAAGTGGTGCACTGTGAACGCTTTTCACCACTTACTAAACCTAGCTTTAGGCGCCGATGCTGGTTTGAACCAACGCCACCAGAGTGTGCACAGCTCCTTTGTCAGCACATTCTTCCACTACTTGCAACGCACGCCCCTAACTCAAGGAAGCCGTGCTTTTCCAGGCCCTGAACGGCACTCGGGAGTCACCCGTGCCTGTCCCAAAAGCGCCTGCCGCCACGCACTCGCCCCACGCCGGTCACGTGGGCGGGGCCTGCGCTTCCGCGCGTCAGAGGGCAGCGGCGTCAGGAGCCGTCACAGCAGCTCTGCGCCCAGCCTGGCGGCCAACTCTGGCCACCCCATCCTTCCAGGGGTAGCCGAAATCCCAGTCAGAAAACGCAGCGCCACCGGCCGGTCACCACCTTCGCCGTTTCACGGCGTTGAAACGCTTCGCGGTGTGGGACAAGGACTCGGAGGTGATACCGGCGATGGTGGTACCGGAGGTGGCACCAGCGGTGGCGATACCGGCGGTGCTACCGACGGTGGCGGTACCGGAGGTGGCACCAGCGGTGGCGCTACCGGAGGTGGCACCAGCGGTGGCACCAGCGGTGGCGGTACCGGAGGTGGCACCAGCGGTGGCGGTAGCAGCAGTGGTAGCGGTGGTAGCAGTTGTAGCAGCGATGGTGGTAGCTGCGGTGGTGGCAGCAGCGATTCCAGCAGCGGCGGTGGCTGCTGCGATGGTGGCAGCGGTGCCAGAAATGCCTTATATTCTGACTTATATTCTCTTGATTTTTTCAGCCACCACAACTGGATTCTCTTTCTTGATTTTTTCTGCGGCTTCTGCTTTGTAATCATATGGGCAGTTGTGTCTGTCAGAATAACGGTGAAATCCACAAAATACGTTTCCACATCGGCAGTCAAATCCTGTATAGAGAAAAACAAGCAAAATCACTAAGAAGCTTTTCATATTTATTTAAGCTCTAAATTAAGGGTTTAGTCACTGAAATGGGGATATGTTCGTCAACTCTGACACAGAGAGTAAGAAAAATGAACAGTTGTACTAAGTTGTTTAGATTCTGAATAAGCAAGTAAGTTTCACGGTATAGGTATTTCATTACGTTTCATCTAGCAAGTGGCAACTAATCATCATCATCTGTTCAAAACTGACAAAGTGTTCTCATACCTAAAAGGCCAAGCTTCTTTCTGCATGTGAAACATCTGTTCTTCTTTGGTTTGGGCAGTTCAGGAGCTCTCTCTTCACTCTGAGAAGTACTAGGTTGAGAAACTGATGGGCCTGGTTGAGTGACAACTGTTAAAGCAAGCAAAAGAAATAAAGGATAAACTTCTTTTTCCTGACTTAACTCGCTATTGAGTAGCATACGTGTATTCCTTAAGGATTAATTGCCCCTATTAAGACCCTGAAGTTTGCCGTCTAAAGTACTACATAGACTAGTCTATGGAAGTGTGAAATAGATGGGGATTTTTGGATACTCTCTTCTTCTCTTTTGGCCTTACACAAGTCAAACAGATTTTCCCCACAATTCCACCGGCAAGAAAATAAGGCACTTATTTGTTACACTTAGGCAGGCGTTAAGGGCTTGGAAAGCACTCCAGAAATGTACACACTTATTTCTTAAAAAAATTGTATGATCAAGGAGCATTTAATGTAAACCAAAACCAATACCATCACAGCTAAATTTTCTGAACAGAGGGGAATATCTGTAGAGAATAAAACTAATAGGAAGATATTTTTAGAAACAAAAGAAATTCAGTAGTGTGCTACTATCATAGCATGAGATTACTCTGCCACTACATTTGTGAAGTCAGGTGCCTATACCAGTTCACCAATACAGCAGACAGCAAGTCACTGATATTGTGATAGATCCAAAACACAGCTACAAACCACATAAGGTTCAAAAGAGCCCTCATGTTTTCAACACCTTTCAATATTATAAAGAACAAAGTGCAGCTTTACACTGAATATCTGTATTTATGTATTCAGTGTTAAGTGTTCAAGCAGGCATAGTCAAAACGAGTAATTTTTTCAAATACCCTCAGAGAAACTTGTGTCACCTTTTAATTAAGTTCCCTGAAGGACACAAATTTGTCCTTTTGTGAGTTTTTATGAATCTGTTAATTTTGTTTTAAAAAGTATATTTTTGAATCCAAGACTTTTAATATAGTCTTCATATCTAAGCTGAAACAGAGGAAAGCTGAGAAAGGTGTTAACACGCACAACTTTAACATCTGCTCCTGGTACAGTTCTCCTGAACAATCCCATCTGTATGATGACATCTATTGTTCTAAAATGCAACAATCTGCAAAATGCATTCTGGAATAAATGGAAGTACGTATGCCTTAAGGACTTATTTGTAAGCAACCTCATGCACATCGGATGCTAACAGAGAGAGATTCTTTTGGATCAGTAACCACTGTATCCCATGAAAAGTGGACTTTTTTGCAGACATGAAGAAACAGTTGCATTGAGTTTTTTCTAACTTTACGCTTCTTGCTTGGTTTTTTACAATTGCGTTTGCATTACCAAGTTCACAGGTATTTTGGAAAACATCTCGCTATTACCACTGACACCAAGAAAGCCTCATAACTCACTGTACAATAAGACAGCACCAAGTCAGAACTTCATGCTCCAAACAAGATTTAAGTGACAAGCTCTCAAAGATAATAAGGAATCTTCAGTGCTTATCACCAAAAAAAAATCATGCAATAAAACAACGGTTGCTAGTATTTTCTCATACATTATAGCAACAGCCCTGAAAAGCAACTAAGGCCATTTACTACTTTTATTTTTTGTTACCTTGAATAGATATTTTTCAAAAACATTTGGGAAGTTCAGTGTCAGTGCCATTTTGCCAAGTCTGGGGGATAAGAAAACTGTTACAGCACTAGTGTTATAATTACTGCTGCTATTGGTACTTTTTGGAGTAACTACTCATGATGATTTTGGGTTTGTGAGAAAACAATTTATTCTTTGCCTGGATGATTAATATTTTCTAGACGAACAAATACAATCCTCGGTTCATCTGCCATAGTAGATGAAAAAAAGTAATCAGAAACGCTCACAAGCTTTGCAATGTGGTGTACGAGTAGCCAAGAGCATACACGCTGTTTCAGATAGGTGCAAACGACAATCTATAAGGGGCAAATCAATAGTAACCTGAAGTCACTCAAAACACCTACTAAGAGAAAATGAAGACAAGAGGAGGATAAACCTTTATCACTGCCTATCATGCCAACGAGGAAGCACACGTGGAAACGGCAGCTTCCCAGGAATCACCAAGACAGAAAGACAGTCTCGTAGATCATGCTACCACAAAGCAAAGTCACTGTGAATAAATCCCTCTCAGAGAAAATGTTACAAACGACCAGGTATTGTTGGTCCTTGACATGAAGAAACTGTGGAACTAGCAGAACCGGGAAGTCATTAAACTGATACTAAGGAACTGCAGAAGGCACATTCCCTGAAAGGGCTGCTGAACAGGACCCTTCCCGCACAACTCAAACGTGTTCCATGAAGGAAAAGCAGGACATAATATGCAGTAGTGAACTCTAAAAGGCCCCAAGACAAGAGGAGACACAGCCCTCTAAATCCAAATGAAAAATGTTCAATTTAATTATTCTCCAGGAATAAAGGCGTCTCCTATTCTTTTACACCAGCAGAGTTAAGTCTGATAATGAGTTTTTGTCATGCTAGACCTCCATAAATGTGCTTGTGAATAATGGCTAGGACAGAGGCAAAGCTGACTATCCTGCCCCTTACTTAAAAGTCCTGAACAAATATACTTTCTCATCAACCTGTGGCTTAGATAAAAAGTACTGTAAATTATAGTCCTTTTGCCATGACATACAGAGCCAATATAAATTCATCACATACCATCCTGACAACTCCTCATTGGCACAAGAAGCCAAATCCAACCGGCCAAGTAAAATTCCCGTACTCAATACATTAAATTAATGCTGTGCCAGAAATCCAAGTGTTGATCATCAGGCTAAGTGCTCTACGTCAACACCATGGAATGAAAAATCGGACAAATACTGGATGTTGGAAAACAGTAGTTATTAGTACTTGTAGACCTGCTTCCTCAGTAACATGTTGAGAAGCAATCTCCTCAACTGCTGTAACAGGTTTCATCACTTAGTAACTGAGTTCCTGTCGGTACGTAGCCCTCTCCATCACCGTGGTCATTTCCCTTCCCAACCTTACGCTCAACCCAATCAGGCTTACTTCACTTGAATTTTAGCAGATTTATTACTACAAGGCCAAAAAACCCCGAGGCAAAGATTTTCAGATTTAGGCAGGCCTTTATTAACTATTATTTTGTCCTTAAATTATCTGTAGGCGCTGCAAGATGCATTAACATGATGTACAAGGAAGACTTGTTGCTGATCTACTAGGAT
This sequence comes from Cuculus canorus, assembly GCF_017976375.1. Classification (NCBI taxonomy): domain Eukaryota; kingdom Metazoa; phylum Chordata; class Aves; order Cuculiformes; family Cuculidae; genus Cuculus; species Cuculus canorus. The sequence continues at coordinate 27,343,698 of NC_071441.1, read as the reverse complement.
AATGAAGACTAATATAACCCAAATATTGGAAGGGTATCCGTACCCACGCAAATACAGGCATTGTGTCATGAGTTTTGGAAAACTCCCTTCACCTGTGGTCTGAAGACGCATCTTTACAAAAGGCATATGGGAACAGCAAGGTTACTGATGAGAGAAGTTAGGCACGTGTCACACATGACAGCTAATCAACCTATATGCAGAAAGTTCACTGGAGAACAAAGCTCTTTTCAGACCCCAAAGTATTAACTCACAGTGCCTATGTGGGGCTACCACTCAGAATAAAAAGCCATTCATGTAGTTATCATCTTGAGCCTACCGGATCTTGTAACCTAGCTGTCTACTCAGCAACTTACAATATTACCTGCAACACACTGTGCATATCACAGACAAAACACACTGGCTCTATCTGCAATATAGGTGAGGGTAACCCATAACAAGCATCTCAACCTGAATGCAAGACAGCTGCAAAATGACTCTAATCATACTGGCTTGGTAGAAAGCCAAGAGACAAGTGTCTTCTGAAGACGATTAACTTAGAAGTAGTTCCGACACACAACTGCACGGAACACATGCCACCACTCAACTACAGACTTGCAAATAAACAAGGAAGTGAACTAAGAAATCACAAGTTACAGGAAAACACAGCACCTTAGACATATGAATTACAACCACCTCGGTGTGTTATATTCAACTTGCCTTTCTTCCTTTAAATGTCAAGATACAATTGTCTTAGTATGCCTATGTCTTACGGCCTAGTGCCATATTTTTTTCTGAATGAGAATGCAGGTTGCAACCTCAACATGTACAAAGGAAAAAAACCAACTCAACAAAAATCAAGAAAAATAAACCCATTAGGCTTCATTGTTGTCAGCTTCACTACGCTCTCAAGTCAGTTGCTTAAATGGCAACAGCACACAAATAAAATAGCACGCTACAGACTGCTGAAAGAAAACCCTAACAGTTGACCAGATGCAATTCCATTTTTAAATTTTCTGGCTTGTAAGGGAAAGATCCAAAATTTCATTTGCTAGAGAGAATGCAACTTCATACCCTTGAAGACATTTAAAGGAGAGCAAGCTACTTTGCTTGAAGGCTACATTGTTTGTTCAGGATCTGTTAGTATCTGACAACACCAGCATGAAATTCAGCTGCTAGGGTCAGACTGCGCTTAAGACTCTGTTTTCATTAGCAATTCCATGACTGTGTCATTATCTTCAAGGATTACACCTCACAGAAAGTATTAGCTGTGTTGTTATGAGGCTATGTAAATTATATCTACCATTGTTTCAGTTCCTCCTTGAGAGGAAAAACATTGGATGCTGCTGGAAAAAGGAAGAGAAGAAAAGCGCAACTAGTCCAGACATGACGGATTTCTGTGAAGTCTAGGGCAGCTTCTCTTGCCTGAGAGACAAGTGATCAGTGCACCGCTAAACACAGCCAACACTCCATGTAGTTTAGGTGTTCAATAAAACTCAAGAAGAGCATTTAAGGACATACTGCTATGTTGTCTGTGGTTTATGCCAATCTGTAACACAGCAGCTGAGGCTGTCTCACGAATTTACAGGTATGTACTCATGAAGGCAATTTTGTCCCACAAGTTTTTGAGACACGTTTAAGTTCTCTAGTAGTTTTTCCAGTGATCTCTACAAAAGCCTGTGACAGCTTTTACTGGTTTGTGAGATTATTTAAAACGGTATCTACGTATCTTGAACTGCTTTTGCAGTTTTTCCAGTTTTCATTAACAGAGTGCTGTATGACACTACCTGTCATAGAGCAATCCACAGTACCTGAAAGACAGGCAAAATGTCAGCAGTAACTGAAGACTGTCCTTTACGCCTAGAAAAATGACAAATTCCTGCTACAAGTTCTGAAGGAATAAAAGTCACTTATTACTTCATCACTGGTACCATTTTATGCATTCCTCTTTCCTGCTTGCTACATTTCAGGTACGAATTTGTAACAAGGCAAGATTAGTTCATAAATATCGCAGCACAGACTAAATTATTTTTAAGCTACCTACAAAACAGCTCTTCAGATGACACCTGTTATGCAAGTTGATACCTGCAAAAATCTCCTCTCAGTCTTTACATAACCAAACCTCCAATATACGGCGTAAGGGTACTTTAGTTCATGTCCCAGAATCTTGACTCAGCATGACTTATCACGAACAGTAAAACCCTCTGTACAAATACCGAGAAATTAAATACTACCTGCCAGAGCACTCTTATCTGGTAAAGATATATCTAGATAGAAATCACTTTAATACAGTGCTGAGGAGCATCTTCTGCAATTTACATCTGGCTTCAAAACTGAAAAAGTTAATTTTATTGTCAGCTTGAATGAACAGACTTCATATTAAACATGAACTTTTAGTGTTTTATGAGTGTTTCAAAACTAAAATCACATGAAAAAATTAAATTACATAAAAAAGAGTGGATATGTGCAAGCATATAACAAGTGTGTTACAATATCCGGTTAAACAAAAAGATAAGAATTCGGTCTCTTAGTAGTTACAGGCAAGAAAGCTGCCCCCCTTACCTCCTCAAATAAGTATTTTACATTTTGAAGCTTAAATACTGAAACCTTCCAGTACAAGAATAAAGCTTTTAAATTGACAGCGCACACCCAGCAAATTAGGCTGCAAGTAACCTACCTCTAAGGAATACTGCTTTGCTTATATTTACTCATTACCCAATTAGTTCAAGAATCCTAAACAGCTTTTTTTAGTATTTTAAACCACTATTTGCTTCCCTCACAGCCCCACTCCTCTGTAGAATGGAATTTATTAACAACTCCATTCTCCAAATGCAGCAAGCCATTTTGACTGCTGCGAGTCAGCAGGAATTGTACTGCTAGATAATACACAGAAATCTCAACATTTCACTTCCATATGGAATCCCTTGTTCAAATGCAGTTTTAGAGTGCATTACTTCTAAAAGTGAAGGTTTAGGAGCCAAAACCACCCTTGCAGGTTTTGATTTTTTTTTACTAACATCAAACATGTTTCTTAAACCTCTACTATGGCACTAGTCCTTTTTCTTGATTCTGGGAAAGTACTCAAAAACCACCCTTAACAATCCTCTTCAGAGTTGTTCAAGACCATCACCACAACAGGAGATGCCTACTTAGAAAGTAAACAAGCTGCCGGATTCCACTAAGTCACTAGTTCTACACAGTGTCACTCTGTACGCATACCTGGCTCAATCTCTGGCTTTGCTGCTACTTTCTCCTCTCTTGCAATGTTCATTTCTGTCACTTGCTGCATTACAGGCAAAGCGGCAACAGGCACATTTCTGTTTAAGTATAGTGAAACACATTAGTTTTGCATTTGTAACAAAAGCTTAAACTGTCTAGACCCATCAATAAACTACCTGTTCAATCGCTACCGATAAACATTTCTGACCTCTGTTTCTACCACCTTCAAAACATCATTTTTCCTCAGTTTTAGTTTCCCCGTAAGAAAACAGGCAAACCTGTAGCACGTGTCTCCAGATAAATCAACATCAACCTTTTAAACGTCGCAGTACTAAGTATTTTCATCAGCTATAGCTTGCACAGATCCATAAAGCACTGTCAGGTATACTGTCCCTTTTCCCCCTGCAGAAACTCGCCGCAATAGTGCAGCACCGATGCAGGGCTTCAACTTGCTGCACACTCACAGCTCATTCAAACCTCAAAGTAATACTTTCATCTTACCTTGGTTCTCCAGGTGTATCAACAGCATGTTCACAGTTGTTTAGGCTAGTGCCTACTCCCTGGGTAGATGCAGAATCTGAGGTAAGACTGTTTGAACCACCGGCTGCTCCTACATCGAGAATTTGACATGTTAGTTGTGAACGAACTGCAGAATACATGTTAATAAAATAGTCTCTTAAAAAGCTTTGAATTGCCTGCCTACAACCTTCACTGCTACTGGGTACTAATTCTTATTTAAAGACAGGCTATACTGTTAACAATAAAAATATAGAGATTGTGTAAGCATATGTTAGCAGAGGAGGCGAAGTGGGAAAGCAAGGAATGGCTGAATGCCAAGCAGACCAGAACACATTACACAAAAATGTATTTTTATGTCTACTGTAATTTAAAGTAGTATTCTCTTTGATAGTCACTGTTCCAGAACACAGCATTCAAAAACTCTCCTGAAAAATGTTCTTGAGATTCCTTGTCATCCTCTCTAAGTTTTATTTTAAAAGAAGTAAAATAAATAAATAAATAAATAAATAAACAAATAAAGAAAAAGCCACCCACCCTCACCCATGGGGCTGATTCTGCCACTATTCTGCTGCAGCGGAAAATGCTCTCTGTAGCAAACAGAACACATCCCGTTTGTCCTAGCATCTCCATAAAATCCACATCCCGTACGACACAGCATAGGCGCTGGGGTCTGGTTTGTCTCCCGAGTCATCCTGGATCTGTAAATAAAACAAAGCTCTCCATTAGGAGCTGGCACGACACCAAAATCAATTACAGGGCTTTAGAACTGTATGTCTGCTCACCCCGCCTCCTAGAAGTGATATCAGCATCCTTAAAGAGGGTTATATAGATGTTAATATACCATTCAATACTGCAAATGTATTGCTAAGTAACACAGCTATGAAAAGAAGAAAAAGCACCATCATACTAAGAAATAGCGTACTTGTTGGGCACTGAGCTGTATGTGCAAGTTACAACCAAATTCAATTTGAGAGCCAAAGAAGTCCTTCATTACAAACCTCTCAGCTCTAACAGGGATAGTGCATGACAAGGAAGACCAAGTTCATACCTACTAAACAGTTCTGGCAAATAACATAGCTGATTTTTTCCTCTGATTCAGCAGGAGAGCCCCACTTTTTCACTAATGCTGATCCTGCGTAATTTTAATGCTAATTCCAGTATTTGTAGTTCCTGCTTTCACTGTGCCTTTGTCAAATAGAACAAAAAAATCCCATAAGCATTGGAGGCAGCCATGTAGAGTCTGTACTCCTATCTTTAGGAGTTTCCAAAACAAGGCCACGAACTCTGCTCATATTGTGTCTGACAACTGATACTGAGTATTAATTGGCAACAACGCGTGTACAACTGGCCCTTCAACTAAGAATATGAAGTGCATTTCTAAAATAAGTTTAGACCGAGTTTTACTCTTCCTGGAGAAAGAAAATTAACAACTTAGAACATATTCAACAGCTTAATGACACAGCCTACACTCTTTTTTTTTTAAAAAAAAAAAGCCAGTTAAATCCTTTGTCTTAATAAAGTTCTAGCAAGACTTCTGAGACTCTCGTGAGCAGACAATGCTAATTCTCTGCCGTGAAATGCAAAAGTTAGGAATAAAAATACTTCACCTTCACTGCTGGTTAACCTCTGCAAAGCAAGGTTAGCAGAAAAACTGAGTGGCAACCAAATCTTTTATTCCCAAGGCCAATAAAACTGGCACACTGTAATCAAGCAATTTGCTACAAATTGAGGACATGTAAGAATATTGCATCGGTCCTCTCAAAATTTAGATTTAGTACTAGCACTTGGAGACCTTTTAGAGTAATCTCTGCATTGCTGCCTTCCTAATCAGTAACAGACACAGTAAGAGACATATGGCTGCTGATGCTTGTGAGAAATCAAAACTGCTGAAAGGAAACTCAGTGCAGTTAAGTAATCAACTTATGTTCCACTGGTATGACAACTGCAATTAACAGCTGCCTTTGTCTAGTTAAACTACATTTCTGTGTTCAAAGTAAAACAAAGTAAACAAGAAAACCAGGAAAAAGTAAACAAGCAAAACTCATCTGCTTGCCTGCTTATGGCCACAGGATCTCATTTTCCAGGTACCCAATGCTGTATTATTTTACGCCTTTCTAACATCCTCCAGCTACGGTTTTCTTTCAGGGCTACAAAACAGCTTGACACTGACTCTGACACAGTATCACAGTCATAGACTGTCAGAAGAAACCATGACTCATTCAGAGAACCTTAAGAAGTCTTGTAATCTGCCGTAGGCCTACGTCCACGTAAACAGAACTACAGACTGCACTGTCTGCCCTTTTACGAAGCAGGCAAGCTCAAAGTACTGTCACAGAACAACAAAATCCCTTGGCTGGAAAAGACCTTTGACATCATCGAGTCCAACCATACCTGTCCATTACCAAATCATATCCCTAAGCAGTTCATATAGGTGTATTTGAAATACCTCCAGGGATGCTAACTCAACCCCCTCCCCGCGCAGCCTGTGCCCGTGGCCGATAATCCTTTTGGTGTCAAACACACTGCCATCACCAACCACAGTGGACTTTCTCCGCTTCCAAAGTGGTGCACTGTGAACGCTTTTCACCACTTACTAAACCTAGCTTTAGGCGCCGATGCTGGTTCGAACCAACCCCACCAGAGTGTGCACAGCTCCTTTGTCAGCACATTCTTCCACTACTCGCAACGCACGCCCCTAACTCAAGGGTCAAACCATCGTTATCCGACGCTTAAGAAGCCGTGCTTTTCCAGGCCCTGAACGGCCTTCGGGGGTCACCCGTGCCTGTCCCAAAAGCGCCTGCCGCCACGCACTCGCCCCACGCCGGTCACGTGGGCGGGGCCTGCGCTTCCGCCCGTCAGAGGGCAGCGGCGTCAGGAGCCCTCACAGCAGCTCTGCGCCCAGCCCGGCGGCCAACTCTGGCCACCCCATCCTTCCAGGGGTAGCCGAAATCCCAGTCAGAAAACGCAGCGCCACCGGCCGGTCACCACCTTCGCCGTTTCACAAGCGCAGCCCCGGCGGGTGGGTGCTTCATAGAATCACAGAATCACCGGGTTGAAAAAGATCTCTTGGATCATCACCATCCCTATCTGCCACTAAACCACATCCCCGAGCCTCGTCTACCCGTGTTTTAAATACCTCCAGGTTGGTGACTCAACCACCTCCCTGGGCAGTCTCTGCTAGCGCCCAATGACCCTTTCTGTGAAAAATATTTTCCTGATATCCAGTCTGCATCTCCCCTGGAGGAGCTTGAGGCCATTCCCCCTTGTCCTGTCCCCTGTCACCTGGCAGAGGTACAACCTCCTTTCAGGTAGCTGTAGAGAGCAATAAGGGCTCCCCTCAGCCTCGTCAAGGCTAAACACCCCCAGTTCCCTCAGCTTCAACCCAGCCCTTGCACCTTATGGGGAGGGAAAGAGAAGGTCTCATTGCGCCGCCGGCAGGAGCTGGCCTTGCCTGTCAGGGTAAGCGCTGGGACCTCCCGCCACGAGGAGCAGGAGCCCATTGAGTCAGCGTATTCTGACTCCGGCGGAAACTTCCGCCCCGGCCTCGCGCGAGTAGGAGGGGGGACCTCGCGCAGCCCGGCTCCCCACCCCCACCCACCACGCGCGCGGAGGGGGGGGCGAGGGAAGGGGGGGGAGGAAGGGGGGGGAGGGAGGGGGGGGGGGCGAAAGGAGGGGGGGGCGAAAGGGGGGGAAGGGGGGGGAAGGCGGGGAGGGTGAAGGCGGGGGGGGGGAAGTGGGGGGGGAAGGCGGGGGGGGGGGGGAAGGGGGGGGTTTCACCGCGGCCCATCAGGGTGGAAGCGCCGGGCACTTACCCGGAGTGCGGTGTGGGACAAGGACTCGGTGGTGATACCGGCGATGGTGGTACCGGAGGTGGCACCAGCGGTGGCCGTAGCAGCAGCTGTAGCAGTGGTGGTAGCGGTGGTAGCAGCTGTAGAAGCGATGGTGGTAGCTGCGGTGGTGGCATCAGCAATTCCAGCAGCGGCGGTGGCAGCAGCGGCAGTGGCAGCAGCGGCGGTGGCAGCTGCGATGGTGGCAGCTGCGATGGTGGCAGCTGCGGCGGTGGCAGCAGCGGCGGTGGCAGCTGCGATGGTGGCAGCTGCGATGGTGGCAGCTGCCACCACAGCGGCGGCGGTGGCAGCAGCGGCGGTGGCAGCTGCGGCGGTGGCAGCTGCGGCGGTGGCAGCTGCGGCGGTGGCAGCTGCGATGGTGGCAGCTGCGATGGTGGCAGCTGCGGCGGTGGCAGCAGCGGCGGTGGCAGCTGCGGCGGTGGCAGCTGCGATGGTGGCAGCTGCCACCACAGCGGCGGCGGTGGCAGCAGCGGCGGTGGCAGCTGCGATGGTGGCAGCTGCGGCGGTGGCAGCTGCGATGGTGGCAGCTGCGATGGTGGCAGCTGCCACCAAAGCAGCGGCGGTGGCAGCAGCGGCGGTGGCAGCGGTACTGGAGGTGGTAACAGCGATTCCAGAAACGCTGTTGCCGGTGATACCGCTGGCGGAGGCGGACTCGGAGATCGCGGTGTCGAAATTGGTGGTGAAGGTACTACCAGCGATTCCAGAAATGCTGTTACAGGTGATACCGCTGGCGGAGGCGGAGAGGGAGGCGGACTCCGACGTCGGCGGCGGCGGCGAGGGGCGGCGGGAGGCGGAAACCACAGCCAGCGGCGGTACCGCCACCGCCACCAGTGAGTCACCTTTCTGTCCCTGCAGCAGAAATATCTGCCGTGTTCTCCGCAGCGCAGTGAGCTCACACGCCTGATGAAACGCGGGTAGGTGCTGGGGAGTCGGCAGCACGGGGCGGGACGCTGGTAGGGGGGGAGCCGAAGGCGGGTACGAGGTGGGGAGCGGGAGGCGGAGGAAGCCGACCGCCGCTCCCGGCTCTCGCTCCGCCTCCTCTTTCTCCCAGTCGCTTTTGCCTTTCGGGGCATGCGCGCTGCCGGCCAGGGGCGGAGAGCAGAAATAGGGAAGCGGTGGTGGAGCGCGAAAGAGGCGAGGACGAGGTGCGAACGAGGGGAGGCGAGAAGGACGCGTCCTGCTAGCAGGTAGCAGTCAGCAACTGCAGGCGCGCGGGCAACCGTCGGTGGGGTACGTAGCTAAGTCTGAGGTCTGTGCCTCGCTCCGTGCAATGTAATAAAGGACAGGTCGGCCCTGCTTGGCAGCCCGCAAATGTTCACATCTGCCCCTCGAGTTGTTCTTCGCCGATATAGGTGGCTCCAGAGAGCCGGCATTCTTACATGGGCCTCTTAACATGGTATTTGGGAGCGCCTTGGCTCCGTTGCGTGGCCCTTGTCTGGGTACAATTTCTTATGTGTAAAGCAGTGCTAAGTATACAGCAGTTAAATATCGAGCAACTTTTTAGGGAGCATTGGAGACTGTGAGCAAGCTGTGGTGACAGAGCAGCCTAAGAGGCAGTGAGGCTGCCTGCTGGGTGGTGATTTCTTTCCGCTGGGTGACAGAATCAGAATGCCAGGATCATTTAGGTTGGAATAGACCTTTAAGATCAGTAATTCCAACTGTAAACCTAATACTGCCAAGCTCGCCACTAACCTCTTTTCCTAGACACTTCACCTACGCATCTTTTAAAAACCCCCAGGGATGGTGACTCCACCACTTCTCTAGGCCGCCTGTTCCAATACTTCACAACCTTTTCAGAGAAGTGATATTTCCTAATATTTAAACCTTCCTTGGCGTAACTTGAGGCAGTTTCCTCTTGTCCTGTCACTTGTTACTTTGGAGGAGAGATGAACGCCCACTTCACTACAATCTCCTTTCAGGTGGTTATAGAGAGCGATAAGGTCTCCCCTTGGCCTCCTCTTCTCCAGACTAAAGGGCCCCATTTCCCTCAGCTGCTTCTCAGTACTCCAGACTGTTTGCCAGCTTTGTAACCCCTTGCACACGCTCCAGCCCTTCAGGGACTTTCTTGCAGTGAGGGGCCCACAACTGAACACAGGATTCGAGGTGTCACCGACGGAGGGGGAGTTCAGGACAGAGATAAGGAAGAATTAGTTCGGAACGCTAGCCAGCATTTACAGAAATGGAATGATCGGGTACAGAAATCGAATGATCAGGTACAGAACTCAAATGATTGGGAAAAGGCCGGCCCCTTCCTTTATGAAAAATTAAAACCTAGACTTAGTGAGTGGGATCTCCCCACTCTGGGTAAAAACTTATATGTAGACTTGATGCAGAGAATAGTTACGGAATTAATCCTCACAGAATCAATTAAGTTGGAAAAGACCTTTAAGATCATTTGCAATTGAGCACAGAGCATCTGTTGTTAATGCTGGAAGGAGTGGCTTTTTTTTTTTTCTAGCTGGGACGTTAAACTGTAATGAGAGATGCAATTATTCAGGCATAACTGACTGCGCTGAGAAACACACTATTGCTACAGTAAAGAACAGTGAGACATATTTCTCTGGTGGAAAAGAAGTCTTTTGACAATAGTGTTGTTTCAAATATTTCATCAGTTTCAGTGGAATTTAACTATCACCTTGGATAGAAAAACCTTCTTCACTAGGAATTTTCTCAGCTGGTGAAATGTATCCAGCATGGGCTTTAAGTAAAAGAGTTCATATCTCTGAACAATTCAGTGAGACAAGTGCTCACCTGAGAGATCACAGAAGCAGTGTTTTTTGTATCCCTATGTCAGTCTGGAATAATTTTTCTGGGATGATGAAAAAGAGCTGCTCCGATCATTAGTTCGCGAATTACCACTTCTAGGGTATACACAAAATGCAGCTTAGCCTGTTAGCACCATAAAGTTGTTGCAAGCTAATGTTTGTTCTGTGACCTCTCTGATAATTAAAATGCAAATGAACAAAAAGAAAAAAAATATATGAAAAAGAAAAGAAGAAAGAAAATAAAATTTCACCCATTGCAAATAGAACAGATTGTCTCTTGGCAAATGTGATCTGTAAGTCCTCCTGGGAGTATTAGGCTGTTGTGGGACTAGGCACCGAGGTGGCTTGAGCAACTCTTGCTTCTACACAATATGTCTTCTGTGAATCCACAGAGGACTTCAGCCATTCTACTAATAACTCTGGCCCCTCCATCTTCATACTAAAGAAATCTCACCCCCTTCTCATTTATTGAAAATAATGAAATTGGAGAAAAACTACAGCAAAGCGGAGTGGGGTCAGGAACCCCAGAGCTATTGACAGTGTTATGTTCTTCATGTGGAGAAAGGAAGGGTATGTCCTTAATGGCACACCGTCCACTGCTTGGCACACCTATCCTTCTGCAGAGATAACCGTACTCTTCCTTCCTATGTAAGGATGTAACAGGGACTGAGTCAGATCAGACCAATGGTTTATCTAGTACAACTGTCCTATTTCTAGTAGGACTGATAAACGTGGACCCGCAGTAGGATAGCAAGACACAGCAGGAACCTTCCCCTCTAGACCCCACCCTGCTTTCAACCAACACACCAAAGATATTTAAAACCGACTTGGCAGTGAGGGTGTGTTTGGTTTAGCTCCTTAGTTTGTCTAATCCCTTTCTGAAACTTGCACATTTTTGCTTGATATCACATCCAGTGACTGTGGGTTGTAGCTGTTTTTTATGTGTTGGATAGTACAATCATTTCTTGTGTTTGTTTCAGACTGAGTGCCTTGACACATTCCTGCTTCCTGGACTGCATGTTGTAGTGAATCATGCACTGTCACCTTTTCCATTAGCGTCACTGTCCTTCAAACTGGTTTCAATGAAAAGCTGGAATGTTTCGTGCTTCTTATCATCTTGACTTGGATTTGTCAAAAGGCTTTTTTTCATGTATTTATTTTGCTATTTGTTTCAACAAAGAAAGCTTAGGGATGGACAAGCAAATTACACATGAAGTGGACGGGGTTGGTTTCACAGAAAGCATAGAGTAACAGCTACTTCTACCTATCTCCCAAGCAAAACAGATCATTTCATAGACCTGGAAGCAGTGGAATATTTTGTACCTATTGTGCAAGGGGAACAACAGCTTGAGATGTACCTGTCATCACGGAAATGCCTGGTATCCCTGTGCCAAGGCCGATGGATATGTTGAGCTGGGCCTTGCTGAAGGACGGCATCACATTCAGGGTTGGCCAGACTTTAGACAAAATATTGTACGCTAACATCATTGTCTTCATCCAACTCTGATTAACAGTATCAAGTGTCCATGTTTTCTTCCTCCCTGTACAAACGTGTGGGATGATAAGTGCTATGAAGAAGAGAGCAGTAGCTGTATGCCAGAGCATAGAAAGAGAGGAGAGAAACAAGGGGAGATTTCCTTTCTCTGCACTGGTCCTCCAAGTACAAGAAATTGTCCTCCGAAGTACAATGAAGTAAGCATTCAGATATCATGGTGACAAACGTGGAACAGGTGGACGAAATACACGCTCTTGGTATGTAGCAAGGGTGTTTGTAATTTGTTATCTAAACTGAAGATTATCACGCAACCCCAACATTCTCATAGAAACAAAGACCATCAAAATTTCCCCTGGCTTTCCCTTGTGGAAGAAGGTTACAAAATGGAAGTCCTAGACATTACCAAGAACCACTTTGTAATAATACTTCAGTGCTTTAAAAAGACTTATCCATCCTTTCACACCAAAGGGAAAGAAAATCAGCATGGAGCTGTTGCTTCTCCTGTCTTTGTCAGAACCCAGGAAAAACTAGCTGGACTCTTCTTCTACTGCTTCCCTGCCAAGAGGAGGGATATAGTGATGTTCATCTCTCTTAGCGTTGCGATTCATCTGCTGGGCCTGTCCCTCTCTGGAGAAAAGAAAGACACTGCTGACTGGCTGCAAAAGTCTAAGCAACTTCCTCTGATATTCAGAGAAAGACTGCATGTTATTACTCCCCTCTGTGATGCTCATTCTCCCTTGGGGGAGTTAAACCTTTCTGCGCACACAATTTTACCACATACTTCCAAAGTAACAGCATGGGAAAATGCTTATAAAGGGGCCTTTTGCCTGTTCAATAGAGAACACTGCACCTTCCTTACTAATATTGCCTAAATAATTGCTTTGAGAGGTTCAGTTATTTAGCCAGGCTTCTGAAGTGGTGATTGTATATGTGATGCTAGTGCTAAATGCACTAAACTGTCCTTTACATTTCCGGAGCTAGTGACTCGCTGCATTCACTAAATCTCTACATATTTTACCCCAAAATATGGGAGCTGAGCTAATGAATTTGAAAGAGATATTTAATAAGCAGATTCCTCCACTGCCCCCACAAATGCATGCTAATAATCAGACAAATTAAGCATGAGCATGATCTGTGTGGTGTCTCCCACTGGCATAAATAGCTCCTACTGCACTTTCCTCGCTCTATTTACTGTGCAGAGAAAGATCACCTTTAGGGAACCATGGCCTTTTCAATACTAAAATTACAGTTGAACATAACACTAGAGTTTCAAATATTTGTCAGTGGGCTTGGAAACTCCTATTTAAGCATTTTATAGTAGCATCATAGAAATAGAACAAATGCTCTTACACACTGCTTCTTGTATGTCAGACCACCTAAATATGACACAGAGTTCCTCATTGTGAACCACTATAAAATTTTGAAAAAGAAAAAGTGTGCGTCTGGTCTCTGAAAATCACAAGGCTTAGCTTCTCTACAGACAGCACTTGGACAACTGAAGTAGGAGACCAAGAGACAGGGATTTTCAGATCCATTTCTCATTTAGAACAGAGCCGTGCACCAATGAGGTGTGTTTGAACTACAGACTTTGTAGAAATACAATGACCAGGTTTGGGAAAACACAATTTCATGCAATCGTTTTGCCCGTACTCCAACTAAGTTATATTTGGTTAAGGAAATAAACAGAAGACAGTAACTTAAATGATGCTAGAAAAACATGCTGTGAAAAAAGGCATAGTTAGTAGAAAAAAAGTGGAAGTTATCCAGACTATTTAGGACTTGCAGTCAATAGTGACATTCTTCTGTCAGCATTTTTAAAAATAGCCCTCTATTTGTAGTGCAAACCAGCATACTACTTCTAGTCAGAAGCTTGCTGTGCGTATATTAATTTCCTTTCTCCAGTACTAGTAAGATCTGCAAAGATACATTCTTGACATAACCTTTTACCGTGATTAATTAAAAAAATAAAACCCAAGCCCAAGCTTTTCAAATTATGTGAACTGCTTTAAGAAGATCACAGATAGGTTTTATTCACACTGTTTAAGTGGTACAAGGAGGAGAAAGGGCAGGAAAGCAAAGAGGAAAGCAAAGGCAACCCGAAGCTGCTGTGAGAGTTAGTTAAGCAGTAAGGATGTTTCTGAGGCCTGGTAGCAGAAGCGTAAGGATATTCTTCCATTTTGCTGCTTTTATTGTTTGGCATGAGCGTGACACAGCTGCTTCCTGAGCTGAAATGCCAGCAACTGAAGATTTTTAATAGCCCGATTGAGGACAAAGTATGGTGTTGAGTGGATTTTAGCCTCTGTAGAAGTACACTGGAGTACACGGGTATTTTGGGGCAGTGTTTGCTGTAAGGTAAAAATAGAAATGGTTACCTCTAGGCTTCATCTGGTTTTGCGTGCCTGCTCAATGTGATGGAGATGTGGCTTCTGTAGTACTTGCGCAGGTCCCAGCCAAAGGGCTGTTGCACCTCCCTGGTCTTCTCCCACTGGAGGATGGGTTTGGTCTGCACTTGGGGTATCCCCAGATCACGGCAGCATAACCTACCCACCCTCTCCGTGATCTGTGGTATTCTTTGAAATGTGGCTTTTTAACTTGAACCACCGGTAAAAACAAATCAGGGAGCAACTGCTTCTCTTAGGGCTGAAAAAGTAGGGCTGCAGGAGACTCAAGAAGCTGATGTCAACAGCTTGGTAATATGGCTCAGCTGGAGCTTGGGCCCCAGTGCTGTGTCCTTGCTGACCCCTTTCCACGTGTCGTCCTTACCTCTGTTCACTGGGAACAGCAACCCTACTCACCATCCGAAAGGCTCAGTAAAACAAAGAGGAAGGGGGCTGTAAAAGTCTTGATGGTATCATTCAGTGACATAACGTTTGGTCTCTAGTAGCTATTTGCAGATAAGTGTTAAATGCCTGTATTTACTGAAGGCTGGACAACACTAAGAAATTACTCTGTGCTGACCTGTGATTCACTCTCACTAGAGGACAAACGGTTAAACAGAACAACCTCTGCTTATGTGAAACCCTGAGTAAATTAAATTGTAACTTGAGGCTATTTCCTAACATGATATGATATCCAAACTCTGGCTTAGAAAATATTACTGAGGAGCCGGTGATCTGTTCCCACTTTAGGTCCTTTAATAATTGTCAGCTGCTTACACGTAACAGATTAAATTACTAATATCAGCAAAAATATCACCTTAAGTCACATGTAAATGCATTTCTGAAAGCTGCTGGTTAAGAGCTCAGACTTGGGTAGCCAACCTTGAAAATGCCAACCTCAATCTCACTACTACCTGCTTGAAGCTATTTTGCCAATTTGTCTTGGCAGCAAGGTGGAAACTTAAACCCGTTAGCAGCCTATGCAAATCCTGTGTGGCAGTCTCAACTCTCCTGCCTGTCCCTGCATCCTCCTTGTACTAAATCCAGTAGCTGGTGAACTTTCCATGAGCTGTTGTGGTGACTGTAATAGCAGCAAAACATCTTGGGTCCCACAATGTCAGACAGAATGTGAGCTTCCAGCAGAAATACACAAATCTGAATGAGTGTCATTTATCAAATGAATCCAGTATAGCAATTGAAGGAACTATCTGATTCTCACTCTGAAGACTGTAACGAGACTGAAAGGAATCAAGATTTTTCCAGGGTCATAAACCTACTTGCTCCTCATAAAACCCATGCAATGAAGGAAAATCTACTTTAGAATAATCCTGTTTAAACCTAGTCTGGCCTGGTCTCCCAGAGGCACTATGGAAGCTCCTGTGCCCAAACTGTCTCAGAGTCTTCCTTGGGAATTCAGGACATACTCATCATGTGTTCACCTTATTACTGACCTGTTAAAGTAAACTTTAAATCTACAGTACAAATGCTGTCTGCTCATGGAAAACCCTCATCAGCAAATAAGACAACTGTGTGGGTTTTAAGCAATATCAATATAAAAGGTAAACAGTAGGTAAACGGGAATGAAGAACAGTTACTTAATTTTGGTTTCTTTTCTTCAGATCTGTGCTGCAATCTTGGTGATGTTCCAAGTGAGGATGCACAGTGGGACTTCACACTGTCTTGTTGTGTTGCAAAATCACCAAACAAGGAAAAATATTAGCAGGGCGCTGTAGGTATCTGAAGATGAAAGGTCTGAGCTGTATTGAGCATTTATCTACCTACGTCTTTGCCATGCAGTACCTTGGCAAGCACTTGTGCTTCTGACATGTCTTTCACAAAAAAATACACCAGAAGCCGATTAAACATTGCCACCAAAATGCTTTCATAAAACAAAATACATTAACCATGTGTTAAGACAACTGTCAATGAATTCTGAAAATAAACCAGTACGAAGAAGTCCAAATACAAATCTCCAAATACACCTGGCTAACAGTTAAAGACATCTTTCAGACACTGCGTAAAAGGACTGAGATCCCTATGGCTGCAGTGAGAAAATCAAGCTGAAAGAAAAGTTCTGCTGTGAGCAGAGCCCCATACTGCATCATCACTTCAGTGTATGCTTTATGTCATATTACCTCTATTTATATTGACTTCATTATTGTACCATCAGAAGGAGCATAGGAAGAACTTGGAAATGTGAACCAAGGAGAGCAGGTTAGAAGTGACTTACCGTTAACAGTGCTCACAGCCCTATCAAAACAACCTCAAAAACCTAACAAAACCCATTAACAATGCATTTTAAAACTGTAGATTTTTCCCTAACAGCAGACAAAAATATGATGATACTGGCTGGCTGTGGGTATGGAGGAGAGCAAAACCAATTCATTTTTCGCCTGAATTAAAGTAGTTTTAGCCTAGAAAGTGGAGTGGCAGGCAGCTAAGATGTCTTGAGTCCAATTAAGTAAGTACATTTAGCTATTACGCTGTCAGTGACTCTAACACTTTCCTTGGACTTAAATACGTCTCATGAGCAACACAGCCTTGGTGGTACATTAAGCAAACGTGGCCCTGGTCTGTCACTAGGGAAGGTCGTCTTATGCTGACATTTCAGCTTGTCTTACACCGAGACGGTCACTTTATAACTACAATATATGATATTGCAAACATCAGGCTTCTGTTCAGTTGAATTCTTTGAGGATGAATGTTAACTGGAAGAATATTGAAAAAGATGACTGAACTTTATATACAAAATTCCTTAATACGCACATAACTCCCTATATATATATCTCTAAAAAAACCCAAAACACGCAAAACAACTAAAAAAAAAAAAAGAAAAAAAAGAAAAACCCCCAAACTAAGAACTTGCTCCACAGTCATACTAACGTAATTGAGAATAGTTGTCACCTATGTATAGATTAAAAATAGCATTGTGCTGCAATGGTTGTGATCCAGCTTCAGGAGCATTGTCATAGGAACTCAGAAGGAGGAGGGGGACCTCTGGAAATATCATCACTTGGCACAGCCTATGGGTAACTTCAACAAGTCTTCCCAAGTACAGCCTTTGCTCATTTGAAAAAGTAGACAGTGAAGACTGAGACACTCAAACGACCACAATCAGTACTATTACCCATCCTGAAACACTTTGTAACATGACAGTATCAAACCCAGGCACGTTCTCCTCAAATATTAATTTACACGGCATTCCTAAGTTCAAAAGCAATAAGGAGAAAAACATTTTATGCTGCAGTGGAGTAGCTGATTAATAAAGAAAGGTAGAAAAATGGTAATTTTGATGCTTTAAAGCAGTTCCATCATTAAGTTATAGAATTAATCCTGGAAAATGAAGTCCCAGATCATTTCTGTGTTCCCTAACTGGAGCTATATACAGTGGCTGCAGTCATAACTTACTGTATGAGTATCAGCTGACTGGTGGGATGTGTATTATCCATTTCAGATTTAAGTGATTTTTACACAATGAATATGTCTTCCTCCAAAACAATATGCTGTGTATTCTGTCCTTCTTCTCAATGGGAAGGATAAATCTGGCACATTTAACTAACAGTATTGGTTGCTGAACCTGACAATAATTCTGCCCAGGTCTGCTGGTGAAGATGTGGATAGAATGTGTCGTCAGGGTACTGGCTCTATCAGGCTCTATTGTAACAGATCCACTGAAAAGATGTTTTGGAGATGAATGAAAGAAACCTTCAAAGTTCATTGCTAATGCTTTCCTTTGCTTCCTTTAGCATGTTGTTGTCGTCTGCTGACATTTCAGTCAGGCCATCAAGTAATCATCTGTATTTCAGTTGGTCAAGCAAGTTATCTTAAAAGAAGTTGCAATATCCAAACAAGAAATAAGGACACAGGCAGCCTTAGGCATAAAGATGACATCGATAAGAACTTGCACTAACTTTGCACCTCAACCTCTATAAGGTCACCTTCTGATTACAGCAATAACTAAAACCAAAGAAAAATCAAAGGAAGTCTTTCTTTCTGTACACAGTTTTTATTACTTGCATAATAACAATACAACATAGATGCTGGGTAGCATGACTATGCAAAATACATAAATATGAACTAACTCTACGTATTTTAATATCTAATAACTGAGAAGAACAAAGTGAGAAGCAAAAACCTGAACATTTTTTAATAACGAAGTAAAAACGGAGACTGAACAAGTTAGTCAGTCTTTTCACAAGGGGGCTGACTTATATTCTCTGGATTTTTTCAGCCACCACAACTGGATTCTCTTTCTTGATTTTTTCTGCGGCTTCTGCTTTGTAATCATATGCGCAGTTATGTCTGTCAGAATAACGGTGAAATCCACAAAATATGTTTCCACATCGGCAGTCAAATCCTGTATAGAGAAAAACAAGCAAAATCACTAAGAAGCTCTTCATATTTATTTAAGCTCTAAATTAAGGGTTTAGTCAGGCAAACCTGTAGCACGTGTCTCCAGATAAATCAACATCAACCTTTTAAACGTCGCAGTACTAAGTATTTTCATGAGCTATAGCTTGCACAGATCCATAAAGCACTGTCAGGTATACTGTCCCTTTTCCCCCTGCAGAAACTCGCCGCAATAGTGCAGCACCGATGCAGGGCTTCAACTTGCTGCACACTCACAGCTCATTCAAACCTCAGAGTAATACTTTCATCTTACCTTGGTTCTCCAGGTGTATCAACAGCATGTTCACAGTTGTTTAGGCTAGTGCCTACTCCCTGGGTAGATGCAGAATCTGAGGTAAGACTGTTTGAACCACCGGCTGCTCCTACATCGAGAATTTGACATGTTAGTTGTGAACGAACTGCAGAATACATGTTAATAAAATAGTCTCTTAAAAAGCTTTGAATTGCCTGCCTACAACCTTCACTGCTACTGGGTACTAATTCTTATTTAAAGACAGGCTATACTGTTAATAATAAAAATATAGAGATTGTGTAAGCATATGTTAGCAGAGGAGGCGAAGTGGGAAAGCAAGGAATGGCTGAATGCCAAGCAGACCAGAACACATTACACAAAAATGTATTTTTATAAAGTCTACTGTAATTTAAAGTAGTATTCTCTTTGATAGTCACTGTTCCAGAACACAGCATTCAAAAACTCTCCTGAAAAATGTTCTTGGATTCCTTGTCATCCTCTCTAAGTTTTATTTTAAAAGAAGTAAAATAAATAAATAAATAAATAAATAAACAAACAAAGAAAAAGCCACCCACCCTCACCCATGGGGCTGATTCTGCCACTATTCTGCTGCAGCGGAAAATGCTCTCTGTAGCAAACAGAACACATCCCGTTTGTCCTAGCATCTCCATAAAATCCACATCCCGTACGACACAGCATAGGCGCTGGGGTCTGGTTTGTCTCCCGAGTCATCCTGGATCTGTAAATTAAAACAAAGCTCTCCATTAGGAGCTGGCAGGACACCAAAATCAATTACAGGGCTTTAGAACTGTACGTCTGCTCACCCCGCCTCCTAGAAGTGATATCAGCATCCTTAAAGAGGGTTATATAGATGTTAATATACCATTCAATACTGCAAATGTATTTTTGGGTTTTACTCTTCCTGGAGAAAGAAAATTAACAACTTAGAACATATTCAACAGCTTAATGACACAGCCTACACTCTTTTTTTTTTAAAAAAAAGCCAGTTAAATCCTTTGTCTTAATAAAGTTCTAGCAAGACTTCTGAGACTCTCGTGAGCAGACAATGCTAATTCTCTGCCGTGAAATGCAAAAGTTAGGAATAAAAATACTTCACCTTCACTGCTGGTTAACCTCTGCAAAGCAAGGTTAGCAGAAAAACTGAATGGCAATCAAATCTTTTATTCCCAAGGCCAATAAAACTGGCACACTGTAATCAAGCAATTTGCTACAAATTGAGGACATGTAAGAATATTGCATCGGTCCTCTCAAAATTTAGATTTAGTACTAGCACTTGGAGACCTTTTAGAGTAATCTCTGCATTGCTGCCTTCCTAATCAGTAACAGACACAGTAAGAGACATATGGCTGCTGATGCTTGTGAGAAATCAAAACTGCTGAAAGGAAACTCAGTGCAGTTAAGTAATCAACTTATGTTCCACTGGTATGACAACTGCAATTAACAGCTGCCTTTGTCTAGTTAAACTACATTTCTGTGTTCAAAGTAAAACAAAGTAAACAAGAAAACCAGGAAAAAGTAAACAAGCAAAACTCATCTGCTTGCCTGCTTATGGCCACCGGATCTCATTTTCCAGGTACCCAATGCTGTATTATTTTATGCCTTTCTAACATCCTCCAGCTACGGTTTTCTTTCAGGGCTACAAAACAGCTTGACACTGACTCTGACACAGTATCACAGTCATAGACTGTCAGAAGAAACCATGACTCATTCAGAGAACCTTAAGAAGTCTTGTAATCTGCCGTAGGCCTACGTCCACGTAAACAGAACTACAGACTGCACTGTCTGCCCTTTTACGAAGCAGGCAAGCTCAAAGTACTGTCACAGAACAACAAAATCCCTTGGCTGGAAAAGACCTTTGACATCATCGAGTCCAACCATACCTGTCCATTACCAAATCATATCCCTAAGCAGTTCATATAGGTGTATTTGAAATACCTCCAGGGATGCCAACTCAACCACCTCCCTGCGCAGCCTGTGCCCGTGGCCGATAATCCTTTTGGTGTCAAACACACTGCCATCACCAACCACAGTGGACTTTCTCCGTTTCCAAAGTGGTGCACTGTGAACGCTTTTCACCACTTACTAAACCTAGCTTTAGGCGCCGATGCTGGTTTGAACCAACGCCACCAGAGTGTGCACAGCTCCTTTGTCAGCACATTCTTCCACTACTTGCAACGCACGCCCCTAACTCAAGGAAGCCGTGCTTTTCCAGGCCCTGAACGGCACTCGGGAGTCACCCGTGCCTGTCCCAAAAGCGCCTGCCGCCACGCACTCGCCCCACGCCGGTCACGTGGGCGGGGCCTGCGCTTCCGCGCGTCAGAGGGCAGCGGCGTCAGGAGCCGTCACAGCAGCTCTGCGCCCAGCCTGGCGGCCAACTCTGGCCACCCCATCCTTCCAGGGGTAGCCGAAATCCCAGTCAGAAAACGCAGCGCCACCGGCCGGTCACCACCTTCGCCGTTTCACGGCGTTGAAACGCTTCGCGGTGTGGGACAAGGACTCGGAGGTGATACCGGCGATGGTGGTACCGGAGGTGGCACCAGCGGTGGCGATACCGGCGGTGCTACCGACGGTGGCGGTACCGGAGGTGGCACCAGCGGTGGCGCTACCGGAGGTGGCACCAGCGGTGGCACCAGCGGTGGCGGTACCGGAGGTGGCACCAGCGGTGGCGGTACCGGAGGTGGCACCAGCGGTGGCGGTAGCAGCAGTGGTAGCGGTGGTAGCAGTTGTAGCAGCGATGGTGGTAGCTGCGGTGGTGGCAGCAGCGATTCCAGCAGCGGCGGTGGCTGCTGCGATGGTGGCAGCGGTGCCAGAAATGCCTTATATTCTGACTTATATTCTCTTGATTTTTTCAGCCACCACAACTGGATTCTCTTTCTTGATTTTTTCTGCGGCTTCTGCTTTGTAATCATATGGGCAGTTGTGTCTGTCAGAATAACGGTGAAATCCACAAAATACGTTTCCACATCGGCAGTCAAATCCTGTATAGAGAAAAACAAGCAAAATCACTAAGAAGCTTTTCATATTTATTTAAGCTCTAAATTAAGGGTTTAGTCACTGAAATGGGGATATGTTCGTCAACTCTGACACAGAGAGTAAGAAAAATGAACAGTTGTACTAAGTTGTTTAGATTCTGAATAAGCAAGTAAGTTTCACGGTATAGGTATTTCATTACGTTTCATCTAGCAAGTGGCAACTAATCATCATCATCTGTTCAAAACTGACAAAGTGTTCTCATACCTAAAAGGCCAAGCTTCTTTCTGCATGTGAAACATCTGTTCTTCTTTGGTTTGGGCAGTTCAGGAGCTCTCTCTTCACTCTGAGAAGTACTAGGTTGAGAAACTGATGGGCCTGGTTGAGTGACAACTGTTAAAGCAAGCAAAAGAAATAAAGGATAAACTTCTTTTTCCTGACTTAACTCGCTATTGAGTAGCATACGTGTATTCCTTAAGGATTAATTGCCCCTATTAAGACCCTGAAGTTTGCCGTCTAAAGTACTACATAGACTAGTCTATGGAAGTGTGAAATAGATGGGGATTTTTGGATACTCTCTTCTTCTCTTTTGGCCTTACACAAGTCAAACAGATTTTCCCCACAATTCCACCGGCAAGAAAATAAGGCACTTATTTGTTACACTTAGGCAGGCGTTAAGGGCTTGGAAAGCACTCCAGAAATGTACACACTTATTTCTTAAAAAAATTGTATGATCAAGGAGCATTTAATGTAAACCAAAACCAATACCATCACAGCTAAATTTTCTGAACAGAGGGGAATATCTGTAGAGAATAAAACTAATAGGAAGATATTTTTAGAAACAAAAGAAATTCAGTAGTGTGCTACTATCATAGCATGAGATTACTCTGCCACTACATTTGTGAAGTCAGGTGCCTATACCAGTTCACCAATACAGCAGACAGCAAGTCACTGATATTGTGATAGATCCAAAACACAGCTACAAACCACATAAGGTTCAAAAGAGCCCTCATGTTTTCAACACCTTTCAATATTATAAAGAACAAAGTGCAGCTTTACACTGAATATCTGTATTTATGTATTCAGTGTTAAGTGTTCAAGCAGGCATAGTCAAAACGAGTAATTTTTTCAAATACCCTCAGAGAAACTTGTGTCACCTTTTAATTAAGTTCCCTGAAGGACACAAATTTGTCCTTTTGTGAGTTTTTATGAATCTGTTAATTTTGTTTTAAAAAGTATATTTTTGAATCCAAGACTTTTAATATAGTCTTCATATCTAAGCTGAAACAGAGGAAAGCTGAGAAAGGTGTTAACACGCACAACTTTAACATCTGCTCCTGGTACAGTTCTCCTGAACAATCCCATCTGTATGATGACATCTATTGTTCTAAAATGCAACAATCTGCAAAATGCATTCTGGAATAAATGGAAGTACGTATGCCTTAAGGACTTATTTGTAAGCAACCTCATGCACATCGGATGCTAACAGAGAGAGATTCTTTTGGATCAGTAACCACTGTATCCCATGAAAAGTGGACTTTTTTGCAGACATGAAGAAACAGTTGCATTGAGTTTTTTCTAACTTTACGCTTCTTGCTTGGTTTTTTACAATTGCGTTTGCATTACCAAGTTCACAGGTATTTTGGAAAACATCTCGCTATTACCACTGACACCAAGAAAGCCTCATAACTCACTGTACAATAAGACAGCACCAAGTCAGAACTTCATGCTCCAAACAAGATTTAAGTGACAAGCTCTCAAAGATAATAAGGAATCTTCAGTGCTTATCACCAAAAAAAAATCATGCAATAAAACAACGGTTGCTAGTATTTTCTCATACATTATAGCAACAGCCCTGAAAAGCAACTAAGGCCATTTACTACTTTTATTTTTTGTTACCTTGAATAGATATTTTTCAAAAACATTTGGGAAGTTCAGTGTCAGTGCCATTTTGCCAAGTCTGGGGGATAAGAAAACTGTTACAGCACTAGTGTTATAATTACTGCTGCTATTGGTACTTTTTGGAGTAACTACTCATGATGATTTTGGGTTTGTGAGAAAACAATTTATTCTTTGCCTGGATGATTAATATTTTCTAGACGAACAAATACAATCCTCGGTTCATCTGCCATAGTAGATGAAAAAAAGTAATCAGAAACGCTCACAAGCTTTGCAATGTGGTGTACGAGTAGCCAAGAGCATACACGCTGTTTCAGATAGGTGCAAACGACAATCTATAAGGGGCAAATCAATAGTAACCTGAAGTCACTCAAAACACCTACTAAGAGAAAATGAAGACAAGAGGAGGATAAACCTTTATCACTGCCTATCATGCCAACGAGGAAGCACACGTGGAAACGGCAGCTTCCCAGGAATCACCAAGACAGAAAGACAGTCTCGTAGATCATGCTACCACAAAGCAAAGTCACTGTGAATAAATCCCTCTCAGAGAAAATGTTACAAACGACCAGGTATTGTTGGTCCTTGACATGAAGAAACTGTGGAACTAGCAGAACCGGGAAGTCATTAAACTGATACTAAGGAACTGCAGAAGGCACATTCCCTGAAAGGGCTGCTGAACAGGACCCTTCCCGCACAACTCAAACGTGTTCCATGAAGGAAAAGCAGGACATAATATGCAGTAGTGAACTCTAAAAGGCCCCAAGACAAGAGGAGACACAGCCCTCTAAATCCAAATGAAAAATGTTCAATTTAATTATTCTCCAGGAATAAAGGCGTCTCCTATTCTTTTACACCAGCAGAGTTAAGTCTGATAATGAGTTTTTGTCATGCTAGACCTCCATAAATGTGCTTGTGAATAATGGCTAGGACAGAGGCAAAGCTGACTATCCTGCCCCTTACTTAAAAGTCCTGAACAAATATACTTTCTCATCAACCTGTGGCTTAGATAAAAAGTACTGTAAATTATAGTCCTTTTGCCATGACATACAGAGCCAATATAAATTCATCACATACCATCCTGACAACTCCTCATTGGCACAAGAAGCCAAATCCAACCGGCCAAGTAAAATTCCCGTACTCAATACATTAAATTAATGCTGTGCCAGAAATCCAAGTGTTGATCATCAGGCTAAGTGCTCTACGTCAACACCATGGAATGAAAAATTGGACAAATACTGGATGTTGGAAAACAGTAGTTATTAGTACTTGTAGACCTGCTTCCTCAGTAACATGTTGAGAAGCAATCTCCTCAACTGCTGTAACAGGTTTCATCACTTAGTAACTGAGTTCCTGTCGGTACGTAGCCCTCTCCATCACCGTGGTCATTTCCCTTCCCAACCTTACGCTCAACCCAATCAGGCTTACTTCACTTGAATTTTAGCAGATTTATTACTACAAGGCCAAAAAACCCCGAGGCAAAGATTTTCAGATTTAGGCAGGCCTTTATTAACTATTATTTTGTCCTTAAATTATCTGTAGGCGCTGCAAGATGCATTAACATGATGTACAAGGAAGACTTGTTGCTGATCTACTAGGATAATGAAGACTAATATAACCCAAATATTGGAAGGGTATCCGTACCCACGCAAATACAGGCATTGTGTCATGAGTTTTGGAAAACTCCCTTCACCTGTGGTCTGAAGACGCATCTTTACAAAAGGCATATGGGAACAGCAAGGTTACTGATGAGAGAAGTTAGGCACGTGTCACACATGACAGCTAATCAACCTATATGCAGAAAGTTCACTGGAGAACAAAGCTCTTTTCAGACCCCAAAGTATTAACTCACAGTGCCTATGTGGGGCTACCACTCAGAATAAAAAGCCATTCATGTAGTTATCATCTTGAGCCTACCGGATCTTGTAACCTAGCTGTCTACTCAGCAACTTACAATATTACCTGCAACACACTGTGCATATCACAGACAAAACACACTGGCTCTATCTGCAATATAGGTGAGGGTAACCCATAACAAGCATCTCAACCTGAATGCAAGACAGCTGCAAAATGACTCTAATCATACTGGCTTGGTAGAAAGCCAAGAGACAAGTGTCTTCTGAAGACGATTAACTTAGAAGTAGTTCCGACACACAACTGCACGGAACACATGCCACCACTCAACTACAGACTTGCAAATAAACAAGGAAGTGAACTAAGAAATCACAAGTTACAGGAAAACACAGCACCTTAGACATATGAATTACAACCACCTCGGTGTGTTATATTCAACTTGCCTTTCTTCCTTTAAATGTCAAGATACAATTGTCTTAGTATGCCTATGTCTTACGGCCTAGTGCCATATTTTTTTCTGAATGAGAATGCAGGTTGCAACCTCAACATGTACAAAGGAAAAAAACCAACTCAACAAAAATCAAGAAAAATAAACCCATTAGGCTTCATTGTTGTCAGCTTCACTACGCTCTCAAGTCAGTTGCTTAAATGGCAACAGCACACAAATAAAATAGCACGCTACAGACTGCTGAAAGAAAACCCTAACAGTTGACCAGATGCAATTCCATTTTTAAATTTTCTGGCTTGTAAGGGAAAGATCCAAAATTTCATTTGCTAGAGAGAATGCAACTTCATACCCTTGAAGACATTTAAAGGAGAGCAAGCTACTTTGCTTGAAGGCTACATTGTTTGTTCAGGATCTGTTAGTATCTGACAACACCAGCATGAAATTCAGCTGCTAGGGTCAGACTGCGCTTAAGACTCTGTTTTCATTAGCAATTCCATGACTGTGTCATTATCTTCAAGGATTACACCTCACAGAAAGTATTAGCTGTGTTGTTATGAGGCTATGTAAATTATATCTACCATTGTTTCAGTTCCTCCTTGAGAGGAAAAACATTGGATGCTGCTGGAAAAAGGAAGAGAAGAAAAGCGCAACTAGTCCAGACATGACGGATTTCTGTGAAGTCTAGGGCAGCTTCTCTTGCCTGAGAGACAAGTGATCAGTGCACCGCTAAACACAGCCAACACTCCATGTAGTTTAGGTGTTCAATAAAACTCAAGAAGAGCATTTAAGGACATACTGCTATGTTGTCTGTGGTTTATGCCAATCTGTAACACAGCAGCTGAGGCTGTCTCACGAATTTACAGGTATGTACTCATGAAGGCAATTTTGTCCCACAAGTTTTTGAGACACGTTTAAGTTCTCTAGTAGTTTTTCCAGTGATCTCTACAAAAGCCTGTGACAGCTTTTACTGGTTTGTGAGATTATTTAAAACGGTATCTACGTATCTTGAACTGCTTTTGCAGTTTTTCCAGTTTTCATTAACAGAGTGCTGTATGACACTACCTGTCATAGAGCAATCCACAGTACCTGAAAGACAGGCAAAATGTCAGCAGTAACTGAAGACTGTCCTTTACGCCTAGAAAAATGACAAATTCCTGCTACAAGTTCTGAAGGAATAAAAGTCACTTATTACTTCATCACTGGTACCATTTTATGCATTCCTCTTTCCTGCTTGCTACATTTCAGGTACGAATTTGTAACAAGGCAAGATTAGTTCATAAATATCGCAGCACAGACTAAATTATTTTTAAGCTACCTACAAAACAGCTCTTCAGATGACACCTGTTATGCAAGTTGATACCTGCAAAAATCTCCTCTCAGTCTTTACATAACCAAACCTCCAATATACGGCGTAAGGGTACTTTAGTTCATGTCCCAGAATCTTGACTCAGCATGACTTATCACGAACAGTAAAACCCTCTGTACAAATACCGAGAAATTAAATACTACCTGCCAGAGCACTCTTATCTGGTAAAGATATATCTAGATAGAAATCACTTTAATACAGTGCTGAGGAGCATCTTCTGCAATTTACATCTGGCTTCAAAACTGAAAAAGTTAATTTTATTGTCAGCTTGAATGAACAGACTTCATATTAAACATGAACTTTTAGTGTTTTATGAGTGTTTCAAAACTAAAATCACATGAAAAAATTAAATTACATAAAAAAGAGTGGATATGTGCAAGCATATAACAAGTGTGTTACAATATCCGGTTAAACAAAAAGATAAGAATTCGGTCTCTTAGTAGTTACAGGCAAGAAAGCTGCCCCCCTTACCTCCTCAAATAAGTATTTTACATTTTGAAGCTTAAATACTGAAACCTTCCAGTACAAGAATAAAGCTTTTAAATTGACAGCGCACACCCAGCAAATTAGGCTGCAAGTAACCTACCTCTAAGGAATACTGCTTTGCTTATATTTACTCATTACCCAATTAGTTCAAGAATCCTAAACAGCTTTTTTTAGTATTTTAAACCACTATTTGCTTCCCTCACAGCCCCACTCCTCTGTAGAATGGAATTTATTAACAACTCCATTCTCCAAATGCAGCAAGCCATTTTGACTGCTGCGAGTCAGCAGGAATTGTACTGCTAGATAATACACAGAAATCTCAACATTTCACTTCCATATGGAATCCCTTGTTCAAATGCAGTTTTAGAGTGCATTACTTCTAAAAGTGAAGGTTTAGGAGCCAAAACCACCCTTGCAGGTTTTGATTTTTTTTTACTAACATCAAACATGTTTCTTAAACCTCTACTATGGCACTAGTCCTTTTTCTTGATTCTGGGAAAGTACTCAAAAACCACCCTTAACAATCCTCTTCAGAGTTGTTCAAGACCATCACCACAACAGGAGATGCCTACTTAGAAAGTAAACAAGCTGCCGGATTCCACTAAGTCACTAGTTCTACACAGTGTCACTCTGTACGCATACCTGGCTCAATCTCTGGCTTTGCTGCTACTTTCTCCTCTCTTGCAATGTTCATTTCTGTCACTTGCTGCATTACAGGCAAAGCGGCAACAGGCACATTTCTGTTTAAGTATAGTGAAACACATTAGTTTTGCATTTGTAACAAAAGCTTAAACTGTCTAGACCCATCAATAAACTACCTGTTCAATCGCTACCGATAAACATTTCTGACCTCTGTTTCTACCACCTTCAAAACATCATTTTTCCTCAGTTTTAGTTTCCCCGTAAGAAAACAGGCAAACCTGTAGCACGTGTCTCCAGATAAATCAACATCAACCTTTTAAACGTCGCAGTACTAAGTATTTTCATCAGCTATAGCTTGCACAGATCCATAAAGCACTGTCAGGTATACTGTCCCTTTTCCCCCTGCAGAAACTCGCCGCAATAGTGCAGCACCGATGCAGGGCTTCAACTTGCTGCACACTCACAGCTCATTCAAACCTCAAAGTAATACTTTCATCTTACCTTGGTTCTCCAGGTGTATCAACAGCATGTTCACAGTTGTTTAGGCTAGTGCCTACTCCCTGGGTAGATGCAGAATCTGAGGTAAGACTGTTTGAACCACCGGCTGCTCCTACATCGAGAATTTGACATGTTAGTTGTGAACGAACTGCAGAATACATGTTAATAAAATAGTCTCTTAAAAAGCTTTGAATTGCCTGCCTACAACCTTCACTGCTACTGGGTACTAATTCTTATTTAAAGACAGGCTATACTGTTAACAATAAAAATATAGAGATTGTGTAAGCATATGTTAGCAGAGGAGGCGAAGTGGGAAAGCAAGGAATGGCTGAATGCCAAGCAGACCAGAACACATTACACAAAAATGTATTTTTATGTCTACTGTAATTTAAAGTAGTATTCTCTTTGATAGTCACTGTTCCAGAACACAGCATTCAAAAACTCTCCTGAAAAATGTTCTTGAGATTCCTTGTCATCCTCTCTAAGTTTTATTTTAAAAGAAGTAAAATAAATAAATAAATAAATAAATAAATAAACAAATAAAGAAAAAGCCACCCACCCTCACCCATGGGGCTGATTCTGCCACTATTCTGCTGCAGCGGAAAATGCTCTCTGTAGCAAACAGAACACATCCCGTTTGTCCTAGCATCTCCATAAAATCCACATCCCGTACGACACAGCATAGGCGCTGGGGTCTGGTTTGTCTCCCGAGTCATCCTGGATCTGTAAATAAAACAAAGCTCTCCATTAGGAGCTGGCACGACACCAAAATCAATTACAGGGCTTTAGAACTGTATGTCTGCTCACCCCGCCTCCTAGAAGTGATATCAGCATCCTTAAAGAGGGTTATATAGATGTTAATATACCATTCAATACTGCAAATGTATTGCTAAGTAACACAGCTATGAAAAGAAGAAAAAGCACCATCATACTAAGAAATAGCGTACTTGTTGGGCACTGAGCTGTATGTGCAAGTTACAACCAAATTCAATTTGAGAGCCAAAGAAGTCCTTCATTACAAACCTCTCAGCTCTAACAGGGATGTGCATGACAAGGAAGACCAAGTTCATACCTACTAAACAGTTCTGGCAAATAACATAGCTGATTTTTTCCTCTGATTCAGCAGGAGAGCCCCACTTTTTCACTAATGCTGATCCTGCGTAATTTTAATGCTAATTCCAGTATTTGTAGTTCCTGCTTTCACTGTGCCTTTGTCAAATAGAACAAAAAAATCCCATAAGCATTGGAGGCAGCCATGTAGAGTCTGTACTCCTATCTTTAGGAGTTTCCAAAACAAGGCCACGAACTCTGCTCATATTGTGTCTGACAACTGATACTGAGTATTAATTGGCAACAACGCGTGTACAACTGGCCCTTCAACTAAGAATATGAAGTGCATTTCTAAAATAAGTTTAGACCGAGTTTTACTCTTCCTGGAGAAAGAAAATTAACAACTTAGAACATATTCAACAGCTTAATGACACAGCCTACACTCTTTTTTTTTTAAAAAAAAAAAGCCAGTTAAATCCTTTGTCTTAATAAAGTTCTAGCAAGACTTCTGAGACTCTCGTGAGCAGACAATGCTAATTCTCTGCCGTGAAATGCAAAAGTTAGGAATAAAAATACTTCACCTTCACTGCTGGTTAACCTCTGCAAAGCAAGGTTAGCAGAAAAACTGAGTGGCAACCAAATCTTTTATTCCCAAGGCCAATAAAACTGGCACACTGTAATCAAGCAATTTGCTACAAATTGAGGACATGTAAGAATATTGCATCGGTCCTCTCAAAATTTAGATTTAGTACTAGCACTTGGAGACCTTTTAGAGTAATCTCTGCATTGCTGCCTTCCTAATCAGTAACAGACACAGTAAGAGACATATGGCTGCTGATGCTTGTGAGAAATCAAAACTGCTGAAAGGAAACTCAGTGCAGTTAAGTAATCAACTTATGTTCCACTGGTATGACAACTGCAATTAACAGCTGCCTTTGTCTAGTTAAACTAAATATCTGTGTTCAAAGTAAAACAAAGTAAACAAGAAAACCAGGAAAAAGTAAACAAGCAAAACTCATCTGCTTGCCTGCTTATGGCCACAGGATCTCATTTTCCAGGTACCCAATGCTGTATTATTTTACGCCTTTCTAACATCCTCCAGCTACGGTTTTCTTTCAGGGCTACAAAACAGCTTGACACTGACTCTGACACAGTATCACAGTCATAGACTGTCAGAAGAAACCATGACTCATTCAGAGAACCTTAAGAAGTCTTGTAATCTGCCGTAGGCCTACGTCCACGTAAACAGAACTACAGACTGCACTGTCTGCCCTTTTACGAAGCAGGCAAGCTCAAAGTACTGTCACAGAACAACAAAATCCCTTGGCTGGAAAAGACCTTTGACATCATCGAGTCCAACCATACCTGTCCATTACCAAATCATATCCCTAAGCAGTTCATATAGGTGTATTTGAAATACCTCCAGGGATGCTAACTCAACCCCCTCCCCGCGCAGCCTGTGCCCGTGGCCGATAATCCTTTTGGTGTCAAACACACTGCCATCACCAACCACAGTGGACTTTCTCCGCTTCCAAAGTGGTGCACTGTGAACGCTTTTCACCACTTACTAAACCTAGCTTTAGGCGCCGATGCTGGTTCGAACCAACCCCACCAGAGTGTGCACAGCTCCTTTGTCAGCACATTCTTCCACTACTCGCAACGCACGCCCCTAACTCAAGGGTCAAACCATCGTTATCCGACGCTTAAGAAGCCGTGCTTTTCCAGGCCCTGAACGGCCTTCGGGGGTCACCCGTGCCTGTCCCAAAAGCGCCTGCCGCCACGCACTCGCCCCACGCCGGTCACGTGGGCGGGGCCTGCGCTTCCGCCCGTCAGAGGGCAGCGGCGTCAGGAGCCCTCACAGCAGCTCTGCGCCCAGCCCGGCGGCCAACTCTGGCCACCCCATCCTTCCAGGGGTAGCCGAAATCCCAGTCAGAAAACGCAGCGCCACCGGCCGGTCACCACCTTCGCCGTTTCACAAGCGCAGCCCCGGCGGGTGGGTGCTTCATAGAATCACAGAATCACCGGGTTGAAAAAGATCTCTTGGATCATCACCATCCCTATCTGCCACTAAACCACATCCCCGAGCCTCGTCTACCCGTGTTTTAAATACCTCCAGGTTGGTGACTCAACCACCTCCCTGGGCAGTCTCTGCTAGCGCCCAATGACCCTTTCTGTGAAAAATATTTTCCTGATATCCAGTCTGCATCTCCCCTGGAGGAGCTTGAGGCCATTCCCCCTTGTCCTGTCCCCTGTCACCTGGCAGAGGTACAACCTCCTTTCAGGTAGCTGTAGAGAGCAATAAGGGCTCCCCTCAGCCTCGTCAAGGCTAAACACCCCCAGTTCCCTCAGCTTCAACCCAGCCCTTGCACCTTATGGGGAGGGAAAGAGAAGGTCTCATTGCGCCGCCGGCAGGAGCTGGCCTTGCCTGTCAGGGTAAGCGCTGGGACCTCCCGCCACGAGGAGCAGGAGCCCATTGAGTCAGCGTATTCTGACTCCGGCGGAAACTTCCGCCCCGGCCTCGCGCGAGTAGGAGGGGGGACCTCGCGCAGCCCGGCTCCCCACCCCCACCCACCACGCGCGCGGAGGGGGGGGCGAGGGAAGGGGGGGGAGGGAAGGGGGGGAGGGGGGGGCGAAAGGGGGGGAAGGCGGGGGGGGGGGAAAGGGGGGGGTTTCACCGCGGCCCATCAGGGTGGAAGCGCCGGGCACTTACCCGGAGTGCGGTGTGGGACAAGGACTCGGTGGTGATACCGGCGATGGTGGTACCGGAGGTGGCACCAGCGGTGGCCGTAGCAGCAGCTGTAGCAGTTGTGGTAGCGGTGGTAGCAGCTGTAGAAGCGATGGTGGTAGCTGCGGTGGTGGCATCAGCAATTCCAGCAGCGGCGGTGGCAGCAGCGGCAGTGGCAGCAGCGGCGGTGGCAGCTGCGATGGTGGCAGCTGCGATGGTGGCAGCTGCGGCGGTGGCAGCAGCGGCGGTGGCAGCTGCGATGGTGGCAGCTGCGATGGTGGCAGCTGCCACCACAGCGGCGGCGGTGGCAGCAGCGGCGGTGGCAGCTGCGATGGTGGCAGCTGCGATGGTGGCAGCTGCGGCGGTGGCAGCTGCGGCGGTGGCAGCTGCGATGGTGGCAGCTGCGGCGGTGGCAGCAGCGGCGGTGGCAGCTGCGATGGTGGCAGCTGCGATGGTGGCAGCTGCGGCGGTGGCAGCTGCGATGGTGGCAGCTGCGATGGTGGCAGCTGCCACCACAGCGGCGGCGGTGGCAGCAGCGGCGGTGGCAGCTGCGATGGTGGCAGCTGCCACCACAGCAGCGGCGGTGGCAGCAGCGGCGGTGGCAGCGGTACTGGAGGTGGTAACAGCGATTCCAGAAACGCTGTTGCCGGTGATACCGCTGGCGGAGGCGGACTCGGAGATCGCGGTGTCGAAATTGGTGGTGAAGGTACTACCAGCGATTCCAGAAATGCTGTTACAGGTGATACCGCTGGCGGAGGCGGAGAGGGAGGCGGACTCCGACGTCGGCGGCGGCGGCGAGGGGCGGCGGGAGGCGGAAACCACAGCCAGCGGCGGTACCGCCACCGCCACCAGTGAGTCACCTTTCTGTCCCTGCAGCAGAAATATCTGCCGTGTTCTCCGCAGCGCAGTGAGCTCACACGCCTGATGAAACGCGGGTAGGTGCTGGGGAGTCGGCAGCACGGGGCGGGACGCTGGTAGGGGGGGAGCCGAAGGCGGGTACGAGGTGGGGAGCGGGAGGCGGAGGAAGCCGACCGCCGCTCCCGGCTCTCGCTCCGCCTCCTCTTTCTCCCAGTCGCTTTTGCCTTTCGGGGCATGCGCGCTGCCGGCCAGGGGCGGAGAGCAGAAATAGGGAAGCGGTGGTGGAGCGCGAAAGAGGCGAGGACGAGGTGCGAACGAGGGGAGGCGAGAAGGACGCGTCCTGCTAGCAGGTAGCAGTCAGCAACTGCAGGCGCGCGGGCAACCGTCGGTGGGGTACGTAGCTAAGTCTGAGGTCTGTGCCTCGCTCCGTGCAATGTAATAAAGGACAGGTCGGCCCTGCTTGGCAGCCCGCAAATGTTCACATCTGCCCCTCGAGTTGTTCTTCGCCGATATAGGTGGCTCCAGAGAGCCGGCATTCTTACATGGGCCTCTTAACATGGTATTTGGGAGCGCCTTGGCTCCGTTGCGTGGCCCTTGTCTGGGTACAATTTCTTATGTGTAAAGCAGTGCTAAGTATACAGCAGTTAAATATCGAGCAACTTTTTAGGGAGCATTGGAGACTGTGAGCAAGCTGTGGTGACAGAGCAGCCTAAGAGGCAGTGAGGCTGCCTGCTGGGTGGTGATTTCTTTCCGCTGGGTGACAGAATCAGAATGCCAGGATCATTTAGGTTGGAATAGACCTTTAAGATCAGTAATTCCAACTGTAAACCTAATACTGCCAAGCTCGCCACTAACCTCTTTTCCTAGACACTTCACCTACGCATCTTTTAAAAACCCCCAGGGATGGTGACTCCACCACTTCTCTAGGCCGCCTGTTCCAATACTTCACAACCTTTTCAGAGAAGTGATATTTCCTAATATTTAAACCTTCCTTGGCGTAACTTGAGGCAGTTTCCTCTTGTCCTGTCACTTGTTACTTTGGAGGAGAGATGAACGCCCACTTCACTACAATCTCCTTTCAGGTGGTTATAGAGAGCGATAAGGTCTCCCCTTGGCCTCCTCTTCTCCAGACTAAAGGGCCCCATTTCCCTCAGCTGCTTCTCAGTACTCCAGACTGTTTGCCAGCTTTGTAACCCCTTGCACACGCTCCAGCCCTTCAGGGACTTTCTTGCAGTGAGGGGCCCACAACTGAACACAGGATTCGAGGTGTCACCGACGGAGGGGGAGTTCAGGACAGAGATAAGGAAGAATTAGTTCGGAACGCTAGCCAGCATTTACAGAAATGGAATGATCGGGTACAGAAATCGAATGATCAGGTACAGAACTCAAATGATTGGGAAAAGGCCGGCCCCTTCCTTTATGAAAAATTAAAACCTAGACTTAGTGAGTGGGATCTCCCCACTCTGGGTAAAAACTTATATGTAGACTTGATGCAGAGAATAGTTACGGAATTAATCCTCACAGAATCAATTAAGTTGGAAAAGACCTTTAAGATCATTTGCAATTGAGCACAGAGCATCTGTTGTTAATGCTGGAAGGAGTGGCTTTTTTTTTTTTCTAGCTGGGACGTTAAACTGTAATGAGAGATGCAATTATTCAGGCATAACTGACTGCGCTGAGAAACACACTATTGCTACAGTAAAGAACAGTGAGACATATTTCTCTGGTGGAAAAGAAGTCTTTTGACAATAGTGTTGTTTCAAATATTTCATCAGTTTCAGTGGAATTTAACTATCACCTTGGATAGAAAAACCTTCTTCACTAGGAATTTTCTCAGCTGGTGAAATGTATCCAGCATGGGCTTTAAGTAAAAGAGTTCATATCTCTGAACAATTCAGTGAGACAAGTGCTCACCTGAGAGATCACAGAAGCAGTGTTTTTTGTATCCCTGTGTCAGTCTGGAATAATTTTTCTGGGATGATGAAAAAGAGCTGCTCCGATCATTAGTTCGCGAATTACCACTTCTAGGGTATACACAAAATGCAGCTTAGCCTGTTAGCACCATAAAGTTGTTGCAAGCTAATGTTTGTTCTGTGACCTCTCTGATAATTAAAATGCAAATGAACAAAAAGAAAAAAAATATATGAAAAAGAAAAGAAGAAAGAAAATAAAATTTCACCCATTGCAAATAGAACAGATTGTCTCTTGGCAAATGTGATCTGTAAGTCCTCCTGGGAGTATTAGGCTGTTGTGGGACTAGGCACCGAGGTGGCTTGAGCAACTCTTGCTTCTACACAATATGTCTTCTGTGAATCCACAGAGGACTTCAGCCATTCTACTAATAACTCTGGCCCCTCCATCTTCATACTAAAGAAATCTCACCCCCTTCTCATTTATTGAAAATAATGAAATTGGAGAAAAACTACAGCAAAGCGGAGTGGGGTCAGGAACCCCAGAGCTATTGACAGTGTTATGTTCTTCATGTGGAGAAAGGAAGGGTATGTCCTTAATGGCACACCGTCCACTGCTTGGCACACCTATCCTTCTGCAGAGATAACCGTACTCTTCCTTCCTATGTAAGGATGTAACAGGGACTGAGTCAGATCAGACCAATGGTTTATCTAGTACAACTGTCCTATTTCTAGTAGGACTGATAAACGTGGACCCGCAGTAGGATAGCAAGACACAGCAGGAACCTTCCCCTCTAGACCCCACCCTGCTTTCAACCAACACACCAAAGATATTTAAAACCGACTTGGCAGTGAGGGTGTGTTTGGTTTAGCTCCTTAGTTTGTCTAATCCCTTTCTGAAACTTGCACATTTTTGCTTGATATCACATCCAGTGACTGTGGGTTGTAGCTGTTTTTTATGTGTTGGATAGTACAATCATTTCTTGTGTTTGTTTCAGACTGAGTGCCTTGACACATTCCTGCTTCCTGGACTGCATGTTGTAGTGAATCATGCACTGTCACCTTTTCCATTAGCGTCACTGTCCTTCAAACTGGTTTCAATGAAAAGCTGGAATGTTTCGTGCTTCTTATCATCTTGACTTGGATTTGTCAAAAGGCTTTTTTTCATGTATTTATTTTGCTATTTGTTTCAACAAAGAAAGCTTAGGGATGGACAAGCAAATTACACATGAAGTGGACGGGGTTGGTTTCACAGAAAGCATAGAGTAACAGCTACTTCTACCTATCTCCCAAGCAAAACAGATCATTTCATAGACCTGGAAGCAGTGGAATATTTTGTACCTATTGTGCAAGGGGAACAACAGCTTGAGATGTACCTGTCATCACGGAAATGCCTGGTATCCCTGTGCCAAGGCCGATGGATATGTTGAGCTGGGCCTTGCTGAAGGACGGCATCACATTCAGGGTTGGCCAGACTTTAGACAAAATATTGTACGCTAACATCATTGTCTTCATCCAACTCTGATTAACAGTATCAAGTGTCCATGTTTTCTTCCTCCCTGTACAAACGTGTGGGATGATAAGTGCTATGAAGAAGAGAGCAGTAGCTGTATGCCAGAGCATAGAAAGAGAGGAGAGAAACAAGGGGAGATTTCCTTTCTCTGCACTGGTCCTCCAAGTACAAGAAATTGTCCTCCGAAGTACAATGAAGTAAGCATTCAGATATCATGGTGACAAACGTGGAACAGGTGGACGAAATACACGCTCTTGGTATGTAGCAAGGGTGTTTGTAATTTGTTATCTAAACTGAAGATTATCACGCAACCCCAACATTCTCATAGAAACAAAGACCATCAAAATTTCCCCTGGCTTTCCCTTGTGGAAGAAGGTTACAAAATGGAAGTCCTAGACATTACCAAGAACCACTTTGTAATAATACTTCAGTGCTTTAAAAAGACTTATCCATCCTTTCACACCAAAGGGAAAGAAAATCAGCATGGAGCTGTTGCTTCTCCTGTCTTTGTCAGAACCCAGGAAAAACTAGCTGGACTCTTCTTCTACTGCTTCCCTGCCAAGAGGAGGGATATAGTGATGTTCATCTCTCTTAGCGTTGCGATTCATCTGCTGGGCCTGTCCCTCTCTGGAGAAAAGAAAGACACTGCTGACTGGCTGCAAAAGTCTAAGCAACTTCCTCTGATATTCAGAGAAAGACTGCATGTTATTACTCCCCTCTGTGATGCTCATTCTCCCTTGGGGGAGTTAAACCTTTCTGCGCACACAATTTTACCACATACTTCCAAAGTAACAGCATGGGAAAATGCTTATAAAGGGGCCTTTTGCCTGTTCAATAGAGAACACTGCACCTTCCTTACTAATATTGCCTAAATAATTGCTTTGAGAGGTTCAGTTATTTAGCCAGGCTTCTGAAGTGGTGATTGTATATGTGATGCTAGTGCTAAATGCACTAAACTGTCCTTTACATTTCCGGAGCTAGTGACTCGCTGCATTCACTAAATCTCTACATATTTTACCCCAAAATATGGGAGCTGAGCTAATGAATTTGAAAGAGATATTTAATAAGCAGATTCCTCCACTGCCCCCACAAATGCATGCTAATAATCAGACAAATTAAGCATGAGCATGATCTGTGTGGTGTCTCCCACTGGCATAAATAGCTCCTACTGCACTTTCCTCGCTCTATTTACTGTGCAGAGAAAGATCACCTTTAGGGAACCATGGCCTTTTCAATACTAAAATTACAGTTGAACATAACACTAGAGTTTCAAATATTTGTCAGTGGGCTTGGAAACTCCTATTTAAGCATTTTATAGTAGCATCATAGAAATAGAACAAATGCTCTTACACACTGCTTCTTGTATGTCAGACCACCTAAATATGACACAGAGTTCCTCATTGTGAACCACTATAAAATTTTGAAAAAGAAAAAGTGTGCGTCTGGTCTCTGAAAATCACAAGGCTTAGCTTCTCTACAGACAGCACTTGGACAACTGAAGTAGGAGACCAAGAGACAGGGATTTTCAGATCCATTTCTCATTTAGAACAGAGCCGTGCACCAATGAGGTGTGTTTGAACTACAGACTTTGTAGAAATACAATGACCAGGTTTGGGAAAACACAATTTCATGCAATCGTTTTGCCCGTACTCCAACTAAGTTATATTTGGTTAAGGAAATAAACAGAAGACAGTAACTTAAATGATGCTAGAAAAACATGCTGTGAAAAAAGGCATAGTTAGTAGAAAAAAAGTGGAAGTTATCCAGACTATTTAGGACTTGCAGTCAATAGTGACATTCTTCTGTCAGCATTTTTAAAAATAGCCCTCTATTTGTAGTGCAAACCAGCATACTACTTCTAGTCAGAAGCTTGCTGTGCGTATATTAATTTCCTTTCTCCAGTACTAGTAAGATCTGCAAAGATACATTCTTGACATAACCTTTTACCGTGATTAATTAAAAAAATAAAACCCAAGCCCAAGCTTTTCAAATTATGTGAACTGCTTTAAGAAGATCACAGATAGGTTTTATTCACACTGTTTAAGTGGTACAAGGAGGAGAAAGGGCAGGAAAGCAAAGAGGAAAGCAAAGGCAACCCGAAGCTGCTGTGAGAGTTAGTTAAGCAGTAAGGATGTTTCTGAGGCCTGGTAGCAGAAGCGTAAGGATATTCTTCCATTTTGCTGCTTTTATTGTTTGGCATGAGCGTGACACAGCTGCTTCCTGAGCTGAAATGCCAGCAACTGAAGATTTTTAATAGCCCGATTGAGGACAAAGTATGGTGTTGAGTGGATTTTAGCCTCTGTAGAAGTACACTGGAGTACACGGGTATTTTGGGGCAGTGTTTGCTGTAAGGTAAAAATAGAAATGGTTACCTCTAGGCTTCATCTGGTTTTGCGTGCCTGCTCAATGTGATGGAGATGTGGCTTCTGTAGTACTTGCGCAGGTCCCAGCCAAAGGGCTGTTGCACCTCCCTGGTCTTCTCCCACTGGAGGATGGGTTTGGTCTGCACTTGGGGTATCCCCAGATCACGGCAGCATAACCTACCCACCCTCTCCGTGATCTGTGGTATTCTTTGAAATGTGGCTTTTTAACTTGAACCACCGGTAAAAACAAATCAGGGAGCAACTGCTTCTCTTAGGGCTGAAAAAGTAGGGCTGCAGGAGACTCAAGAAGCTGATGTCAACAGCTTGGTAATATGGCTCAGCTGGAGCTTGGGCCCCAGTGCTGTGTCCTTGCTGACCCCTTTCCACGTGTCGTCCTTACCTCTGTTCACTGGGAACAGCAACCCTACTCACCATCCGAAAGGCTCAGTAAAACAAAGAGGAAGGGGGCTGTAAAAGTCTTGATGGTATCATTCAGTGACATAACGTTTGGTCTCTAGTAGCTATTTGCAGATAAGTGTTAAATGCCTGTATTTACTGAAGGCTGGACAACACTAAGAAATTACTCTGTGCTGACCTGTGATTCACTCTCACTAGAGGACAAACGGTTAAACAGAACAACCTCTGCTTATGTGAAACCCTGAGTAAATTAAATTGTAACTTGAGGCTATTTCCTAACATGATATGATATCCAAACTCTGGCTTAGAAAATATTACTGAGGAGCCGGTGATCTGTTCCCACTTTAGGTCCTTTAATAATTGTCAGCTGCTTACACGTAACAGATTAAATTACTAATATCAGCAAAAATATCACCTTAAGTCACATGTAAATGCATTTCTGAAAGCTGCTGGTTAAGAGCTCAGACTTGGGTAGCCAACCTTGAAAATGCCAACCTCAATCTCACTACTACCTGCTTGAAGCTATTTTGCCAATTTGTCTTGGCAGCAAGGTGGAAACTTAAACCCGTTAGCAGCCTATGCAAATCCTGTGTGGCAGTCTCAACTCTCCTGCCTGTCCCTGCATCCTCCTTGTACTAAATCCAGTAGCTGGTGAACTTTCCATGAGCTGTTGTGGTGACTGTAATAGCAGCAAAACATCTTGGGTCCCACAATGTCAGACAGAACGTGAGCTTCCAGCAGAAATACACAAATCTGAATGAGTGTCATTTATCAAATGAATCCAGTATAGCAATTGAAGGAACTATCTGATTCTCACTCTGAAGACTGTAACGAGACTGAAAGGAATCAAGATTTTTCCAGGGTCATAAACCTACTTGCTCCTCATAAAACCCATGCAATGAAGGAAAATCTACTTTAGAATAATCCTGTTTAAACCTAGTCTGGCCTGGTCTCCCAGAGGCACTATGGAAGTTCCTGTGCCCAAACTGTCTCAGAGTCTTCCTTGGGAATTCAGGACATACTCATCATGTGTTCACCTTATTACTGACCTGTTAAAGTAAACTTTAAATCTACAGTACAAATGCTGTCTGCTCATGGAAAACCCTCATCAGCAAATAAGACAACTGTGTGGGTTTTAAGCAATATCAATATAAAAGGTAAACAGTAGGTAAACGGGAATGAAGAACAGTTACTTAATTTTGGTTTCTTTTCTTCAGATCTGTGCTGCAATCTTGGTGATGTTCCAAGTGAGGATGCACAGTGGGACTTCACACTGTCTTGTTGTGTTGCAAAATCACCAAACAAGGAAAAATATTAGCAGGGCGCTGTAGGTATCTGAAGATGAAAGGTCTGAGCTGTATTGAGCATTTATCTACCTACGTCTTTGCCATGCAGTACCTTGGCAAGCACTTGTGCTTCTGACATGTCTTTCACAAAAAAATACACCAGAAGCCGATTAAACATTGCCACCAAAATGCTTTCATAAAACAAAATACATTAACCATGTGTTAAGACAACTGTCAATGAATTCTGAAAATAAACCAGTACGAAGAAGTCCAAATACAAATCTCCAAATACACCTGGCTAACAGTTAAAGACATCTTTCAGACACTGCGTAAAAGGACTGAGATCCCTATGGCTGCAGTGAGAAAATCAAGCTGAAAGAAAAGTTCTGCTGTGAGCAGAGCCCCATACTGCATCATCACTTCAGTGTATGCTTTATGTCATATTACCTCTATTTATATT
The DNA here is from genome assembly GCF_017976375.1 of Cuculus canorus. Classification (NCBI taxonomy): domain Eukaryota; kingdom Metazoa; phylum Chordata; class Aves; order Cuculiformes; family Cuculidae; genus Cuculus; species Cuculus canorus. Next base: position 27,302,090 of record NC_071441.1, on the reverse strand, counting down.
GACTTCATTATTGTACCATCAGAAGGAGCATAGGAAGAACTTGGAAATGTGAACCAAGGAGAGCAGGTTAGAAGTGACTTACCGTTAACAGTGCTCACAGCCCTATCAAAACAACCTCAAAAACCTAACAAAACCCATTAACAATGCATTTTAAAACTGTAGATTTTTCCCTAACAGCAGACAAAAATATGATGATACTGGCTGGCTGTGGGTATGGAGGAGAGCAAAACCAATTCATTTTTCGCCTGAATTAAAGTAGTTTTAGCCTAGAAAGTGGAGTGGCAGGCAGCTAAGATGTCTTGAGTCCAATTAAGTAAGTACATTTAGCTATTACGCTGTCAGTGACTCTAACACTTTCCTTGGACTTAAATACGTCTCATGAGCAACACAGCCTTGGTGGTACATTAAGCAAACGTGGCCCTGGTCTGTCACTAGGGAAGGTCGTCTTATGCTGACATTTCAGCTTGTCTTACACCGAGACGGTCACTTTATAACTACAATATATGATATTGCAAACATCAGGCTTCTGTTCAGTTGAATTCTTTGAGGATGAATGTTAACTGGAAGAATATTGAAAAAGATGACTGAACTTTATATACAAAATTCCTTAATACGCACATAACTCCCTATATATATATCTCTAAAAAAACCCAAAACACGCAAAACAACTAAAAAAAAAAAAAGAAAAAAAAGAAAAACCCCCAAACTAAGAACTTGCTCCACAGTCATACTAACGTAATTGAGAATAGTTGTCACCTATGTATAGATTAAAAATAGCATTGTGCTGCAATGGTTGTGATCCAGCTTCAGGAGCATTGTCATAGGAACTCAGAAGGAGGAGGGGGACCTCTGGAAATATCATCACTTGGCACAGCCTATGGGTAACTTCAACAAGTCTTCCCAAGTACAGCCTTTGCTCATTTGAAAAAGTAGACAGTGAAGACTGAGACACTCAAACGACCACAATCAGTACTATTACCCATCCTGAAACACTTTGTAACATGACAGTATCAAACCCAGGCACGTTCTCCTCAAATATTAATTTACACGGCATTCCTAAGTTCAAAAGCAATAAGGAGAAAAACATTTTATGCTGCAGTGGAGTAGCTGATTAATAAAGAAAGGTAGAAAAATGGTAATTTTGATGCTTTAAAGCAGTTCCATCATTAAGTTATAGAATTAATCCTGGAAAATGAAGTCCCAGATCATTTCTGTGTTCCCTAACTGGAGCTATATACAGTGGCTGCAGTCATAACTTACTGTATGAGTATCAGCTGACTGGTGGGATGTGTATTATCCATTTCAGATTTAAGTGATTTTTACACAATGAATATGTCTTCCTCCAAAACAATATGCTGTGTATTCTGTCCTTCTTCTCAATGGGAAGGATAAATCTGGCACATTTAACTAACAGTATTGGTTGCTGAACCTGACAATAATTCTGCCCAGGTCTGCTGGTGAAGATGTGGATAGAATGTGTCGTCAGGGTACTGGCTCTATCAGGCTCTATTGTAACAGATCCACTGAAAAGATGTTTTGGAGATGAATGAAAGAAACCTTCAAAGTTCATTGCTAATGCTTTCCTTTGCTTCCTTTAGCATGTTGTTGTCGTCTGCTGACATTTCAGTCAGGCCATCAAGTAATCATCTGTATTTCAGTTGGTCAAGCAAGTTATCTTAAAAGAAGTTGCAATATCCAAACAAGAAATAAGGACACAGGCAGCCTTAGGCATAAAGATGACATCGATAAGAACTTGCACTAACTTTGCACCTCAACCTCTATAAGGTCACCTTCTGATTACAGCAATAACTAAAACCAAAGAAAAATCAAAGGAAGTCTTTCTTTCTGTACACAGTTTTTATTACTTGCATAATAACAATACAACATAGATGCTGGGTAGCATGACTATGCAAAATACATAAATATGAACTAACTCTACGTATTTTAATATCTAATAACTGAGAAGAACAAAGTGAGAAGCAAAAACCTGAACATTTTTTAATAACGAAGTAAAAACGGAGACTGAACAAGTTAGTCAGTCTTTTCACAAGGGGGCTGACTTATATTCTCTGGATTTTTTCAGCCACCACAACTGGATTCTCTTTCTTGATTTTTTCTGCGGCTTCTGCTTTGTAATCATATGCGCAGTTATGTCTGTCAGAATAACGGTGAAATCCACAAAATATGTTTCCACATCGGCAGTCAAATCCTGTATAGAGAAAAACAAGCAAAATCACTAAGAAGCTCTTCATATTTATTTAAGCTCTAAATTAAGGGTTTAGTCAGGCAAACCTGTAGCACGTGTCTCCAGATAAATCAACATCAACCTTTTAAACGTCGCAGTACTAAGTATTTTCATGAGCTATAGCTTGCACAGATCCATAAAGCACTGTCAGGTATACTGTCCCTTTTCCCCCTGCAGAAACTCGCCGCAATAGTGCAGCACCGATGCAGGGCTTCAACTTGCTGCACACTCACAGCTCATTCAAACCTCAGAGTAATACTTTCATCTTACCTTGGTTCTCCAGGTGTATCAACAGCATGTTCACAGTTGTTTAGGCTAGTGCCTACTCCCTGGGTAGATGCAGAATCTGAGGTAAGACTGTTTGAACCACCGGCTGCTCCTACATCGAGAATTTGACATGTTAGTTGTGAACGAACTGCAGAATACATGTTAATAAAATAGTCTCTTAAAAAGCTTTGAATTGCCTGCCTACAACCTTCACTGCTACTGGGTACTAATTCTTATTTAAAGACAGGCTATACTGTTAATAATAAAAATATAGAGATTGTGTAAGCATATGTTAGCAGAGGAGGCGAAGTGGGAAAGCAAGGAATGGCTGAATGCCAAGCAGACCAGAACACATTACACAAAAATGTATTTTTATAAAGTCTACTGTAATTTAAAGTAGTATTCTCTTTGATAGTCACTGTTCCAGAACACAGCATTCAAAAACTCTCCTGAAAAATGTTCTTGGATTCCTTGTCATCCTCTCTAAGTTTTATTTTAAAAGAAGTAAAATAAATAAATAAATAAATAAATAAATAAACAAACAAACAAATAAAGAAAAAGCCACCCACCCTCACCCATGGGGCTGATTCTGCCACTATTCTGCTGCAGCGGAAAATGCTCTCTGTAGCAAACAGAACACATCCCGTTTGTCCTAGGATCTCCATAAAATCCACATCCCGTACGACACAGCATAGGCGCTGGGGTCTGGTTTGTCTCCCGAGTCATCCTGGATCTGTAAATTAAAACAAAGCTCTCCATTAGGAGCTGGCAGGACACCAAAATCAATTACAGGGCTTTAGAACTGTACGTCTGCTCACCCCGCCTCCTAGAAGTGATATCAGCATCCTTAAAGAGGGTTATATAGATGTTAATATACCATTCAATACTGCAAATGTATTTTTGGGTTTTACTCTTCCTGGAGAAAGAAAATTAACAACTTAGAACATATTCAACAGCTTAATGACACAGCCTACACTCTTTTTTTTTAAAAAAAAGCCAGTTAAATCCTTTGTCTTAATAAAGTTCTAGCAAGACTTCTGAGACTCTCGTGAGCAGACAATGCTAATTCTCTGCCGTGAAATGCAAAAGTTAGGAATAAAAATACTTCACCTTCACTGCTGGTTAACCTCTGCAAAGCAAGGTTAGCAGAAAAACTGAATGGCAATCAAATCTTTTATTCCCAAGGCCAATAAAACTGGCACACTGTAATCAAGCAATTTGCTACAAATTGAGGACATGTAAGAATATTGCATCGGTCCTCTCAAAATTTAGATTTAGTACTAGCACTTGGAGACCTTTTAGAGTAATCTCTGCATTGCTGCCTTCCTAATCAGTAACAGACACAGTAAGAGACATATGGCTGCTGATGCTTGTGAGAAATCAAAACTGCTGAAAGGAAACTCAGTGCAGTTAAGTAATCAACTTATGTTCCACTGGTATGACAACTGCAATTAACAGCTGCCTTTGTCTAGTTAAACTACATTTCTGTGTTCAAAGTAAAACAAAGTAAACAAGAAAACCAGGAAAAAGTAAACAAGCAAAACTCATCTGCTTGCCTGCTTATGGCCACCGGATCTCATTTTCCAGGTACCCAATGCTGTATTATTTTATGCCTTTCTAACATCCTCCAGCTACGGTTTTCTTTCAGGGCTACAAAACAGCTTGACACTGACTCTGACACAGTATCACAGTCATAGACTGTCAGAAGAAACCATGACTCATTCAGAGAACCTTAAGAAGTCTTGTAATCTGCCGTAGGCCTACGTCCACGTAAACAGAACTACAGACTGCACTGTCTGCCCTTTTACGAAGCAGGCAAGCTCAAAGTACTGTCACAGAACAACAAAATCCCTTGGCTGGAAAAGACCTTTGACATCATCGAGTCCAACCATACCTGTCCATTACCAAATCATATCCCTAAGCAGTTCATATAGGTGTATTTGAAATACCTCCAGGGATGCCAACTCAACCACCTCCCTGCGCAGCCTGTGCCCGTGGCCGATAATCCTTTTGGTGTCAAACACACTGCCATCACCAACCACAGTGGACTTTCTCCGTTTCCAAAGTGGTGCACTGTGAACGCTTTTCACCACTTACTAAACCTAGCTTTAGGCGCCGATGCTGGTTTGAACCAACGCCACCAGAGTGTGCACAGCTCCTTTGTCAGCACATTCTTCCACTACTTGCAACGCACGCCCCTAACTCAAGGAAGCCGTGCTTTTCCAGGCCCTGAACGGCACTCGGGAGTCACCCGTGCCTGTCCCAAAAGCGCCTGCCGCCACGCACTCGCCCCACGCCGGTCACGTGGGCGGGGCCTGCGCTTCCGCGCGTCAGAGGGCAGCGGCGTCAGGAGCCGTCACAGCAGCTCTGCGCCCAGCCTGGCGGCCAACTCTGGCCACCCCATCCTTCCAGGGGTAGCCGAAATCCCAGTCAGAAAACGCAGCGCCACCGGCCGGTCACCACCTTCGCCGTTTCACGGCGTTGAAACGCTTCGCGGTGTGGGACAAGGACTCGGAGGTGATACCGGCGATGGTGGTACCGGAGGTGGCACCAGCGGTGGCGATACCGGCGGTGCTACCGACGGTGGCGGTACCGGAGGTGGCACCAGCGGTGGCGCTACCGGAGGTGGCACCAGCGGTGGCACCAGCGGTGGCGGGTACCGGAGGTGGCACCAGCGGTGGCGGTAGCAGCAGTGGTAGCGGTGGTAGCAGTTGTAGCAGCGATGGTGGTAGCTGCGGTGGTGGCAGCAGCGATTCCAGCAGCGGCGGTGGCTGCTGCGATGGTGGCAGCGGTGCCAGAAATGCCTTATATTCTGACTTATATTCTCTTGATTTTTTCAGCCACCACAACTGGATTCTCTTTCTTGATTTTTTCTGCGGCTTCTGCTTTGTAATCATATGGGCAGTTGTGTCTGTCAGAATAACGGTGAAATCCACAAAATACGTTTCCACATCGGCAGTCAAATCCTGTATAGAGAAAAACAAGCAAAATCACTAAGAAGCTTTTCATATTTATTTAAGCTCTAAATTAAGGGTTTAGTCACTGAAATGGGGATATGTTCGTCAACTCTGACACAGAGAGTAAGAAAAATGAACAGTTGTACTAAGTTGTTTAGATTCTGAATAAGCAAGTAAGTTTCACGGTATAGGTATTTCATTACGTTTCATCTAGCAAGTGGCAACTAATCATCATCATCTGTTCAAAAACTGACAAAGTGTTCTCATACCTAAAAGGCCAAGCTTCTTTCTGCATGTGAAACATCTGTTCTTCTTTGGTTTGGGCAGTTCAGGAGCTCTCTCTTCACTCTGAGAAGTACTAGGTTGAGAAACTGATGGGCCTGGTTGAGTGACAACTGTTAAAGCAAGCAAAAGAAATAAAGGATAAACTTCTTTTTCCTGACTTAACTCGCTATTGAGTAGCATACGTGTATTCCTTAAGGATTAATTGCCCCTATTAAGACCCTGAAGTTTGCCGTCTAAAGTACTACATAGACTAGTCTATGGAAGTGTGAAATAGATGGGGATTTTTGGATACTCTCTTCTTCTCTTTTGGCCTTACACAAGTCAAACAGATTTTCCCCACAATTCCACCGGCAAGAAAATAAGGCACTTATTTGTTACACTTAGGCAGGCGTTAAGGGCTTGGAAAGCACTCCAGAAATGTACACACTTATTTCTTAAAAAAATTGTATGATCAAGGAGCATTTAATGTAAACCAAAACCAATACCATCACAGCTAAATTTTCTGAACAGAGGGGAATATCTGTAGAGAATAAAACTAATAGGAAGATATTTTTAGAAACAAAAGAAATTCAGTAGTGTGCTACTATCATAGCATGAGATTACTCTGCCACTACATTTGTGAAGTCAGGTGCCTATACCAGTTCACCAATACAGCAGACAGCAAGTCACTGATATTGTGATAGATCCAAAACACAGCTACAAACCACATAAGGTTCAAAAGAGCCCTCATGTTTTCAACACCTTTCAATATTATAAAGAACAAAGTGCAGCTTTACACTGAATATCTGTATTTATGTATTCAGTGTTAAGTGTTCAAGCAGGCATAGTCAAAACGAGTAATTTTTTCAAATACCCTCAGAGAAACTTGTGTCACCTTTTAATTAAGTTCCCTGAAGGACACAAATTTGTCCTTTTGTGAGTTTTTATGAATCTGTTAATTTTGTTTTAAAAAGTATATTTTTGAATCCAAGACTTTTAATATAGTCTTCATATCTAAGCTGAAACAGAGGAAAGCTGAGAAAGGTGTTAACACGCACAACTTTAACATCTGCTCCTGGTACAGTTCTCCTGAACAATCCCATCTGTATGATGACATCTATTGTTCTAAAATGCAACAATCTGCAAAATGCATTCTGGAATAAATGGAAGTACGTATGCCTTAAGGACTTATTTGTAAGCAACCTCATGCACATCGGATGCTAACAGAGAGAGATTCTTTTGGATCAGTAACCACTGTATCCCATGAAAAGTGGACTTTTTTGCAGACATGAAGAAACAGTTGCATTGAGTTTTTTCTAACTTTACGCTTCTTGCTTGGTTTTTTACAATTGCGTTTGCATTACCAAGTTCACAGGTATTTTGGAAAACATCTCGCTATTACCACTGACACCAAGAAAGCCTCATAACTCACTGTACAATAAGACAGCACCAAGTCAGAACTTCATGCTCCAAACAAGATTTAAGTGACAAGCTCTCAAAGATAATAAGGAATCTTCAGTGCTTATCACCAAAAAAAAATCATGCAATAAAACAACGGTTGCTAGTATTTTCTCATACATTATAGCAACAGCCCTGAAAAGCAACTAAGGCCATTTACTACTTTTATTTTTTGTTACCTTGAATAGATATTTTTCAAAAACATTTGGGAAGTTCAGTGTCAGTGCCATTTTGCCAAGTCTGGGGGATAAGAAAACTGTTACAGCACTAGTGTTATAATTACTGCTGCTATTGGTACTTTTTGGAGTAACTACTCATGATGATTTTGGGTTTGTGAGAAAACAATTTATTCTTTGCCTGGATGATTAATATTTTCTAGACGAACAAATACAATCCTCGGTTCATCTGCCATAGTAGATGAAAAAAAGTAATCAGAAACGCTCACAAGCTTTGCAATGTGGTGTACGAGTAGCCAAGAGCATACACGCTGTTTCAGATAGGTGCAAACGACAATCTATAAGGGGCAAATCAATAGTAACCTGAAGTCACTCAAAACACCTACTAAGAGAAAATGAAGACAAGAGGAGGATAAACCTTTATCACTGCCTATCATGCCAACGAGGAAGCACACGTGGAAACGGCAGCTTCCCAGGAATCACCAAGACAGAAAGACAGTCTCGTAGATCATGCTACCACAAAGCAAAGTCACTGTGAATAAATCCCTCTCAGAGAAAATGTTACAAACGACCAGGTATTGTTGGTCCTTGACATGAAGAAACTGTGGAACTAGCAGAACCGGGAAGTCATTAAACTGATACTAAGGAACTGCAGAAGGCACATTCCCTGAAAGGGCTGCTGAACAGGACCCTTCCCGCACAACTCAAACGTGTTCCATGAAGGAAAAGCAGGACATAATATGCAGTAGTGAACTCTAAAAGGCCCCAAGACAAGAGGAGACACAGCCCTCTAAATCCAAATGAAAAATGTTCAATTTAATTATTCTCCAGGAATAAAGGCGTCTCCTATTCTTTTACACCAGCAGAGTTAAGTCTGATAATGAGTTTTTGTCATGCTAGACCTCCATAAATGTGCTTGTGAATAATGGCTAGGACAGAGGCAAAGCTGACTATCCTGCCCCTTACTTAAAAGTCCTGAACAAATATACTTTCTCATCAACCTGTGGCTTAGATAAAAAGTACTGTAAATTATAGTCCTTTTGCCATGACATACAGAGCCAATATAAATTCATCACATACCATCCTGACAACTCCTCATTGGCACAAGAAGCCAAATCCAACCGGCCAAGTAAAATTCCCGTACTCAATACATTAAATTAATGCTGTGCCAGAAATCCAAGTGTTGATCATCAGGCTAAGTGCTCTACGTCAACACCATGGAATGAAAAATCGGACAAATACTGGATGTTGGAAAACAGTAGTTATTAGTACTTGTAGACCTGCTTCCTCAGTAACATGTTGAGAAGCAATCTCCTCAACTGCTGTAACAGGTTTCATCACTTAGTAACTGAGTTCCTGTCGGTACGTAGCCCTCTCCATCACCGTGGTCATTTCCCTTCCCAACCTTACGCTCAACCCAATCAGGCTTACTTCACTTGAATTTTAGCAGATTTATTACTACAAGGCCAAAAAACCCCGAGGCAAAGATTTTCAGATTTAGGCAGGCCTTTATTAACTATTATTTTGTCCTTAAATTATCTGTAGGCGCTGCAAGATGCATTAACATGATGTACAAGGAAGACTTGTTGCTGATCTACTAGGATAATGAAGACTAATATAACCCAAATATTGGAAGGGTATCCGTACCCACGCAAATACAGGCATTGTGTCATGAGTTTGGAAAACTCCCTTCACCTGTGGTCTGAAGACGCATCTTTACAAAAGGCATATGGGAACAGCAAGGTTACTGATGAGAGAAGTTAGGCACGTGTCACACATGACAGCTAATCAACCTATATGCAGAAAGTTCACTGGAGAACAAAGCTCTTTTCAGACCCCAAAGTATTAACTCACAGTGCCTATGTGGGGCTACCACTCAGAATAAAAAGCCATTCATGTAGTTATCATCTTGAGCCTACCGGATCTTGTAACCTAGCTGTCTACTCAGCAACTTACAATATTACCTGCAACACACTGTGCATATCACAGACAAAACACACTGGCTCTATCTGCAATATAGGTGAGGGTAACCCATAACAAGCATCTCAACCTGAATGCAAGACAGCTGCAAAATGACTCTAATCATACTGGCTTGGTAGAAAGCCAAGAGACAAGTGTCTTCTGAAGACGATTAACTTAGAAGTAGTTCCGACACACAACTGCACGGAACACATGCCACCACTCAACTACAGACTTGCAAATAAACAAGGAAGTGAACTAAGAAATCACAAGTTACAGGAAAACACAGCACCTTAGACATATGAATTACAACCACCTCGGTGTGTTATATTCAACTTGCCTTTCTTCCTTTAAATGTCAAGATACAATTGTCTTAGTATGCCTATGTCTTACGGCCTAGTGCCATATTTTTTTCTGAATGAGAATGCAGGTTGCAACCTCAACATGTACAAAGGAAAAAAACCAACTCAACAAAAATCAAGAAAAATAAACCCATTAGGCTTCATTGTTGTCAGCTTCACTACGCTCTCAAGTCAGTTGCTTAAATGGCAACAGCACACAAATAAAATAGCACGCTACAGACTGCTGAAAGAAAACCCTAACAGTTGACCAGATGCAATTCCATTTTTAAATTTTCTGGCTTGTAAGGGAAAGATCCAAAATTTCATTTGCTAGAGAGAATGCAACTTCATACCCTTGAAGACATTTAAAGGAGAGCAAGCTACTTTGCTTGAAGGCTACATTGTTTGTTCAGGATCTGTTAGTATCTGACAACACCAGCATGAAATTCAGCTGCTAGGGTCAGACTGCGCTTAAGACTCTGTTTTCATTAGCAATTCCATGACTGTGTCATTATCTTCAAGGATTACACCTCACAGAAAGTATTAGCTGTGTTGTTATGAGGCTATGTAAATTATATCTACCATTGTTTCAGTTCCTCCTTGAGAGGAAAAACATTGGATGCTGCTGGAAAAGGAAGAGAAGAAAAGCGCAACTAGTCCAGACATGACGGATTTCTGTGAAGTCTAGGGCAGCTTCTCTTGCCTGAGAGACAAGTGATCAGTGCACCGCTAAACACAGCCAACACTCCATGTAGTTTAGGTGTTCAATAAAACTCAAGAAGAGCATTTAAGGACATACTGCTATGTTGGCTGTGGTTATGCCAATCTGTAACACAGCAGCTGAGGCTGTCTCACGAATTTACAGGTATGTACTCATGAAGGCAATTTTGTCCCACAAGTTTTTGAGACACGTTTAAGTTCTCTAGTAGTTTTTCCAGTGATCTCTACAAAAGCCTGTGACAGCTTTTACTGGTTTGTGAGATTATTTAAAACGGTATCTACGTATCTTGAACTGCTTTTGCAGTTTTTCCAGTTTTCATTAACAGAGTGCTGTATGACACTACCTGTCATAGAGCAATCCACAGTACCTGAAAGACAGGCAAAATGTCAGCAGTAACTGAAGACTGTCCTTTACGCCTAGAAAAATGACAAATTCCTGCTACAAGTTCTGAAGGAATAAAAGTCACTTATTACTTCATCACTGGTACCATTTTATGCATTCCTCTTTCCTGCTTGCTACATTTCAGGTACGAATTTGTAACAAGGCAAGATTAGTTCATAAATATCGCAGCACAGACTAAATTATTTTTAAGCTACCTACAAAACAGCTCTTCAGATGACACCTGTTATGCAAGTTGATACCTGCAAAAATCTCCTCTCAGTCTTTACATAACCAAACCTCCAATATACGGCGTAAGGGTACTTTAGTTCATGTCCCAGAATCTTGACTCAGCATGACTTATCACGAACAGTAAAACCCTCTGTACAAATACCGAGAAATTAAATACTACCTGCCAGAGCACTCTTATCTGGTAAAGATATATCTAGATAGAAATCACTTTAATACAGTGCTGAGGAGCATCTTCTGCAATTTACATCTGGCTTCAAAACTGAAAAAGTTAATTTTATTGTCAGCTTGAATGAACAGACTTCATATTAAACATGAACTTTTAGTGTTTTATGAGTGTTTCAAAACTAAAATCACATGAAAAAATTAAATTACATAAAAAAGAGTGGATATGTGCAAGCATATAACAAGTGTGTTACAATATCCGGTTAAACAAAAAGATAAGAATTCGGTCTCTTAGTAGTTACAGGCAAGAAAGCTGCCCCCCTTACCTCCTCAAATAAGTATTTTACATTTTGAAGCTTAAATACTGAAACCTTCCAGTACAAGAATAAAGCTTTTAAATTGACAGCGCACACCCAGCAAATTAGGCTGCAAGTAACCTACCTCTAAGGAATACTGCTTTGCTTATATTTACTCATTACCCAATTAGTTCAAGAATCCTAAACAGCTTTTTTTTAGTATTTTAAACCACTATTTGCTTCCCTCACAGCCCCACTCCTCTGTAGAATGGAATTTATTAACAACTCCATTCTCCAAATGCAGCAAGCCATTTTGACTGCTGCGAGTCAGCAGGAATTGTACTGCTAGATAATACACAGAAATCTCAACATTTCACTTCCATATGGAATCCCTTGTTCAAATGCAGTTTTAGAGTGCATTACTTCTAAAAGTGAAGGTTTAGGAGCCAAAACCACCCTTGCAGGTTTTGATTTTTTTTTACTAACATCAAACATGTTTCTTAAACCTCTACTATGGCACTAGTCCTTTTTCTTGATTCTGGGAAAGTACTCAAAAACCACCCTTAACAATCCTCTTCAGAGTTGTTCAAGACCATCACCACAACAGGAGATGCCTACTTAGAAAGTAAACAAGCTGCCGGATTCCACTAAGTCACTAGTTCTACACAGTGTCACTCTGTACGCATACCTGGCTCAATCTCTGGCTTTGCTGCTACTTTCTCCTCTCTTGCAATGTTCATTTCTGTCACTTGCTGCATTACAGGCAAAGCGGCAACAGGCACATTTCTGTTTAAGTATAGTGAAACACATTAGTTTTGCATTTGTAACAAAAGCTTAAACTGTCTAGACCCATCAATAAACTACCTGTTCAATCGCTACCGATAAACATTTCTGACCTCTGTTTCTACCACCTTCAAAACATCATTTTTCCTCAGTTTTAGTTTCCCCGTAAGAAAACAGGCAAACCTGTAGCACGTGTCTCCAGATAAATCAACATCAACCTTTTAAACGTCGCAGTACTAAGTATTTTCATCAGCTATAGCTTGCACAGATCCATAAAGCACTGTCAGGTATACTGTCCCTTTTCCCCCTGCAGAAACTCGCCGCAATAGTGCAGCACCGATGCAGGGCTTCAACTTGCTGCACACTCACAGCTCATTCAAACCTCAAAGTAATACTTTCATCTTACCTTGGTTCTCCAGGTGTATCAACAGCATGTTCACAGTTGTTTAGGCTAGTGCCTACTCCCTGGGTAGATGCAGAATCTGAGGTAAGACTGTTTGAACCACCGGCTGCTCCTACATCGAGAATTTGACATGTTAGTTGTGAACGAACTGCAGAATACATGTTAATAAAATAGTCTCTTAAAAAGCTTTGAATTGCCTGCCTACAACCTTCACTGCTACTGGGTACTAATTCTTATTTAAAGACAGGCTATACTGTTAACAATAAAAATATAGAGATTGTGTAAGCATATGTTAGCAGAGGAGGCGAAGTGGGAAAGCAAGGAATGGCTGAATGCCAAGCAGACCAGAACACATTACACAAAAATGTATTTTTATAGTCTACTGTAATTTAAAGTAGTATTCTCTTTGATAGTCACTGTTCCAGAACACAGCATTCAAAAACTCTCCTGAAAAATGTTCTTGAGATTCCTTGTCATCCTCTCTAAGTTTTATTTTAAAAGAAGTAAAATAAATAAATAAATAAATAAATAAACAAATAAAGAAAAAGCCACCCACCCTCACCCATGGGGCTGATTCTGCCACTATTCTGCTGCAGCGGAAAATGCTCTCTGTAGCAAACAGAACACATCCCGTTTGTCCTAGCATCTCCATAAAATCCACATCCCGTACGACACAGCATAGGCGCTGGGGTCTGGTTTGTCTCCCGAGTCATCCTGGATCTGTAAATAAAACAAAGCTCTCCATTAGGAGCTGGCACGACACCAAAATCAATTACAGGGCTTTAGAACTGTATGTCTGCTCACCCCGCCTCCTAGAAGTGATATCAGCATCCTTAAAGAGGGTTATATAGATGTTAATATACCATTCAATACTGCAAATGTATTGCTAAGTAACACAGCTATGAAAAGAAGAAAAAGCACCATCATACTAAGAAATAGCGTACTTGTTGGGCACTGAGCTGTATGTGCAAGTTACAACCAAATTCAATTTGAGAGCCAAAGAAGTCCTTCATTACAAACCTCTCAGCTCTAACAGGGATATGCATGACAAGGAAGACCAAGTTCATACCTACTAAACAGTTCTGGCAAATAACATAGCTGATTTTTTCCTCTCATTCAGCAGGAGAGCCCCACTTTTTCACTAATGCTGATCCTGCGTAATTTTAATGCTAATTCCAGTATTTGTAGTTCCTGCTTTCACTGTGCCTTTGTCAAATAGAACAAAAAAATCCCATAAGCATTGGAGGCAGCCATGTAGAGTCTGTACTCCTATCTTTAGGAGTTTCCAAAACAAGGCCACGAACTCTGCTCATATTGTGTCTGACAACTGATACTGAGTATTAATTGGCAACAACGCGTGTACAACTGGCCCTTCAACTAAGAATATGAAGTGCATTTCTAAAATAAGTTTAGACCGAGTTTTACTCTTCCTGGAGAAAGAAAATTAACAACTTAGAACATATTCAACAGCTTAATGACACAGCCTACACTCTTTTTTTTTTAAAAAAAAAAGCCAGTTAAATCCTTTGTCTTAATAAAGTTCTAGCAAGACTTCTGAGACTCTCGTGAGCAGACAATGCTAATTCTCTGCCGTGAAATGCAAAAGTTAGGAATAAAAATACTTCACCTTCACTGCTGGTTAACCTCTGCAAAGCAAGGTTAGCAGAAAAACTGAGTGGCAACCAAATCTTTTATTCCCAAGGCCAATAAAACTGGCACACTGTAATCAAGCAATTTGCTACAAATTGAGGACATGTAAGAATATTGCATCGGTCCTCTCAAAATTTAGATTTAGTACTAGCACTTGGAGACCTTTTAGAGTAATCTCTGCATTGCTGCCTTCCTAATCAGTAACAGACACAGTAAGAGACATATGGCTGCTGATGCTTGTGAGAAATCAAAACTGCTGAAAGGAAACTCAGTGCAGTTAAGTAATCAACTTATGTTCCACTGGTATGACAACTGCAATTAACAGCTGCCTTTGTCTAGTTAAACTAAATTCTGTGTTCAAAGTAAAACAAAGTAAACAAGAAAACCAGGAAAAAGTAAACAAGCAAAACTCATCTGCTTGCCTGCTTATGGCCACAGGATCTCATTTTCCAGGTACCCAATGCTGTATTATTTTACGCCTTTCTAACATCCTCCAGCTACGGTTTTCTTTCAGGGCTACAAAACAGCTTGACACTGACTCTGACACAGTATCACAGTCATAGACTGTCAGAAGAAACCATGACTCATTCAGAGAACCTTAAGAAGTCTTGTAATCTGCCGTAGGCCTACGTCCACGTAAACAGAACTACAGACTGCACTGTCTGCCCTTTTACGAAGCAGGCAAGCTCAAAGTACTGTCACAGAACAACAAAATCCCTTGGCTGGAAAAGACCTTTGACATCATCGAGTCCAACCATACCTGTCCATTACCAAATCATATCCCTAAGCAGTTCATATAGGTGTATTTGAAATACCTCCAGGGATGCTAACTCAACCCCCTCCCCGCGCAGCCTGTGCCCGTGGCCGATAATCCTTTTGGTGTCAAACACACTGCCATCACCAACCACAGTGGACTTTCTCCGCTTCCAAAGTGGTGCACTGTGAACGCTTTTTTCACCACTTACTAAACCTAGCTTTAGGCGCCGATGCTGGTTCGAACCAACCCCACCAGAGTGTGCACAGCTCCTTTGTCAGCACATTCTTCCACTACTCGCAACGCACGCCCCTAACTCAAGGGTCAAAACCATCGTTATCCGACGCTTAAGAAGCCGTGCTTTTCCAGGCCTGAACGGCCTTCGGGGGTCACCCGTGCCTGTCCCAAAAGCGCCTGCCGCCACGCACTCGCCCCACGCCGGTCACGTGGGCGGGGCCTGCGCTTCCGCCCGTCAGAGGGCAGCGGCGTCAGGAGCCCTCACAGCAGCTCTGCGCCCAGCCCGGCGGCCAACTCTGGCCACCCCATCCTTCCAGGGGTAGCCGAAATCCCCAGTCAGAAAACGCAGCGCCACCGGCCGGTCACCACCTTCGCCGTTTCACAAGCGCAGCCCCGGCGGGTGGGTGCTTCATAGAATCACAGAATCACCGGGTTGAAAAGATCTCTTGGATCATCACCATCCCTATCTGCCACTAAACCACATCCCCGAGCCTCGTCTACCCGTGTTTTAAATACCTCCAGGTTGGTGACTCAACCACCTCCCTGGGCAGTCTCTGCTAGCGCCCAATGACCCTTTCTGTGAAAAATATTTTCCTGATATCCAGTCTGCATCTCCCCTGGAGGAGCTTGAGGCCATTCCCCCTTGTCCTGTCCCCTGTCACCTGGCAGAGGTACAACCTCCTTTCAGGTAGCTGTAGAGAGCAATAAGGGCTCCCCTCAGCCTCGTCAAGGCTAAACACCCCCAGTTCCCTCAGCTTCAACCCAGCCCTTGCACCTTATGGGGAGGGAAAGAGAAGGTCTCATTGCGCCGCCGGCAGGAGCTGGCCTTGCCTGTCAGGGTAAGCGCTGGGACCTCCCGCCACGAGGAGCAGGAGCCCATTGAGTCAGCGTATTCTGACTCCGGCGGAAACTTCCGCCCCCGGCCTCGCGCGAGTAGGAGGGGGGACCTCGCGCAGCCCGGCTCCCCACCCCCACCCACCACTGCGCGCGGAGGGGGGGGCGAGGGAAGGGGGGGGAGGGAAGGGGGGGAGGGGGGGGCGAAAGGGGGGGAAGGCGGGGGGGGGGGGGGGAAAGGGGGGGGGTTTCACCGCGGCCCATCAGGGTGGAAGCGCCGGGCACTTACCCGGAGTGCGGTGTGGGGACAAGGACTCGGTGGTGATACCGGCGATGGTGGTACCGGAGGTGGCACCAGCGGTGGCCGTAGCAGCAGCTGTAGCAGTTGTGGTAGCGGGTGGTAGCAGCTGTAGAAGCGATGGTGGTAGCTGCGGTGGTGGCATCAGCAATTCCAGCAGCGGCGGTGGCAGCAGCGGCAGTGGCAGCAGCGGCGGTGGCAGCTGCGATGGTGGCAGCTGCGATGGTGGCAGCTGCGGCGGTGGCAGCAGCGGCGGTGGCAGCTGCGATGGTGGCAGCTGCGATGGTGGCAGCTGCCACCACAGCGGCGGCGGTGGCAGCAGCGGCGGTGGCAGCTGCGATGGTGGCAGCTGCGGCGGTGGCAACTGCGGCGGTGGCAGCTGCGATGGTGGCAGCTGCGATGGTGGCAGCTGCGGCGGTGGCAGCAGCGGCGGTGGCAGCTGCGATGGTGGCAGCTGCGATGGTGGCAGCTGCGGCGGTGGGCAGCTTGCGATGGTGGCAGCTGCGATGGTGGCAGCTGCCCACCACAGCGGCGGCGGTGGCAGCATGCGGCGGTGGCAGCTGCGATGGTGGCAGCTGCCACCACAGCAGCGGCGGTGGCAGCAGCGGCGGTGGCAGCGGTACTGGAGGTGGTAACAGCGATTCCAGAAACGCTGTTGCCGGTGATACCGCTGGCGGAGGCGGACTCGGAGATCGCGGTGTCGAAATTGGTGGTGAAGGTACTACCAGCGATTCCAGAAATGCTGTTACAGGTGATACCGCTGGCGGAGGCGGAGAGGGAGGCGGACTCCGACGTCGGCGGCGGCGGCGAGGGGCGGCGGGAGGCGGAAACCACAGCCAGCGGCGGTACCGCCACCGCCACCAGTGAGTCACCTTTCTGTCCCTGCAGCAGAAATATCTGCCGTGTTCTCCGCAGCGCAGTGAGCTCACACGCCTGATGAAACGCGGGTAGGTGCTGGGGAGTCGGCAGCACGGGGCGGGACGCTGGTAGGGGGGGAGCCGAAGGCGGGTACGAGGTGGGGAGCGGGAGGCGGAGGAAGCCGACCGCCGCTCCCGGCTCTCGCTCCGCCTCCTCTTTCTCCCAGTCGCTTTTGCCTTTCGGGGCATGCGCGCTGCCGGCCAGGGGCGGAGAGCAGAAATAGGGAAGCGGTGGTGGAGCGCGAAAGAGGCGAGGACGAGGTGCGAACGAGGGGAGGCGAGAAGGACGCGTCCTGCTAGCAGGTAGCAGTCAGCAACTGCAGGCGCGCGGGCAACCGTCGGTGGGGTACGTAGCTAAGTCTGAGGTCTGTGCCTCGCTCCGTGCAATGTAATAAAGGACAGGTCGGCCCTGCTTGGCAGCCCGCAAATGTTCACATCTGCCCCTCGAGTTGTTCTTCGCCGATATAGGTGGCTCCAGAGAGCCGGCATTCTTACATGGGCCTCTTAACATGGTATTTGGGAGCGCCTTGGCTCCGTTGCGTGGCCCTTGTCTGGGTACAATTTCTTATGTGTAAAGCAGTGCTAAGTATACAGCAGTTAAATATCGAGCAACTTTTTAGGGAGCATTGGAGACTGTGAGCAAGCTGTGGTGACAGAGCAGCCTAAGAGGCAGTGAGGCTGCCTGCTGGGTGGTGATTTCTTTCCGCTGGGTGACAGAATCAGAATGCCAGGATCATTTAGGTTGGAATAGACCTTTAAGATCAGTAATTCCAACTGTAAACCTAATACTGCCAAGCTCGCCACTAACCTCTTTTCCTAGACACTTCACCTACGCATCTTTTAAAAACCCCCAGGGATGGTGACTCCACCACTTCTCTAGGCCGCCTGTTCCAATACTTCACAACTGCCGCGATTAAGAGACGGGACGCAGCTTGATGCAAGCAAATGTCGTCTTTATTGTGCAGCTAACTTATGTTTATACCAGTTACGGCTAATTTAGGCTCATACATATTACAAAAAGCGAGCTCAGTATTGGCTAATACAAAAGGGTCTTCTGCCTCACTTAACGACAATTTCCTGCCATTCAACGAGTACCCGCGATCAAGCCAGCAATATTTGTTAAAGTTCCTGTCTCACTCCCTCCCAGGGCCTGTGGCGGACAGGCTCCAGCGGTCTGTCTTTATCAACTGATCTGTGCTGGGGGTTTTCCTGAAGCAACCCCCAGCTGTTGCAACATGTCCCCCTTCCTGTTGCACAACAAGAATCTTTTTCATAGATCGCGCTACCAACCTTTGCAAACATTGTAATAAACATGGCAATAAAAGTAATAACAAGACAAAAACACCTAAAGCATATACGACCATTTTTACAAGGCTTCTCAACCACCCTGGAAGTCCCCATCCTTCAAAGAGTTTATCTAACCAGTCCCAACTACCACTCTGTTGTAATTTGGAGACTCCAGTCTTAAGCTGTTGAATGCTCGCATGAATAGATTCCGAGTGGTCGGAAAGATTCATGCCAACACATACCTTCAAAATCCTCACAACCATGTCCCTGTGCTAAAAGCAAAAATCTCTTGCAACTCTATTTTGTAACGTAACATGCCTAACACTATTAACATCCGCTAACAAGCCAGTCAAAGCCATTGAAGTAGCTTTAGTCTGCTTACTCAACCAACACCCCAAATTTGTCAGCTTTGTCAAGGCTGCTGCAGTTGCTACCCCAGGAGCTAATGCTGAGGCAGCTACAGTTTCTCCAGGTTCCCAGAAAGGTGACTGTACTCTCACAGTCAGCCCCAAATTGATGGATAGATCGTTTATTTTGTTTACTTCGTTTCTTGTTATAAATCATAGTGAGATTGGGAGTTAGTAACGTAAGCCATCCAAGGCTACATAGCCTGCAATTAAATTTTGACAATATTCCTCTGCACACTTTAACTCCATTAATCAGACAAAAGTTTTCTACATGCAAAGCAACTGGAAAAGAAAAAGAACGTGATACTTTAGGAAAGATATGACTATACAAGGCTGTTTCGTTTCTACGCACAGGTAAACTAGCATTTACATTCTGACCTTTTTGAGTGATTTTATAGGTACAATTATACATTACACAAGCATCCATTATTACTGACCTATTTCGCTGGAACCTATCTTGGACCGCTGTCTGTAATGACAAACAAAACATAACCTCTTCCTGTCATTTTTAGCTCAACAGGTCCTTCCCATTCGCCTGAGTCCCAGTCTTTGTATAGTACCTTGATATCTTGCTGGTCCTGGTTATTCAGTCCTGCCTCTAGCGATCAGTGATGGATTACAATAGGAAGACTAGTTTTATTTCCAGTTAAATGTAAAAAGTTCAAAAGTTCAACACATAAGTCGCCTTTGCAATTCTTTCACTAGGAGGTAATATTTCTCCCTTTTTTTTTTTTTTTTTTTTTTTTTCAGTTTGAGGAGCTTTACTTTTAAAAGGTACTAATTGTGCTGTTAGACCAAATGCCTGACCATCAAGTCGTCTATGAGCTTTTCTCTGAGTAATGGCTTTTCCAATTTTGCTCAAAGTTTGTTGTGCATCACTCTTAAAAGTAAGAGGTGCTGTTAAAGCCATGTCCTCCCTTAAGAAGATCAAATAATGGACTTAGTTCTGCATTAGTTATACCCAAAGAAGGTTTAACTCGATTGATTGTTCCTTGGAGCTTTTGTAAATTGTTTTAACTACTATTTGTAATTTGCCTTGCAGGGGTTCAATTGTGGCATTCAAAACTTTCCACCCAAAACACTTCCAGGTTTGAATTCCCCCAGGTGCGACCTGAAGGCCTATTTTCTCTACCACAATCTTAGAAATGGTATTAATTGAGTAACACAACTGCTTTGGGTGATGTACACAGGTGGGAAAGGAATATATACCATAACTTGTATTTGTCCAGTAAAAGCAGAATTAATAACACCAGGCTACACAAAAAGACCCTGCAAAGCGACACTCGAATGACCCACTAACCAAGCACTCAAACCCGTTACCAATAAGACCAAAAGCTTACAGCGAAACCTTCAATCCCTTATTATTGAAGAGGCTGTGGAGAAGATCCAAGCAGGAGCATTGACTGTTGTCACACGTCTACCCTGCACGCTGGGTTGCTGGTTTCCTTGGTTCTTTAATGTTAACGGTTTACCCCCCGGCTTCTTTTATCTGTTTTTACCTGTATGGAAATTCTCAAGGGTGCAAATGTATTAACTTTTCTATTCCTTTGCAGTTTTTTTACTCTCAGAGCATACTCCTTTTGGACTCTTAAATCATGTCTTCATTAGTATCTGGCTAAAATTCCCTTTACGGTTGTCTGCACTGGGACCCAGCAGTTGCTGATCTGATAAGGGACACTGGAATGCAGAGTGTTCTTCATAAATTGTTACTCCCCTAGAGAGAGATAAGGACTCCCAAGCTGAAACAAAACAAAAAAAACCTTGACTTTCAAACAAAATCAGGAGTATGGGGGGGGGGGGAGACTCACACACAGCTATGTATTTTAAAATCTTGTCCTCTGCAGCCTTTCACTTCAAAGGTCCCAGGTAAATCTACCTGTTTGCCGGCTTAGTGGACGTTTGAGATTGAAAGGTTTCAGAGTTGCATTTTTAAGATTAATCAAAACAGAGGCTCAATATAGCCAAAACCCAATTTGCAAGTCTTACAAACGTTTAAAGCGCTTTAAACACACACACGCATACACACGCACAGAACCCCTCTTTTGAGAGCTAGCTTAATATACCCATACAATATTTTTTACGACCGGTCAATAAGAATAGCATGATGGTATGAATACTCAAACTACACACGGCACCGAACACACACAACACTTAAAACATGCAGATATATCACAAAATAAGGTTTGTATCAATTGTTTAACAGGTAGTAGTCTGTGGTTGGTAGAGCATTTTCGTGGCAGAGGACTATCCTATGACGGCTGTGAATTATTCATGTATACGATGGAGCCGGTGGCTGTTTCGAGCGCTGGGGCGGTGGGCAGCTTGGTGACGAAACAGTCAATACTTTCTTTTTACAGCCTTTCGAATTTCTTTTATCGCTTCATAACTAACTGATTTCCAGCGAAGATCTGGTGTTTCCTCTGCCACGCCATCTTCTACCTCCTCTGATTCCTCGCTATTATTTTGTGCAGCCCTGTTCCGTCTTTATCTCTCCAAAGGCTTATGATGTCGGGCGGCAGATTCCTTTTGGACGATCCAGGCCTTCGGAAAGGTCCTGGATCAAAGGGATCCTCCTCAGGAGGACAGCCAGCGGCGCACAGTTCTGGTTCCGCGGAGGGTCCATCCTTTACTAGTGATAACGGAGGGATAATTGGAAAGTCCTCCTCCCCTTTCACCTTGTCTCGGGGGCTCTTTTCTTGTACTTTTAAAGTCTCAAAAATACTCCTCCACCACGGGAGCATACGCTGTGCTTCAGCATTCCCTGTGGTTGCTGCATCCCACAGTTTTAACCCTACTTCATCCCAGAGTTCCCGCGTAAATATAGTAGATGCGGTTACGGTGGGTATCTTTTCCTGTACCCATTTAAGTATTACTTTAAGATCATGCCCAGAAATATTTTTACCTTGTTTCTTAAGAAGGGCTTTCATGAGTTCATATACGTCTCTTTCGGGGGAAGACATCCGATTCCCCATCTTTCCCACGGCTCACCTCAGTTCTCCAGAGGGATTGTTCCTGGCCAGGATCCTGCTTCCTTCCAGCAGCTCATTCAAAGTTCCGAGGGACTCGCGGCATGCCACACAGATAGGTGGTTATCAGCCTTCCTCACACGGGGCACCAGTTTGCCGCGATTAAGAGACGGGACGCAGCTTGATGCAAGCAAATGTCGTCTTTATTGTGCAGCTAACTTATGTTTATACCAGTTACAGCTAATTTAGGCTCATACATATTACAAAAAGCGAGCTCAGTATTGGCTAATACAAAAGGGTCTTCTGCCTCACTTAACGACAATTTCCTGCCATTCAACAACGAGTACCCGCGATCAAGCCAGCAATCTTTGTTAAAGTTCCTGTCTCACTCCCTCCCAGGGCCTGTGGCGGACAGGCTCCAGCGCGTCTGTCTTTATCAACTGATCTGTGCTGGGGGTTTTCCTGAAGCAACCCCAGCTGTTGCAACACACAACCTTTTCAGAGAAGTGATATTTCCTAATATTTAAACCTTCCTTGGCGTAACTTGAGGCAGTTTCCTCTTGTCCTGTCACTTGTTACTTTGGAGGAGAGATGAACGCCCACTTCACTACAATCTCCTTTCAGGTGGTTATAGAGAGCGATAAGGTCTCCCCTTGGCCTCCTCTTCTCCAGACTAAAGGGCCCCATTTCCCTCAGCTGCTTCTCAGTACTCCAGACTGTTTGCCAGCTTGTAACCCCTTGCACACGCTCCAGCCCTTCAGGGACTTTCTTGCAGTGAGGGGCCCACAACTGAACACAGGATTCGAGGTGTCACCGACGGAGGGGAGTTCAGGACAGAGATAAGGAAGAATTAGTTCGGAACGCTAGCCAGCATTTACAGAAATGGAATGATCGGGTACAGAAATCGAATGATCAGGTACAGAACTCAAATGATTGGGAAAAGGCCGGCCCCTTCCTTTATGAAAAATTAAAACCTAGACTTAGTGAGTGGGATCTCCCCACTCTGGGTAAAAACTTATATGTAGACTTGATGCAGAGAATAGTTACGGAATTAATCCTCACAGAATCAATTAAGTTGGAAAAGACCTTTAAGATCATTTGCAATTGAGCACAGAGCATCTGTTGTTAATGCTGGAAGGAGTGGCTTTTTTTTTTTTATAGCTGGGACGTTAAACTGTAATGAGAGATGCAATTATTCAGGCATAACTGACTGCGCTGAGAAACACACTATTGCTACAGTAAAGAACAGTGAGACATATTTCTCTGGTGGAAAAGAAGTCTTTTGACAATAGTGTTGTTTCAAATATTTCATCAGTTTCAGTGGAATTTAACTATCACCTTGGATAGAAAAACCTTCTTCACTAGGAATTTTCTCAGCTGGTGAAATGTATCCAGCATGGGCTTTAAGTAAAAGAGTTCATATCTCTGAACAATTCAGTGAGACAAGTGCTCACCTGAGAGATCACAGAAGCAGTGTTTTTTGTATCCCTATGTCAGTCTGGAATAATTTTTCTGGGATGATGAAAAAGAGCTGCTCCGATCATTAGTTCGCGAATTACCACTTCTAGGGTATACACAAAATGCAGCTTAGGCTGTTAGCACCATAAAGTTGTTGCAAGCTAATGTTTGTTCTGTGACCTCTCTGATAATTAAAATGCAAATGAACAAAAAGAAAAAAAATATATGAAAAAGAAAAGAAGAAAGAAAATAAAATTTCACCCATTGCAAATAGAACAGATTTTCTCGTGGCAAATGTGATCTGTAAATCCTCCTGGGAGTATTAGGCTGTTGTGGGACTAGGCACCGAGGTGGCTTGAGCAACTCTTGCTTCTACACAATATGTCTTCTGTGAATCCACAGAGGACTTCAGCCATTCTACTAATAACTCTGGCCCCTCCATCTTCATACTAAAGAAATCTCACCCCCTTCTCATTTATTGAAAATAATGAAATGGAGAAAAACTACAGCAAAGCGGAGTGGGGTCAGGAACCCCAGAGCTATTGACAGTGTTATGTTCTTCATGTGGAGAAAGGAAGGGTATGTCCTTAATGGCACACCGTCCACTGCTTGGCACACCTATCCTTCTGCAGAGATAACCGTACTCTTCCTTCCTATGTAAGGATGTAACAGGGACTGAGTCAGATCAGACCAATGGTTTATCTAGTACAACTGTCCTATTTCTAGTAGGACTGATAAACGTGGACCCGCAGTAGGATAGCAAGACACAGCAGGAACCTTCCCCTCTAGACCCCACCCTGCTTTCAACCAACACACCAAAGATATTTAAAACCGACTTGGCAGTGAGGGTGTGTTTGGTTTAGCTCCTTAGTTTGTCTAATCCCTTTCTGAAACTTGCACATTTTTGCTTGATATCACATCCAGTGACTGTGGGTTGTAGCTGTTTTTTATGTGTTGGATAGTACAATCATTTCTTGTGTTTGTTTCAGACTGAGTGCCTTGACACATTCCTGCTTCCTGGACTGCATGTTGTAGTGAATCATGCACTGTCACCTTTTCCATTAGCGTCACTGTCCTTCAAACTGGTTTTCAATGAAAAGCTGGAATGTTTCGTGCTTCTTATCATCTTGACTTGGATTTGTCAAAAGGGCTTTTTTTCATGTATTTATTTTGCTATTTGTTTCAACAAAGAAAGCTTAGGGATGGACAAGCAAATTACACATGAAGTGGACGGGGTTGGTTTCACAGAAAGCATAGAGTAACAGCTACTTCTACCTATCTCCCAAGCAAAACAGATCATTTCATAGACCTGGAAGCAGTGGAATATTTTGTACCTATTGTGCAAGGGGAACAACAGCTTGAGATGTACCTGTCATCACGGAAATGCCTGGTATCCCTGTGCCAAGGCCGATGGATATGTTGAGCTGGGCCTTGCTGAAGGACGGCATCACATTCAGGGTTGGCCAGACTTTAGACAAAATATTGTACGCTAACATCATTGTCTTCATCCAACTCTGATTAACAGTATCAAGTGTCCATGTTTTCTTCCTCCCTGTACAAACGTGTGGGATGATAAGTGCTATGAAGAAGAGAGCAGTAGCTGTATGCCAGAGCATAGAAAGAGAGGAGAGAAACAAGGGGAGATTTCCTTTCTCTGCACTGGTCCTCCAAGTACAAGAAATTGTCCTCCGAAGTACAATGAAGTAAGCATTCAGATATCATGGTGACAAACGTGGAACAGGTGGACGAAATACACGCTCTTGGTATGTAGCAAGGGTGTTTGTAATTTGTTATCTAAACTGAAGATTATCACGCAACCCCACATTCTCATAGAAACAAAGACCATCAAAATTTCCCCTGGCTTTCCCTTGTGGAAGAAGGTTACAAAATGGAAGTCCTAGACATTACCAAGAACCACTTTGTAATAATACTTCAGTGCTTTAAAAGACTTATCCATCCTTTCACACCAAAGGGAAAGAAAATCAGCATGGAGCTGTTGCTTCTCCTGTCTTTGTCAGAACCCAGGAAAAACTAGCTGGACTCTTCTTCTACTGCTTCCCTGCCAAGAGGAGGGATATAGTGATGTTCATCTCTCTTAGCGTTGCGATTCATCTGCTGGGCCTGTCCCTCTCTGGAGAAAAGAAAGACACTGCTGACTGGCTGCAAAAGTCTAAGCAACTTCCTCTGATATTCAGAGAAAGACTGCATGTTATTACTCCCCTCTGTGATGCTCATTCTCCCTGGGGGAGTTAAACCTTTCTGCGCACACAATTTTACCACATACTTCCAAAGTAACAGCATGGGAAAATGCTTATAAAGGGGCCTTTTGCCTGTTCAATAGAGAACACTGCACCTTCCTTACTAATATTGCCTAAATAATTGCTTTGAGAGGTTCAGTTATTTAGCCAGGCTTCTGAAGTGGTGATTGTATATGTGATGCTAGTGCTAAATGCACTAAACTGTCCTTTACATTTCCGGAGCTAGTGACTCGCTGCATTCACTAAATCTCTACATATTTTACCCCAAAATATGGGAGCTGAGCTAATGAATTTGAAAGAGATATTTAATAAGCAGATTCCTCCACTGCCCCCACAAATGCATGCTAATAATCAGACAAATTAAGCATGAGCATGATCTGTGTGGTGTCTCCCACTGGCATAAATAGCTCCTACTGCACTTTCCTCGCTCTATTTACTGTGCAGAGAAAGATCACCTTTAGGGAACCATGGCCTTTTCAATACTAAAATTACAGTTGAACATAACACTAGAGTTTCAAATATTTGTCAGTGGGCTTGGAAACTCCTATTTAAGCATTTTATAGTAGCATCATAGAAGTAGAACAAATGCTCTTACACACTGCTTCTTGTATGTCAGACCACCTAAATATGACACAGAGTTCCTCATTGTGAACCACTATAAAATTTTGAAAAAGAAAAAGTGTGCGTCTGGTCTCTGAAAATCACAAGGCTTAGCTTCTCTACAGACAGCACTTGGACAACTGAAGTAGGAGAACAAGAGACAGGGATTTCAGATCCATTTCTCATTTAGAACAGAGCCGTGCACCAATGAGGTGTGTTTGAACTACAGACTTTGTAGAAATACAATGACCAGGTTTGGGAAAACACAATTTCATGCAATCGTTTTTGCCCGTACTCCAACTAAGTTATATTTGGTTAAGGAAATAAACAGAAGACAGTAACTTAAATGATGCTAGAAAAACATGCTGTGAAAAAGGCATAGTTAGTAGAAAAAAAGTGGAAGTTATCCAGACTATTTAGGACTTGCAGTCAATAGTGACATTCTTCTGTCAGCATTTTTAAAAATAGCCCTCTATTGTAGTGCAAACCAGCATACTACTTCTAGTCAGAAGCTTGCTGTGCGTATATTAATTTCCTTTCTCCAGTACTAGTAAGATCTGCAAAGATACATTCTTGACATAACCTTTTACCGTGATTAATTAAAAAAATAAAACCCAAGCCCAAGCTTTTCAAATTATGTGAACTGCTTTAAGAAGATCACAGATAGGTTTTATTCACACTGTTTAAGTGGTACAAGGAGGAGAAAGGGCAGGAAAGCAAAGAGGAAAGCAAAGGCAACCCGAAGCTGCTGTGAGAGTTAGTTAAGCAGTAAGGATGTTTCTGAGGCCTGGTAGCAGAAGCGTAAGGATATTCTTCCATTTTGCTGCTTTTATTGTTTGGCATGAACGTGACACAAGCTGCTTCCTGAGCTGAAATGCCAGCAACTGAAGATTTTAATAGCCCGATTGAGGACAAAGTATGGTGTTGAGTGGATTTTAGCCTCTGTAGAAGTACACTGGAGTACACGGGTATTTTTGGGGCAGTGTTTGCTGTAAGGTAAAAATAGAAATGGTTACCTCTAGGCTTTATCTGGTTTTGCGTGCCTGCTCAATGTGATGGAGATGTGGCTTCTGTAGTACTTGCTCAGGTCCCAGCCAAAGGGCTGTTGCACCTCCCTGGTCTTCTCCCACTGGAGGATGGGTTTGGTCTGCACTTGGGGTATCCCCAGATCACGGCAGCATAACCTACCCACCCTCTCCGTGATCTGTGGTATTCTTTGAAATGTGGCTTTTTAACTTGAACCACCGGTAAAAACAAATCAGAGAGCAACTGCTTCTCTTAGGGTTGAGGGGCTGAAAAAGTAGGGCTGCAGGAGACTCAAGAAGCTGATGTCAACAGCTTGGTAATATGGCTCAGCTGGAGCTTGGGCCCCAGTGCTGTGTCCTTGCTGACCCCTTTCCACGTGTTCATCCTACCTCTGTTCACTGGGAACAGCAACCCTACTCACCATCCGAAAGGCTCAGTAAAACAAAGAGGAAGGGGGGCTGTAAAAGTCTTGATGGTATCATTCAGTGACATAACGTTTGGTCTCTAGTAGCTATTTGCAGATAAGTGTTAATGCCTGTATTTACTGAAGGCTGGACAACACTAAGAAATTACTCTGTGCTGACCTGTGATTCACTCTCACTAGAGGACAAACGGTTAAACAGAACAACCTCTGCTTATGTGAAACCCTGAGTAAATTAAATTGTAACTTGAGGCTATTTCCTAACATGATATGATATCCAAACTCTGGCTTAGAAAATATTACTGAGGAGCCGGTGATCTGTTCCCACTTTAGGTCCTTTAATAATTGTCAGCTGCTTACACGTAACAGATTAAATTACTAATATCAGCAAAAATATCACCTTAAGTCACATGTAAATGCATTTCTGAAAGCTGCTGGTTAAGAGCTCAGACTTGGGTAGCCAACCTTGAAAATGCCAACCTCAATCTCACTACTACCTGCTTGGAAGCTATTTTGCCAATTTGTCTTGGCAGCAAGGTTGGAAACTTAAACCCGTTAGCAGCCTATGCAAATCCTGTGTGGCAGTCTCAACTCTCCTGCCTGTCCCTGCATCCTCCTTGTACTAAATCCAGTAGCTGGTGAACTTTCCATGAGCTGTTGTGGTGACTGATAATAGCAGCAAAACATCTTGGGTCCCACAATGTCAGACAGAACGTGAGCTTCCAGCAGAAATACACAAATCTGAATGAGTGTCATTTATCAAATGAATCCAGTATAGCAATTGAAGGAACTATCTGATTCTCACTCTGAAGACTGTACGAGGACTGAAAGGAATCAAGATTTTTCCAGGGTCATAAACCTACTTGCTCCTCATAAAACCCATGCAATGAAGGAAAATCTACTTTAGAATAATCCTGTTTAAACCTAGTCTGGCCTGGTCTCCCAGAGGCACTATGGAAGTTCCTGTGCCCAAACTGTCTCAGAGTCTTCCTTGGGAATTCAGGACATACTCATCATGTGTTCACCTTATTACTGACCTGTAAAGTAAACTTTAAATCTACAGTACAAATGCTGTCTGCTCATGGGAAAACCCTCATCAGCAAATAAGACAACTGTGTGGGTTTTAAGCAATATCAACATAAAAGGTAAACAGTAGGTAAACGGAAATGAAGAACAGTTACTTAATTTTGGTTTCTTTTCTTCAGATCTGTGCTGCAATCTTGGTGATGTTCCAAGTGAGGATGCACAGTGGGACTTCACACTGTCTTGTTGTGTTGCAAATCACCAAACAAGGAAAAATATTAGCAGGGCGCTGTAGGTATCTGAAGATGAAAGGTCTGAGCTGTATTGAGCATTTATCTACCTACGTCTTTGCCATGCAGTACCTTGGCAAGCACTTGTGCTTTCTGACATGTCTTTCACAAAAAAAACACCAGAAGCCGATTAAACATTGCCACCAAAATGCTTTCATAAAACAAAATACATTAACCATGTGTTTACGACAACTGTCAATGAATTCTGAAAATAAACCAGGTACTGAAGAAGTCCAAATACAAATCTCCAAATACACCTGGCTAACAGTTAAAGACATCTTTCAGACACTGCGTAAAAGGACTGAGATCCCTATGGCTGCAGTGAGAAAATCAAGCTGAAGAAAAGTTCCTGCTGTGAGCAGATGCCCCATACTGCATCATCACTTCAATGTATGCTTTATGTCATATTACCTCTATTTATATTGACTTCATTATTGTACCATCAGAAGGAGCATAGGAAGAATTGGAAATGTGAACCAAGAGAGCAGGTTAGAAGTGGACTTACCGTAACAGTGCTCACAGCCCTATCAAACACAACCTCAAAAACCTAACAAAACCCATTAACAATGCATTTTAAAACTGTAGATTTTTTCCCTAACAGCAGACAAAAATATGATGATACTGGCTGGCTGTGGGTATGGAGGAGAGCAAAACCAATTCATTTTTCGCCTGAATTAAAGTAGTTTTTAGCCTAGAAAGTGGAGTGGCAGGCAGCTAAGATGTCTTGAGTCCAATTAAGTAAGTACATTTAGCTATTACGCTGTCAGTGACTCTAACACTTTCCTTGGACTTAAATTACGTCTCATGAGCAACACAGCCTTGGTGGTACATTAAGCAAACGTGGCCCTGGGTCTGTCACTAGGGAAGGTCGTCTGTATGCTGACATTTCAGCTTGTCTTACACCGAGGACGGTCACTTTATAACTACAATATATGATATTGCAAACATCAGGCTTCTGTTCAGTTGATTCTTTGAGGATGAATGTTAACTGGAAGAATATTGAAAAAGATGACTGAACTTTATATACAAAATCCTAATACGCACATAAACTCCCTATATATATATCTCTAAAAAACCCCAAAACACGCAAAACAACTAAAAAAAAAAAAGAAAAAAAGAAAAAACCCCAAACTAAGAACTTGCTCCACAGTCATACTAACGTAATTGAGAATAGTTGTCACCTGTGTATAGACTAAAAATAGCATTGTGCTGCAATGGTTGTGATCCAGCTTCAGGAGCATTGTCATAGGAACTCAGAAGGAGGAGGGGGACCTCTGGAAATATCATCACTTGGCACAGCCTATGGGTAACTTCAACAAGTCTTCCCAAGTACAGCCTTTGCTCATTTGAAAAAGTAGACAGTGAAGATTGAGACACTCAAACGACCACAATCAGTACTATTACCCATCCTGAAACACTTTGTAACATGACAGTATCAAACCAGGCACGTTCTCCTCAAATATTAATTTACACGGCATGGCCTAAGTTCAAAAGCAATAAGGAGAAAAACATTTTATGCTGCAGTGGAGTAGCTGATTAATAAAGAAAGGTAGAAAAACTGGTAATTTGATGCTTTAAAGCAGTTCCATCATTAAGTTATAGAATTAATCCTGGAAAATGAAGTCCCAGATCATTTCTGTGTTCCCTAACTGGAGCTATATACAGTGGCTGCAGTCATAACTTACTGTATGAGTATCAGCTGACTGGTGGGATGTGTATTATCCATTTCAGATTTAAGTGATTTTTTACACAATGAATATGTCTTCCTCCAAAACAATATGCTGTGTATTCTGTCCTTCTTCTCAATGGGAAGGATAAATCTGGCACATTTAACTAACAGTATTGGTTGCTGACCTGACAATAATTTCTGCCCAGGTCTGCTGGTGAAAGATGTGGATAGAATGTGTCGTCAGCGGTACTGGCTCTATCAGGCTCTATTGTAACAGATCCACTGAAAAGATGTTTTGGAGATGAATGAAAGAAACCTCAAAGTTCCATTGCTAATGCTTTCCTTTGCTTCCTTTAGCATGTTGTTGTCGTCTGCTGACATTTCCGTCAGGCCATCAAGTAATCATCTGTATTTCAGTTGGTCAAGCAAGTTATCTTAAAAGAAGTTGCAATATCCAAACAAGAAATAAGGACACAGGCAGCCTTAGGCATAAAGATGACATCGATAAGAACTTGCACTAACTTTGCACCTCAACCTCTATAAGGTCACCTTCTGATTACAGCAATAACTAAAACCAAAGAAAAATCAAAGGAAGTCTTTCTTTCTGTACACAAATTTTTATTACTTGCATAATAACAATACAACATAGATGCTGGGTAGCATGACTATGCAAAATACATAAATATGAACTAACTCTACGTATTTTAATATCTAATAACTGAGAAGAACAAAGTGAGAAGCAAAAACCTGAACATTTTTAATAACGAAGTAAAACGGGAGACTGAACAAGTTAGTCAGTCTTTTCACAAGGGGGCTGACTTATATTCTCCTGGATTTTTTCAGCCACCACAACTGGATTCTCTTTCTTGATTTTTTCTGCGGCTTCTGCTTTGTAATCATATGCGCAGTTATGTCTGTCAGAATAACGGTGAAATCCACAAAATATGTTTCCACATCGGCAGTCAAATCCTGTATAGAGAAAAACAAGCAAAATCACTAAGAAGCTCTTCATATTTATTTAAGCTCTAAATTAAGGTTTAGTCAGGCAAACCTGTAGCACGTGTCTCCAGATAAATCAACATCAACTTTTAAACGTCGCAGTACTAAGTATTTCATCAGCTATAGCTTGCACAGATCCATAAAGCACTGTCAGGTATACTGTCCCTTTTCCCCTGCAGAAACTCGCCGCAATAGGCAGCACCGATGCAGGGCTTCAACTTGCTGCACACTCACAGCTCATTCAAACCTCAGAGTAATACTTTCATCTTACCTTGGTTCTCCAGGTGTATCAACAGCATGTTCACAGTTGTTTAGGCTAGTGCCTACTCCCTGGGTAGATGCAGAATCTGAGGTAAGACTGTTTGAACCACCGGCTGCTCCTACATCGAGAATTTGACATGTTAGTTGTGAACGAACTGCAGAATACATGTTAATAAAATAGATCTCTTAAAAGCTTTTGAATTGCCTGCCTACAACCTTCACTGCTACTGGGTACTAATTCTTATTTAAAGACAGGCTATACTGTTAATAATAAAAATATAGAGATTGTGTAAGCATATGTTAGCAGAGGAGGCGAAGTGGGAAAGCAAGGAATGGCTGAATGCCAAGCAGACCAGAACACATTACACAAAAATGTTTTTTATAGTCTACTGTAATTTAAAAGTAGTATTCTCTTTTGATAGTCACTGTTCCAGAACACAGCATTCAAAAACTCTCCTGAAAAATGTCTTGGATTCCTTGTCATCCTTCTAAGTTTTATTTAAAAGAAGTAAAATAAATAAATAAATAAATAAATAAATAAATAAACAAATAAAGAAAAGGCCACCCACCCTAACCATGGGGCTGATTTCTGCCACTATTCTGCTGCAGCGGGAAAATGCTCTCTGTAGCAAACAGAACACATCCCGTTTGTCCTAGGATCTCCATAAAATCCACATCCCGTACGACACAGCATAGGCGCTGGGGTCCGGTTTGTCTCCCGAGTCATCCTGGGTCTGTAAATTAAAACAAAGCTCTCCATTAGGAGCTGGCAGGACACCAAAATCAATTACAGGGCTTTAGAACTGTACGTCTGCTCACCCCGCCTCCTAGAAGTGATATCAGCATCCTTAAAGAGGGTTATATAGATGTAATATACCATTCAATACGCAAAGTATTTTTGGGTTTTACTCTTCCTGGAGAAAGAAAATTAACAACTTAGAACATATTCAACAGCTTAATGACACAGCCTACACTCTTTTTTTTTAAAAAAAAGCCAGTTAAATCCTTTGTCTTAATAAAGTTCTAGCAAGACTTCTGAGACTCTCGTGAGCAGACAATGCAATTCTCTGCCGTGAAAATGCAAAAGTTAGGAATAAAAATACTTCACCTTCACTGCTGGTTACCTCTGCAAAGCAAGGTTAGCAGAAAAAACTGAATGGCAATCAAATCTTTTATTCCCAAGGCCAATAAAACGGCACACTGTAATCAAGCAATTTGCTACAATTGAGGACATGTAAGAATATTGCATCGGTCCTCTCAAATTTAGATTTAGTACTAGCACTTGGAGACCTTTTAGAGTAATCTCTGCATTGCTGCCTCCTAATCAGTAACAGACACAGTAAGAGACATATGGCTGCTGATGCTTGTGAGAAATCAAAACCTGCTGAAAGGAAACTCAGTGCAGTTAAGTAATCAACTTATGTTACACTGGTATGCCAACTGCAATTAACAGCTGCCTTCGTCTAGTTAAACTACATTTCTGTGTTCAAAGTAAAACAAAGTAACAAGAAAACCAGGAAAAAGTAAACAAGCAAAACTCATCTGCTTGCCTGCTTATGGCCACCGGATCTCATTTTCCAGGTACCCAATGCTGTATTATTTTATGCCTTTCTAACATCCTCCAGCTACGGTTTTCTTCAGGGCTACAAAACAGCTTGACACTGACTCTGACACAGTATCACAGTCATAGACTGTCAGAAGAAACCATGACTCATTCAGAGAACTTAAGAAGTCTTGTAATCTGCCGTAGGCCTAACGTCCACGTAAACAGAACTACAGACTGCACGGTCTGCCCTTTACGAAGCAGGCAAGCTCAAAGTACTGTCACAGAACAACAAAATCCCTTGGCTGGAAAAGACCTTTGACATCATCGAGTCAAACCATACCTGTCCATTACCAAAATCATATCCTAAGCAGTTCATATAGGTGTATTTGAAATACCTCCAGGGATGCCAACTCAACCACCTCCCTGCGCAGCCTGTGCCCGTGGCCGATAATCCTTTTGGTGTCAAAACACACTGCCATCACCAACCACAGTGGACTTCTCCGTTCCAAAGTGGTGCACTGTGAACAGCTTTTCACCACTTTACTAAACCTAGCTTTAGGCGCCGATGCTGGTTTGAACCAACGCCACCAGAGTGTGCACAGCTCCCTTTGTCAGCACATTCTTCCACTACTCGCAACGCACGCCCCTAACTCAAGGAAGCCGTGCTTTTCCAGGCCCTGAACGGCACTCGGGAGTCACCCGTGCCTGTCCAAAAGCGCCTGCCGCCACGCACTCGCCCCACGCCGGTCACGTGGGCGGGGCCTGCGCTTCCGCGCGTCAGAGGGCAGCGGCGTCAGGAGCCGTCACAGCAGCTCTGCGCCCAGCCCGGCGGCCAACTCTGGCCACCCCATCCTTCCAGGGGTAAGCCGAAATCCAGTCAGAAACGCAGCACCACCGGCCGGTCACCACCTTCGCCGTTTCACGGCGTTGAAACGCTTCGCGGTGTGGGACAAGGACTCGGAGGTGATACGGCGATGGTGGTACCGGAGGTGGCACCAGCGGTGGCGATACCGGCAGGTGCTACCGACGGCGATGGTGGTACCCCGGAGGTGGCACAGCCAGGCGGTGGCGTACCGTCGGTGCTACGACGGTGGCGGTACCGGAGGTGCACCAGCGGTGCGGCTACCGGAGGTGGCACCAGCGGTGTCGGTAGCAGCAGTGGTAGCGGTGGTAGCAGTTGTAGCAGCGATGGTGGTAGCTGCGTGGTGGCAGCAGCGATTCAGCAGCGGCGGTGGCAGAACTGCGATGGTGCAGCGGTGCCAGAAATGCCTTATATTCTGACTTATATTCTCTGGATTTTTTCAGCCACCACAACTGGATTCTCTTTCTTGATTTTTTCTGCGGCTTCTGCTTTGTAATCATATGGGCAGTTATGTCTGTCAGAATAACGGTGAATTCCACAAAATATGTTTCCACATCGGCAGTCAAATCCTGTATAGAGAAAAACAAGCAAAATCACTAAGAAGCTTTTCATATTTATTTAAGCTCTAAATTAAGGGTTTAGTCACTACAATGGGGATATGTTCGTCAACTCTGACACAGAGAGTAAGAAAAATGAACAGTTGTACTAAGTTGTTTAGATTCTGAATAAGCAAGTAAGTTTCACGGTATAGGTATTTCATTACGTTTCATCTAGCAAGTGGCAACTAATCATCATCATCTGTTCAAAACTGACAAAGTGTTCTCATACCTAAAAGGCCAAGCTTCTTTCTGCATGTGAAACATCTGTTCTTCTTTGGTTTGGGCAGTTCAGGAGCTCTCTCTTCACTCTGAGAAGTACTAGGTTGAGAAACTGATGGGCCTGGTTGAGTGACAACTGTTAAAGCAAGCAAAAGAAATAAAGGATAAACTTCTTTTTCCTGACTTAACTCGCTATTGAGTAGCATACGTGTATTCCTTAAGGATTAATTGCCCCTATTAAGACCCTGAAGTTTGCCGTCTAAAGTACTACATAGACTAGTCTATGAAAGTGTGAAATAGATGGGGATTTTTGGATACTCTCTTCTTCTCTTTTGGCCTTACACAAGACAAACAGATTTTCCCCACAATTCCACCGGCAAGAAAATAAGGCACTTATTTGTTACACTTAGGCAGGCGTTAAGGGCTTGGAAAGCACTCCAGAAATGTACACACTTATTTCTTAAAAAAATTGTATGATCAAGGAGCATTTAATGTAAACCAAAACCAATACCATCACAGCTAAATTTTCTGAACAGAGGGGAATATCTGTAGAGACTAAAACTAATAGGAAGATATTTTAGAAACAAAAGAAATTCAGTAGTGTGCTACTATCATAGCATGAGATTACTCTGCCACTACATTTGTGAAGTCAGGTGCCTATACCAGTTCACCAATACAGCAGACAGCAAGTCACTGATATTGTGATAGATCCAAAACCCAGCTACAAACCACATAAGGTTCAAAAGAGCCCTCATGTTTTCAACACCTTTCAATATTATAAAGAACAAAGTGCAGCTTTACAATGAATATCTGTATTTATGTATTCAGTGTTAAGTGTTCAAGCAGGCATAGTCAAAACGAGTAATTTTTTCAAATACCCTCAGAGAAACTTGTGTCACCTTTTAATTAAGTTCCCTGAAGGACACAAATTTGTGAGTTTTTATGAATCTGTTAATTTTGTTTTAAAAAGTATATTTTTGAATCCAAGACTTTTAATATAGTCTTCATATCTAAGCTGAAACAGAGGAAAGCTGAGAAAGGTGTTAACACGCACAACTTTAACATCTGCTCCTGGTACAGTTCTCCTGAACAATCCTATCTGTATGATGACATCTATTGTTCTAAAATGCAACAATCTGCAAAATGCATTCTGGAATAAATGGAAGTACATATGCCTTAAGGACTTATTTGTAAGCAACCTCATGCACATCGGATGCTAACAGAGAGAGATTCTTTTGGATCAGTAACCACTGTATCCCATGAAAAGTGGACTTTTTTGCAGACATGAAGAAACAGTTGCATTGAGTTTTTTCTAACTTTACGCTTCTTGCTTGGTTTTTTACAATTGCGTTTGCATTACCAAGTTCACAGGTATTTTGGAAAACATCTCGCTATTACCACTGACACCAAGAAAGCCTCATAACTCACTGTACAATAAGACAGCACCAAGTCAGAACTTCATGCTCCAAACAAGATTTAAGTGACAAGCTCTCAAAGATAATAAGGAATCTTCAGTGCTTATCACCAAAAAAAAATCATGCAATAAAACAACGGTTGCTAGTATTTTCTCATACATTATAGCAACAGCCCTGAAAAGCAACTAAGGCCATTTACTACTTTTATTTTTTGTTACCTTGAATAGATATTTTTCAAAAACATTTGGGAAGTTCAGTGTCAGTGCCATTTTGCCAAGTCTGGGGGATAAGAAAACTGTTACAGCACTAGTGTTATAATTACTGCTGCTATTGGTACTTTTTGGAGTAACTACTCATGATGATTTTGGGTTTGTGAGAAAACAATTTATTCTTTGCCTGGATGATTAATATTTTCTAGATGAACAAATACAATCCTCGGTTCATCTGCCATAGTAGATGAAAAAAAGTAATCAGAAACGCTCACAAGCTTTGCAATGTGGTGTACGAGTAGCCAAGAGCATACACGCTGTTTCAGATAGGTGCAAACGACAATCTATAAGGGGCAAATCAATAGTAACCTGAAGTCACTCAAAACACCTACTAAGAGAAAATGAAGACAAGAGGAGGATAAACCTTTATCACTGCCTATCATGCCAACGAGGAAGCACACGTGGAAACGGCAGCTTCCCAGGAATCACCAAGACAGAAAGACAGTCTAGTAGATCATGCTACCACAAAGCAAAGTCACTGTGAATAAATCCCTCTCAGAGAAAATGTTACAAACGACCAGGTATTGTTGGTCCTTGACATGAAGAAACTGTGGAACTAGCAGAACCGGGAAGTCATTAAACTGATACTAAGGAACTGCAGAAGGCACATTCCCTGAAAGGGCTGCTGAACAGGACCCTTCCCGCACAACTCAAACGTGTTCCATGAAGGAAAAGCAGTACATAATATGCAGTAGTGAACTCTAAAAGGCCCCAAGACAAGAGGAGACACAGCCCTCTAAATCCAAATGAAAAATGTTCAATTTAATTATTCTCCAGGAATAAAGGAGTCTCCTATCCTTTTACACCAGCAGAGTTAAGTCTGATAATGAGTTTTTGTCATGCTAGACCTCCATAAATGTGCTTGTGAATAATGGCTAGGACAGAGGCAAAGCTGACTTATCCTGCCCCTTACTTAAAAGTCCTGAACAAATATACTTTCTCATCAACCTGTGGCTTAGATAAAAAGTACTGTAAATTATAGTCCTTTTGCCATGACATACAGAGCCAATATAAATTCATCACATACCACCCTGACAACTCCTTATTGGCACAAGAAGCCAAATCCAACCGGCCAAGTAAAATTCCCGTACTCAATACATTAAGTTAATGCTGTGCCAGAAATCCAAGTGTTGATCATCAGGCTAAGTGCTCTACGTCAACACCATGGAATGAAAAATTGGACAAATACTGGATGTTGGAAAACAGTAGTTATTAGTACTTGTAGACCTGCTTCCTCAGTAACATGTTGAGAAGCAATCTCCTCAACTGCTGTAACAGGTTTCATCACTTAGTAACTGAGTTCCTGTCGGTACGTAGCCCTCTCCATCACCGTGGTCATTTCCCTTCCCAACCTTACGCTCAACCCAATCAGGCTTACTTCACTTGAATTTTAGCAGATTTATTACTACAAGGCCAAAAAACCCCGAGGTAAAGATTTTCAGATTTAGGCAGGCCTTTATTAACTATTATTTTGTCCTTAAATTATCTGTAGGCGCTGCAAGATGCATTAACGTGACGTACAAGGAAGACTTGTTGCTGATCTACTAGGATAATGAAGACTAATATAACCCAAATATTGGAAGGGTATCCGTACCCACGCAAATACAGGCATTGTGTCATGAATTTTGGAAAACTCCCTTCACCTGTGGTCTGAAGACGCATCTTTACAAAAGGCATATGGGAACAGCAAGGTTACTGATGAGAGAAGTTAGGCACGTGTCACACATGACAGCTAATCAACCTATATGCAGAAAGTTCACTGGAGAACAAAGCTCTTTTCAGACCCCAAAGTATTAACTCACAGTGCCTATGTGGGGCTACCACTCAGAATAAAAAGCCATTCATGTAGTTATCATCTTGAGCCTACTGGATCTTGTAACCTAGCTGTCTACTCAGCAACTTACAATATTACCTGCAACACACTGTGCATATCACAGACAAAACACACTGGCTCTATCTGCAATATAGGTGAGGGTAACCCATAACAAGCATCTCAACCTGAATGCAAGACAGCTGCAAAATAACTCTAATCATACTGGCTTGGTAGAAAGCCAAGAGACAAGTGTCTTCTGAAGACGATTAACTTAGAAGTAGTTCCGACACACAACTGCACGGAACACATGCCACCACTCAACTACAGACTTGCAAATAAACAAGGAAGTGAACTAAGAAATCACAAGTTACAGGAAAACACAGCACCTTAGACATATGAATTACAACCACCTCGGTGTGTTATATTCGACTTGCCTTTCTTCCTTTAAATGTCAAGATACAATTGTCTTAGTATGCCTATGTCTTACGGCCTAGTGCCATATTTTTTTCTGAATGAGAATGCAGGTTGCAACCTCAACATGTACAAAGGAAAAAAACCAACTCAACAAAAATCAAGAAAAATAAACCCATTAGGCTTCATTGTTGTCAGCTTCACTACGCTCTCAAGTCAGTTGCTTAAATGGCAACAGCACACAAATAAAATAGCACGCTACAGACTGCTGAAAGAAAACCCTAACAGTTGACCAGATGCAATTCCATTTTTAAATTTTCTGGCTTGTAAGGGAAAGATCCAAAATTTCATTTGCTAGAGAGAATGCAGCTTCATACCCTTGAAGACATTTAAAGGAGAGCAAGCTACTTTGCTTGAAGGCTACATTGTTTGTTCAGGATCTGTTAGTATCTGACAACACCAGCATGAAATTCAGCTGCTAGGGTCAGACTGCGCTTAAGACTCTGTTTTCATTAGCAATTCCATGACTGTGTCATTATCTTCAAGGATTACACCTCACAGAAAGTATTAGCTTTGTTGTTATGAGGCTATGTAAATTATATCTACCATTGTTTCAGTTCCTCCTTGAGAGGAAAAACATTGGATGCTGCTGGAAAAAGGAAGAGAAGAAAAGCGCAACTAGTCCAGACATGACGGATTTCTGTGAAGTCTAGGGCAGCTTCTCTTGCCTGAGAGACAAGTGATCAGTGCACCGCTAAACACAGCCAACACTCCATGTAGTTTAGGTGTTCAATAAAACTCAAGAAGAGCATTTAAGGACATACTGCTATGCTGTCTGTGGTTTATGCCAATCTGTAACACAGCAGCTGAGGCTGTCTCACGAATTTACAGGTATGTACTCATGAAGGCAATTTTGTCCCACAAGTTTTTGAGACACGTTTAAGTTCTCTAGTAGTTTTTCCAGTGATCTCTACAAAAGCCTGTGACAGCTTTTACTGGTTTGTGAGATTATTTAAAACGGTATCTACGTATCTTGAACTGCTTTTGCAGTTTTTCCAGTTTTCATTAACAGAGTGCTGTATGACACTACCTGTCATAGAGCAATCCACAGTACCTGAAAGACAGGTAAAATGTCAGCAGTAACTGAAGACTGTCCTTTACACCTAGAAAAATGACAAACTCCTGCTACAAGTTCTGAAGGAATAAAGTCACTTATTACTTCATCACTGGTACCATTTTATGCATTCCTCTTTCCTGCTTGCTACATTTCAGGTACGAATTTGTAACAAGGCAAGATTAGTTCATAAATATCGCAGCACAGACTAAATTATTTTTAAGCTACCTACAAAACAGCTCTTCAGATGACACCTGTTATGGAAGTTGATACCTGCAAAAATCTCCTCTCAGTCTTTACATAACCAAACCTCCAATATGCGGTGTAAGGGTACTTTAGTTCATGTCCCAGAATCTTGACTCAGCATGACTTATCACGAACAGTAAAACCCTCTGTACAAATACCGAGAAATTAAATACTACCTGCCAGAGCACTCTTAGCTGGTAAAGATATATCTAGATAGAAATCACTTTAATACAGTGCTGAGGAGCATCTTCTGCAATTTACATCTGGCTTCAAAACTGAAAAAGTTAATTTTATTGTCAGCTTGAATGAACAGACTTCATATTAAACATGAACTTTTAGTGTTTTATGAGTGTTTCAAAACTAAAATCACATGAAAAAATTAAATTACATAAAAAAGAGTGGATATGTGCAAGCATATAACAAGTGTGTTGCAATATCCGGTTAAACAAAAAGATAAGAATTCGGTCTCTTAGTAGTTACAGGCAAGAAAGCTGCCCCCCTTACCTCCTCAAATAAGTATTTTACATTTTGAAGCTTAAATACTGAAACCTTCCAGTACAAGAATAAAGCTTTTAAATTGACAGTGCACACCCAGCAAATTAGGCTGCAAGTAACCTACCTCTAAGGAATACTGCTTTGCTTATATTTACTCATTACCCAATTAGTTCAAGAATCCTAAACAGCTTTTTTTAGTATTTTAAACCACTATTTGCTTCCCTCACAGCCCCACTCCTCTGTAGAATGGAATTTATTAACAACTCCATTCTCCAAATGCAGCAAGCCATTTTGACTGCTGTGAGTCAGCAGGAGTTGTACTGCTAGATAATACACAGAAATCTCAACATTTCACTTCCATATGGAATCCCTTGTTCAAATGCAGTTTTAGAGTGCATTACTTCTAAAAGTGAAGGTTTAGGAGCCAAAACCACCCTTGCAGGTTTTGATTTTTTTTTACTAACATCAAACATGTTTCTTAAACCTCTACTATGGCACTAGTCCTTTTTCTTGATTCTGGGAAAGTACTCAAAAACCACCCTTAACAATCCTCTTCAGAGTTGTTCAAGACCATCACCACAACAGGAGATGCCTACTTAGAAAGTAAACAAGCTGCCGGATTCCACTAAGTCACTAGTTCTACACAGTGTCACTCTGTACGCATACCTGGCTCAATCTCTGGCTTTGCTGCTACTTTCTCCTCTCTTGCAATGTTCATTTCTGTCATTTGCTGCATTACAGGCAAAGCGGCAACAGGCACATTTCTGTTTAAGTATAGTGAAACACATTAGTTTTGCATTTGTAACAAAAGCTTAAACTGTCTAGACCAATCAATAAACTACCTGTTCAATCGCTACCGATAAACATTTCTGACCTCTGTTTCTACCACCTTCAAAACATCATTTTTCCTCAGTTTTAGTTTCCCCGTAAGAAAACAGGCAAACCTGTAGCACGTGTCTCCAGATAAATCAACATCAACCTTTTAAACGTCGCAGTACTAAGTATTTTCATCAGCTATAGCTTGCACAGATCCATAAAGCACTGTCAGGTATACTGTCCCTTTTCCCCCTGCAGAAACTCGCCGCAATAGTGCAGCACCGATGCAGGGCTTCAACTTGCTGCACACTCACAGCTCATTCAAACCTCAAAGTAATACTTTCATCTTACCTTGGTTCTCCAGGTTTATCAACAGCATGTTCACAGTTGTTTAGGCTAGTGCCTACTCCCTGGGTAGATGCAGAATCTGAGGTAAGACTGTTTGAACCACCGGCTGCTCCTACATCGAGAATTTGACATGTTAGTTGTGAACGAACTGCAGAATACATGTTAATAAAATAGTCTCTTAAAAAGCTTTGAATTGCCTGCCTACAACCTTCACTGCTACTGGGTACTAATCCTTATTTAAAGACAGGCTATACTGTTAACAATAAAAATATAGAGATTGTGTAAGCATATGTTAGCAGAGGAGGCGAAGTGGGAAGGCAAGGAATGGCTGAATGCCAAGCAGACCAGAACACATTACACAAAAATGTATTTTTATGTCTACTGTAATTTAAAGTAATATTCTCTTTGATAGTCATTGTTCCAGAACACAGCATTCAAAAACTCTCCTGAAAAATGTTCTTGGATTCCTTGTCATCCTCTCTAAGTTTTATTTTAAAAGAAGTAAAATAAATAAATAAATAAATAAATAAATAAACAAACAAAGAAAGAAAAAGCCACCCACCCTCACCCATGGGGCTGATTCTACCACTATTCTGCTGCAGCGGAAAATGCTCTCTGTAGCAAACAGAACACATCCCGTTTGTCCTAGGATCTCCATAAAATCCACATCCCGTACGACACAGCATAGGCGCTGGGGTCTGGTTTGTCTCCTGAGTCATCCTGGATCTGTAAATAAAACAAAGCTCTCCATTAGGAGCTGGCAGGACACCAAAATCAATTACAGGGCTTTAGAACTGTATGTCTGCTCACCCCGCCTCCTAGAAGTGATATCAGCATTCTTAAAGAGGGTTATATAGATGTTAATATACCATTCAATACTGCAAATATATTGCTAAGTAACACAGCTATGAAAAGAAGAAAAAGCACCATCATACTAAGAAATAGCGTACTTGTTGGGCACTGAGCTGTATGTGCAAGTTACAACCAAATTCAATTTGAGAGCCAAAGAAGTCCTTCATTACAAACCTCTGAGCTCTAACAGGGATATGCATGACAAGGAAGACCAAGTTCATACCTACTAAACAGTTCTGGCAAATAACATAGCTGATTTTTTCCTCTCATTCAGCAGGAGAGCCCCACTTTTTCACTAATGCTGATCCTGCGTAATTTTAATGCTAATTCCAGTATTTGTAGTTCCTGCTTCCACTGTGCCTTTGTCAAATAGAACAAAAAAATCCCATAAGCATTGGAGGCAGCCATGTAGAGTCTGTACTCCTATCTTTAGGAGTTTCCAAAACAAGGCCATGAACTCTGCTCATATTGTGTCTGACAACTGATACTGAGTATTAATTGGCAACAACGCATGTACAACTGGCCCTTCAACTAAGAATATGAAGTGCATTTCTAAAATAAGTTTAGACCGGGTTTTACTCTTCCTGGAGAAAGAAAATTAACAACTTAGAACATATTCAACAGCTTAATGACACAGCCTACACTCTTTTTTTTCTAAAAAAAGCCAGTTAAATCCTTTGTCTTAATAAAGTTCTAGCAAGACTTCTGAGACTCTCGTGAGCAGACAATGCTAATTCTCTGCCGTGAAATGCAAAAGTTAGGAATAAAAATACTTCACCTTCACTGCTGGTTAACCTCTGCAAAGCAAGG
The DNA here is from genome assembly GCF_017976375.1 of Cuculus canorus. NCBI lineage: Eukaryota > Metazoa > Chordata > Aves > Cuculiformes > Cuculidae > Cuculus > Cuculus canorus. The sequence goes on along the minus strand of NC_071441.1, from coordinate 27,258,258 downwards.
TTAGCAGAAAAACTGAATGGCAATCAAATCTTTTATTCCCAAGGCCAATAAAACTGGCACACTGTAATCAAGCAATTTGCTACAAATTGAGGACATGTAAGAATATTGCATCGGTCCTCTCAAAATTTAGATTTAGTACTAGCACTTGGAGACCTTTTAGAGTAATCTCTGCATTGCTGCCTTCCTAATCAGTAACAGACACAGTAAGAGACATATGGCTGCTGATGCTTGTGAGAAATCAAAACTGCTGAAAGGAAACTCAGTGCAGTTAAGTAATCAACTTATGTTCCACTGGTATGACAACTGCAATTAACAGCTGCCTTTGTCTAGTTAAACTACATTTCTGTGTTCAAAGTAAAACAAAGTAAACAAGAAAACCAGGAAAAAGTAAACAAGCAAAACTCATCTGCTTGCCTGCTTATGGCCACCGGATCTCATTTTCCAGGTACGCAATGCTGTATTATTTTACGCCTTTCTAACATCCTCCAGCTACGGTTTTCTTTCAGGGCTACAAAACAGCTTGACACTGACTCTGACACAGTATCACAGTCATAGACTGTCAGAAGAAACCATGACTCATTCAGAGAACCTTAAGAAGTCTTGTAATCTGCCGTAGGCCTACGTCCACGTAAACAGAACTACAGACTGCACTGTCTGCCCTTTTACGAAGCAGGCAAGCTCAAAGTACTGTCACAGAACAACAAAATCCCTTGGCTGGAAAAGACCTTTGACATCATCGAGTCCAACCATACCTGTCCATTACCAAATCATATCCCTAAGCAGTTCATATAGGTGTATTTGAAATACCTCCAGGGATGCCAACTCAACCACCTCCCTGCGCAGCCTGTGCCCGTGGCCGATAATCCTTTTGGTGTCAAACACACTGCCATCACCAACCACAGTGGACTTTCTCCGTTTCCAAAGTGGTGCACTGTGAACGCTTTTCACCACTTACTAAACCTAGCTTTAGGCGCCGATGCTGGTTTGAACCAACCCCACCAGAGTGTGCACAGCTCCTTTGTCAGCACATTCTTCCACTACTTGCAACGCACGCCCCCAACTCAAGGGTCAAACCATCGTTATCCGACGCTTAAGAAGCCGTGCTTTTCCAGGCCCTGAACGGCCTTCGGGGGTCACCCGTGCCTGTCCCAAAAGCGCCTGCCGCCACGCACTCGCCCCACGCCGGTCACGTGGGCGGGGCCTGCGCTTCCGCCCGTCAGAGGGCAGCGGCGTCAGGAGCCCTCACAGCAGCTCTGCGCCCAGCCCGGCGGCCAACTCTGGCCACCCCATCCTTCCAGGGGTAGCCGAAATCCCAGTCAGAAAACGCAGCGCCACCGGCCGGTCACCACCTTCGCCGTTTCACAAGCGCAGCCCCGGCGGGTGGGTGCTTCATAGAATCACAGAATCACCGGGTTGAAAAAGATCTCTTGGATCATCACCATCCCTATCTGCCACTAAACCACATCCCCGAGCCTCGTCTACCCGTGTTTTAAATACCTCCAGGTTGGTGACTCAACCACCTCCCTGGGCAGTCTCTGCTAGCGCCCAATGACCCTTTCTGTGAAAAATATTTTCCTGATATCCAGTCTGCATCTCCCCTGGAGGAGCTGAGGGAGGGGGGGAGGAGGGAGGGAGGGAGGAGGGGAGGAGGGGGGGAGGAGGCGGGATGGGGAGAGGGGGGGAGGGGGGGGAGAGGGGGGGAGAGGGGGGGAGAAGGGGGTGGAGGGGTGGGAGGGGGGAGGAGGAGGGGGGAAGGGGGATGGTTCACCGCGGCCCATCAGGGTGGAAGCGCCGGGTACTTACCGAGGAGGCTGGAACGCAAAGGAGGGAGGCAGACACAAAGCGGGAGCCGCTGCCGAGCGCCCACAGCGCGGTCCGTCTCAATTTCCTACCCCTCGCCTCTTTCTCCCACGAAGCCACCAGCACAAAAGACGCGGCGGTCTCCGGGTTCCCCCTGAGTGACGCCCGGCCCGGCCCGGCCCCGCCGCCGGAGGACGCGGAACCCGCATTGTCTGAGCTGCGCTAGCCCGCACCGCCTTCGCCCCGCGGCGGGGCCGCCCGCCGGGAACCTCACCCCCCCTCCCGCCCCGCCGCCGTGAGGACCCGCGGAGCCCCGCCCGCCGGACACACTGACCTGATCCAGGGCAAGGGCTGGTACGCCGCGGCGGCAAACAGAGGTAGTTCCGGAGGTACCGCTAGCGATGCCAGAAACGCTGTTACAGGTGATAGCGGTGGCGGAGGCGGTGTGGGACAAGGACTCGGAGGTGATACCGGCGATGGTGGTAACGGAGGTGGCACCAGCGGTGGCGATACCGGCGGTGGTACCGACGGTGGCGGTACCGGAGGTGGCACCAGCGGTGGCCGTAGCAGCAGCGGTAGCAGTGGTGGTAGCGGTGGTAGCAGCTGTAGCAGCGATGATGTCAGCAGCGGCGGTGGCAGCAGCGGCGGTGGCAGCGGTGCCTGAAATGCCGGTGGCGGAGGCGGAAAGAGACGCTGCCTCGAATGTCCCGGTGGCGGAGGTGGTACTGGAGGTGGTACCAGCGATTCCAGAAACGCTGTTGCCGGTGATACCGCTGGCGGAGGCGGACTCGGAGATCGCGGTGTCGAAATTGGTGGTGAAGGTACTACCAGCGATTCCAGAAATGCTGTTACAGGTGATACCGCTGGCGGAGGCGGAGAGGGAGGCGGACTCCGACGTCGGCGGCGGCGGCGAGGGGCGGCGGGAGGCGGAAACCACAGCCAGCGGCGGTACCGCCACCGCCACCAGTGAGTCACCTTTCTGTCCCTGCAGCAGAAATATCTGCCGTGTTCTCCGCAGCGCAGTGAGCTCACACGCCTGATGAAACGCGGGTAGGTGCTGGGGAGTCGGCAGCACGGGGCGGGACGCTGGTAGGGGGGGAGCCGAAGGCGGGTACGAGGTGGGGAGCGGGAGGCGGAGGAAGCCGACCGCCGCTCCCGGCTCTCGCTCCGCCTCCTCTTTCTCCCAGTCGCTTTTGCCTTTCGGGGCATGCGCGCTGCCGGCCAGGGGCGGAGAGCAGAAATAGGGAAGCGGTGGTGGAGCGCGAAAGAGGCGAGGACGAGGTGCGAACGAGGGGAGGCGAGAAGGACGCGTCCTGCTAGCAGGTAGCAGTCAGCAACTGCAGGCGCGCGGGCAACCGTCGGTGGGGTACGTAGCTAAGTCTGAGGTCTGTGCCTCGCTCCGTGCAATGTAATAAAGGACAGGTCGGCCCTGCTTGGCAGCCCGCAAATGTTCACATCTGCCCCTCGAGTTGTTCTTCGCCGATATAGGTGGCTCCAGAGAGCCGGCATTCTTACATGGGCCTCTTAACATGGTATTTGGGAGCGCCTTGGCTCCGTTGCGTGGCCCTTGTCTGGGTACAATTTCTTATGTGTAAAGCAGTGCTAAGTATACAGCAGTTAAATATCGAGCAACTTTTTAGGGAGCATTGGAGACTGTGAGCAAGCTGTGGTGACAGAGCAGCCTAAGAGGCAGTGAGGCTGCCTGCTGGGTGGTGATTTCTTTCCGCTGGGTGACAGAATCAGAATGCCAGGATCATTTAGGTTGGAATAGACCTTTAAGATCAGTAATTCCAACTGTAAACCTAATACTGCCAAGCTCGCCACTAACCTCTTTTCCTAGACGCTTCACCTACGCATCTTTTAAAAACCCCCAGGGATGGTGACTCCACCACTTCTCTAGGCCGCCTGTTCCAATACTTCACAACCTTTTCAGAGAAGTGATATTTCCTAATATTTAAACCTTCCTTGGCGTAACTTGAGGCAGTTTCCTCTTGTCCTGTCACTTGTTACTTTGGAGGAGAGATGAACGCCCACTTCACTACAATCTCCTTTCAGGTGGTTATAGAGAGCGATAAGGTCTCCCCTTGGCCTCCTCTTCTCCAGACTAAAGGGCCCCATTTCCCTCAGCTGCTTCTCAGTACTCCAGACTGTTTGCCAGCTTTGTAACTCCTTGCACACGCTCCAGCCCTTCAGGGACTTTCTTGCAGTGAGGGGCCCACAACTGAACACAGAATTCGAGGTGTCATGTCACCAGCTCTGAGTACAGTGGAAGGATCACTTCCCTAGTCCTACTGGCCATGCTGTTCCTGTCAGTCCTCCTTGTTGTGAGCTATTGTTGTGATTTAAAATTCTTTGTGTTTGTCAAAGGTACTCTGCTAAGAGCAAAATATTTTCTGCAGTGTGCAGAAGTGTCAGCTTGAAATGCATGTGTTTCAGGTCACTGCGATGGGTCATGGTCTGTATCCAACAGATCCATTCCCCCTTATACCCTGCCCTGCCTGAGGTTTTGCTGCTTTTCTCACAGGCCCAAGCGTTTATAACAGAACACTCACGTCTTGGGGGTTTGCTACTAGCCTTTTGGCTGTCACCATGTAGAAGCATAGGGAAAAGCAGAAGACCACACCTTGATTTGCATTCAAGTTTGCAAGTTTGCTGGTCGTTGAACCCCATGATTAAATATTTCTGTACTTCTGTATGCCAAAACTGTGTTTTGAGGATGGTCTATGTACCGTAAATAGACTTCATATCTATTGGATGTTGATGAAGCTATTATATTCAGAGAATTTGGCCCTGACCTAGGTAGGTAAGAGAAAAGGAAAGGCTGCATCACCTTGGAGTGAAGGCATTAGAAGGTCGTGCAAGCCTGCGTAGGGTGGGAAGAGAAAGAAATCAAAGGAGAAGAGGCTAAAGCTTGTTATTTTAGACTTCCTGCTTTCTCAGAGAATAATGCAAGGTACTAGATATCTTCAAAACACTTAGTAGTTATAGGACAATGATTACTTGCTTTGTAATAGTAAAATAAGGACAATAGTGTTTTTTACTGCAGTGTTCTGGGAGGTGGAAAATACATGGATTCATTCAAGCATGATAGTTATTTTTTCTTCCTGGAGAGTGGATTCATACAAGCATGATAGTTATTTCTTAATGGTAGAACATCCTCAGTGTAAAATTCAAAGGTTTTTTTAGATAAGTGTTCTGGGTAATTCAGCTTGCCTGAAATGCAGTTTCTGCCATGTTCTACTGATATTCTAAGGCAACACTATATTGGGGCCTATATTTACGGGCCCCCAAACCACTTACTCTGAAGAAAACAACTTGAATTGGAATGTATGGCTCTATGGGAAATACACCACAGAAATCATTAGAAAGTCTTTGGGTTTTTTCCTGATAAATCTTGTAGAACTCATCTTTTTCCTTTTTTGTCAGAGAGGTGTCTCCTGAGACCCTCAAGGCTTCAGGTAGATGGAATTGCATAGTGCTGCAGTGTAGCACACTCTGCAGGGAGAAGGCTGCTCTAACCCTTATTTGGAATAATGCCCTGTTACTTGGGCTGGTAGTTCTTGCTTGGTAGCACAAAATAGTTTTAAGTATTACAAGAAAACATTTAAGCAGTTTCCTCATTTATGATATAGGAGAGAAGTCCTCTGAGATCACTGCTGTCAAGACTTTCTCTAAGAGTTGGGTAACTTCATCTCTTTAAGGAAAAAACTGGAAAAAGAAGTTGAGGTGTGTATTGGTTTCCCCTTGGAGAGATTTTTGTGACCAGAACGAATACTGAGGATGACATTAAGTCTAATTGTAAAAGTAAAAGTTGGTCTGCTAGCGATACAAGAAGTAGTTATGACTGCAAAAAGCGGGGTGTTCTGATTTAAGCTTAAGTAGAATCGGTTTTCTAACTTCAGTTAAGTCACTATTTTTTGAAAGTTACAGGCAGAATATCTCTCTGATAGCCTGTTTTTTCAAACAGTGTTTTTTCCAAACACTGTTCTCTTGAGAAATGATAACATCTTCCGTTAAGTAGGAAATGTGCTGAACAGATGCGTCTTGTTCTGTAATAATCTTCGTTTATAGTTTCTCTGTCTTTATCTAAAGAAAGCAAGGTCAGACAGAGAACTGGCACTGCCCAATTGGTGGGGATTTGGATGTTGTGAATGTTCATAATAATGTTAAAATTGGTCCTTGGAAAGTAATAGAATATGCTGGAGTATATACATATACATGTTGATAGGAAATATATTCTGTAACTGCCTTGTCTTTGATCGATGGGATTATTCTTCCATGTGTCCAGCACTATAATAATAAAAGATGCTTGCTTTCTAGAACTCCAAAACAAGTATTAGAGAGTTTATTTGCTGGTATTATCAGTACCACTAGTAGCCTCAGAGAGTGATTTCAACTTCTCTTACAATGGCAGCATGGAGATTAAGGCAAAGCAGTTTCATCTGAAAGCCTTAACTTCTCTGGCTTCTTCGAAAGTGGATCTTAAAGAACAGAGTGATTTTTTTTTTTTCAAGAGGTATGTCAACAGACGGTTTATCTCAAAGATAAGGAGCCCCAGGTGAATGGGAGATGGGCAGAATTCCATGTTAAGGTCCCTTGCCTACGTGCTGGTCTCATGGTTATTAACTGTCATACATAAGCTGTGTTAGAAAGTCAGTGTTTTTCCTTCAAGTTACAGGCTGAGAAACCAGGAGATGCATGAGTGTCACAGTTTTTTTTGGGTTCTGCACAGCTGGGAGGACCCCCAGTTTCCCCAACAACAGAAAAATTGCCTCTCTGACCCTATGCATATTTATCAGAGATTTCTAACTTCAAGGCCTAGACTTCTGGGACTGGCTGCTTGCCTTGAAATCACTGGGACACAATCCCCATTACGGAATATCTTAGAAAAAAAATAGATGGCCCTTGAATTATAGGGTTTTTTCTTTCTTTTTTTTTTTTTGACCTGAATTTACCTACAATATCTACATGTCTTGTGAGATCAAAATATAAAATACAACAGCACTGCCCCAAAACATGAGAACCGTCAATTTAAATTGCTAATTATGAATTTAATTGCCAGTTGGCTCATGAAACTCCTTCACGTGCAGAGCAAACCCTCACATAATTAAAAAAAAATCAATAAAGTAGTAGCCACGCATTTTATTTAATTGAGTACTAAAGAGCTAATTCTACCTTCTATTTTGGAGATTAACCTATTCTTGAAGAGCTTGGTACCTTCAAGAATACTGTGTTTCATGCAAGTTGTGGATCTAAATGATGGCAGTGACCACTGATCTAAATCATGATAGTCAATCTCATTCACGAAACCTAGTTGCTATAAGAAAAGATTTCAGTGTTCACACAATTAGCTCTGTGTTGTGTACCAGGAAGCACCTCAGATTTCATATGTGTTTAGTTGGTTAAAAAACCAAATTAATTATTTCATGAAGTAATTACTAAAGCTTTTTTAACCAAGAATAAAACATATTTTAAACATCAGTTGTGTTGTATTAAGCATTGATTGTTTAGCTTTAAACACATCAGATTGATGACCTTTGTTTTCCTTCTGAATCTTTTCCCTGAATCTTTTGCTGCCAATATGTGGGGACAAGGAATGTGCTGAGATATGAATATACAGTGTGAGTTGGGGATACGCTGTTTGTATCTTAGTCTGTCCAAAATCTGTTGCATAGGCTAAATCTTAGCTTTATGAATATACTTATGTTTTACATATGTTAAGTATGCAATTTGTAGAATGTAGTATGAGTAGAGATAGATGAGCATTTTCATAAAAAAACACTGCTTTCCAAATTATTCATCAGAAGCTGTTGCCTGGCAGAGAAGTTAGGTAAACCCTGTTTTTTAACAACATTATCAGCCATGTATCCTGAAGTGGATATGTGCATTGTTCATTTGCTGAAATGTTTGTTGCTGGTAAATGAGTTTTATAGCATTTTTTATAATGAATATAAATAATAAATTCATTTCAAGTCTTTTAAACAACTTCAATTTTTCTCATGATCTTTAAAAACTTTTTTACTATTGATTTGTTTGGTGCCTTTGAGGTCTGTCTTTAGTTTTTCCTAATTGCTTCATATTTTGCATCAGGTTCATGTTTTTTGATCCAGTCTTCTCAGCCTATGAGTTCTTTGAAAAAGGAGAGTTACAGTGAAATATGTACATGAATAAAATAAAAATGAAAAGCTTTCAAGTTATATCAAAAGTATATATGGAAGATAAATCAGATTCTCAGTAAATTTCTGTGACTGAGGTTTGGGTGATTTTTTTTTTTGGTAACAGACCTTTATTTGTGCTGGGTAGAAAAATGGCACAGGTAAATACGCAGATCTTAAAGATAACTATTTCAGTTTTTCATTTCTTGGACACAGTTCTGGCCTTAGTTACATCAGTGGAGATTCAGAATAGTAGAGTGACGACTGGCAAAAATTGCTGAAGAAACACTATATTTGAAATGTATAAAATTCCTGCATGGTTTTAATTTTAGTTGCTTAACAGTGAAAAGTACATATTCTAGTGACTTTTATGTACTCTTATGGTGAACTGCGCTGAAAAGCAGAATTATGGCAACACAAAGTAAGCGCTGTTGAACTTGTTCTGAAGTGTTAGCAAATTATACCAAGCATCTGTTAGCTGCTGGGGATTTTTGGTGGGTTTGTTAAAATTTAATTGAGAAAGATAATTTTTTTTATTTAATTAAGAAGGGTAATTTCTTCAGGGCACAGCAATTATTCAGATTTCTGTTTGATATAAAAAGATGCTTGTGATAAAGGAAGGACTTCATTTGGAGCAGGTCACCTTTTTATCTTTTCAGAGTGGGATTCTCTTGAAATTTGGGTAGTGGCTTATAATTTCCTTGCCTCAGAGATGTAAATATTTGGCAGGACACCATTGGCAATGGGCTAAGAATGTCCTCATTTACTTTAAGTAAGAAAAAAAAACCACAAAGAAGACAACTTTAACTCTGTCCTCACAGGAGTTTTCAGGAAAATACTATTTTTGTTTTCTTTGGTACTGGGAAGAGCTTGGGGATAATTCATCAATTAGCTCAGAGAATAATAGCTAATCTCCATTCCCTATACCCTAACACTTTCATGTGCTGTTCTGTGGGAACCCCATAAGTACCATAGTATTGGGTCACAACCAACCTGTAGTAAATTTCCTCAGAGACTGAAAATTGTGAATGTGAATTGGTGGAACCATAAAAGAAATGTACCCTTATAAGCTGCTTAGATCCTTCACACAAAAGAGCCCCAGGAATTCTTATGTGTTGGAGCTAAGACCGGATCAATGAAATAGAAAGGAAAGAGCCTTACATCTGCTGCCATATGGAGACTCGTGCAATACGAGCACGAGCAAAGCTCTAATGAACAGGTTTCTGGGGTGTCAGGTGTATGGAAGCCGAATTTATTTTATTGCTAGTATAGAGCATTTGGGAGGCTGGAGTTGTAAAGGCATAGTTGCAACTTGCATATTAGGGAAAAAAAAAATGTTCCTTGTAACAGGAATAAGACAGAATCCTGCTAACTCCCGCAAACTGTAGATCATGCAAAGCATTACTCAGAGTTATTGATGGCTGAAAAATTGCTTCCTGCCTAAGTTTTCAACAGCATTTAACTGAGGGTTAGGAATTATGCTAACTCTTCACTGAGAGTGAAAGTTACCTTTCATGGGTTAAGATATTCATAGCCCTTGAATCTAAGAGTTGTGTTCTGTTCTTCTGCAGCATTACTTACAATTCTGTACTATGTGTTATTGACAGTTTCATTTGCATCTTGGAGCTAGGTATGATTAAATAATAATCCATGTAATTTGTAAACCAAATAAAATAGTAATTTTTACACAAAGTGAACTACTAAATACAATTTGACTTCAAGGGAAAAGAAATTGTTTAAAGGTGATACTTGTGTGCTCTTAAAATAAACTAAAAATATAAACACAAAAATGTTCTAACACTTCAGGTGAGTATACATTTAAATAGAAGCAATACATGTTTTAAGAGAAGTAACAGGATGGGGGCTGATTTTGTCTTCTGATACACCCTTGCTTTTGTTTACATATTTTCACAGTATGTGGAAAGTAAAAGCAGTTTGTTTGATCTTTGGTTCAATTCTGAGGTGTCTAAATTGTTGTCCACAAATACATGCATGCCTGCAAAACTGGATGAAAAGTGATTGTTAGCACACAATTTCTCTCAACAAATGTAGGAGTTTTTATATTAATTACTCTTATGGGACAGGGAGGACCAAATTTTCATTTCTATATTGTATAAAGCATATCGCCTTCAGAAAGCACTGTTGTAAAAGTTCCTTGGTGAAACTGAAAGCATGTACCCTTTTTAACTAAAATGATAACAGTGTTCTGTTATCTTCCTTATTATTCTGAATTTTTTTAAATGTTCTGTGGTTTTGGAAGATGTAATTATAGTACTTCAGTGTGGTGTAGTGTATGCATGTGTGTGAAATGGTGTGGTAGCACATACGCAGTTTTAGGGTGACTTAATAGGTACTTCTCTGTTACTCATTACTAGGTTTCATTAACTGATAACTCCAAATTTATAGGTAATGCTAGATTTGCAAGCATTGCCACAAAGATAAAATGTCTCTGCTGTATCCACTAGAATTTCTGCTGTAATTCACACAGGGGTTAAAACACTACTTCTGAGAAGCTAGCAGTCTGGTGCGTATCCAGACTGAAATAACCTTTGAAGAAGATGGTCTGGCAAAGTTCCTGTAAGCCACATCTCAAACACGGTGTGTCCTTCAAGTTATCCAAGGTTTGACACCTAGAGATTGATCTATCCAAAATTCCTGAGAGCTTGTGAAAATCTTTATTTAAATTATTTGTAAGAGGAATGTAGCAACTCAGGAAAACCAAGGTGTGTATTAGTCTAATTTCCACATGCTCGTTTCATGTAGTGACCAGTTTGAGCTTCTGCAAATAAATTCTTTGTATGACAGTCCAGTGTTCTTCTGTGGATCCACAGAAGATGTTTACTTAAGTTGTGAATTTAGAAACACCCATGGAAATCTTTCACTCAGAAGCTTTATGGTTCAGACTCTTTTCATAAGTATTAGTCTGCTTGTTCTGGCAAGTCTTTAAAACTCTCTGTAACCTAGTCCCATTTAAAAGCCTTGTAAGCGTGAACAAATACGGGTAATTTTTATTAAGATGTTAGTTTGTGTTTAATTTCCGGAAGTAAGATGCTTTTAGAATAAGCATGTAACTACTGCTGAGAATGCAGTTTGAAACATAATGAATATGCAAAATTATGAAGTCTGAGATAGCATTTCCTTCATTGTACTACAAAGGCAGCAAAGCCTAGAGAAAACTTCATGTTACCTGCCTATTCATTTCTGAGCACTACAAGATTTCTTTGTATATGCATACCTGATCTCTTCCAGGTATCTGGTGGCATCAGTTCCTAGCTTCCGCTTTTCGCTTTGGTAGTCTTACTACAAATAAAGTAACAAACAGAATTTGTTTATAGAATAGTAAAGATAGTGTTTATCTGGGCTTGAATATGCGACAATGGTGATAAAGAAGGGAATAAAGATGCAGCAGGGAGAACTATCTCTTCTGGTTCACTTGCCAGACTGTACTGCCATTTTAGGTAATTCTGCATGCTCCCTTGCATTTTAATCTCAAGTAACAGAAAATTCCAGTCATGACAACATTGGTCTATAGTAATGATACATAAAAGGCGTGGCCATTTTCCTGCTAACCATCTCATTATGTTTACTTCATTTAGAAAGCCACAGCTGTTGGGGAGAAGATGCATTTCTCTCAGCTGAAGAGGGCCCACTGAGATCAGTGTTGAAATTGTGCTTAACGCTTCTAGGAAACAGGTCAATACCTGCATATAGATTTATGTACCTAATTTTAGTCAAAAGTGTTGGCCTAAGAGATTAGGACAAGGACACGTGTTATGGCAGTGGGAGAATCAAAGAAGGACCCCAGGAGCCTTGGTGCCTTGCCATTTGTTTAATCCCCAGGAGTCTGCTTGAGTACTCCTCCTTGTAAAAGATTAGCCCAACCCACCCATGCTAGTTCATACAAACTCTGTCACATCTGTTTCTAGACATTGTACAATACTGAGAAGCAAGTTTATTGATATGAATGAGTCTTTTCATGGCATTGGATCACTAGTTTTACTGTGCTGATTGCCAGAGACTACACAGTTTAGTTACTCTCCCAATGGATAACTTCGATAGCTTGATAATCTGGAGGTTGAAAGCTGTGGAGGCAGGGAGAATCTCCTTTGAGAGCTGGCATTCGATCTGTGGGTACCAGGGGAGATTTCCACGCTTATTCTGAGCAACATCAGTGATACCTCCCCAGGCAGTTTGGCTTCGTTCACTGTAGCCTGTCAGTGGTCTTGCATAGTCTGTCATCATAGGCCTGAGAATGACTATTGGCATTTTAAAAAATAAGCCCTCCAACAATAAAATATAATAGTAGTAGGAGTAGTAGTAGTAGTAGTAGTAGTAGTAAGAACAACAACTATATGACAAAGGTTTATCCATACAGGATAATATATAAATTACCAGAACTTCAAAAAAACATTAGTTTTTCAGGCTATAATTGTCTTCGTTTTGCAGTATGTTTGTGGTAGGTACACCTGACCTGAGAGGGAGTAGCCCTGAGGCATGGTGTGGGGAATATGTGACTCGGATGACAGACTGTACCCTAGCACTGCTTTGGAGACCACTACAGCCAGTAAGTGCCACCATGACCGTATGTGACCACAAGCCCTGATCCTACTTGGGTATAAATGGAGCCTCCACCAGAGGCCATTTTCCTGCTGCAGCACCTGGCAGGTGATTTGAGGTCCTGCCCATGAGTGGAATGCCAAATATGGTCTTCTTGAGGTTGTGTCCTCACTTCAGTGGGCAAGTGTATGCTCACTATGGGATCCTTCTCTGTAAAACCGTAAGAGATTCTCTCTACCCCTGTAGTAGTGTTGTTCCCACTCAGTGATCCTTACTAGCTTGCAGCTGAGTGTAGACCAACTCCTCTGTCATAACTGCCTTGGAACTGTACAGACGCCCTGATTTGAAATAAATTGTAATTGGTTGTTGTTCCATCCTCAATAGTCAGTGATTTTCTGGGTTCTGTGACAATGTCTAAGCATCCTATATATCTTTTTAACCTGTTAGGTTACAACACCTGGCCTTAATTTATTTGGTTTATGCACTTTTGAATTTTCAGTGTTGTTCCTTCTGTTGAGTTTCCACTGTTGATAACCTTCCTATTAACTTCAGGTTTTAGTATCACATCTTAGTCTCACAGTTTATGACTAAGGCAGATTTTAAAGCTAGATAGCCACTGAGAATTCACTGAAAATTTGTCAGATTGGAGTGAACTCTTGGGCTTTCGATTCTTAGTTCTGTGGAAACTGAGATCCTTGCTTGTCTATCCAGTTCTGTGTCTACAAGGTCATGGTAATAGCATGTCCAGAACAGTGCTTTTTCACAAGACCTCTCTACCATCAGTATAATATCAGAAAGAAGCTTGGCAAGGTCCTTTTGTATACACTGAAGAAAGTAATCTTTTCAGTGTGTTCCAACCAGGCAGACATAAGATTAACTAATTTTTTTTTTTTTTTTCTTTTCCTGAGAAGTTATCTGGTGTTCAAGTACCTTTCTTAAGTGGTCGATTTTCAACAAGTAATCGAGGCATTGGCATATTTCCACTTCACTTGATTTATCACTTCAACATTTGAAAAGCGTATAGTTTAATATTGAAAACATTCCTTTCCATTGCAAGACAAAGGCAATACACCTGTGAGCAGTATTTTGAAGAAAATTATTACTACAGCACATAAAATCTGAAACAAAGATAGAGTATGGAAGAGCTCCTTGAAGTCTGATTTTGCTAGCAAAAAAGGAAGTTATATCTAAAATTATATTTGTGTCATCATTCTTTTTTTAAACTAACAGCTATATACTTGGGATTTTTTCACTACCCCAGTCCAGAGAAAGTGGTAAAAACTGCTGGTGGGTATTTAAGTAGACAGCCTGTTAATAAGGTCTGCAGGTATAATGCTAATGCTGAGATTCTGTTTTTCAGCTGTCTCTTAGCTGAGTTAGTGATTAGATAACTGTGGGGCAAGTTTATGCTATGGATGAGGGGACTGAGTGCACCCTTAGCAAGTTTGTGGATGACACTAAACTGGGCGGAAGCGTTGATCTGCTGGAGGGTAGGGAGGCTCTGCGGGGGGATCTAAACAGGCTGGATTGATGGGCTGAGGGAGGTGGGACAAGATTTAACAAGACCAAGCGCAGAGTCCTGCACTTGGACACAACTCTTTGCAGTGCTGCAGGCTTGGAGAAGAGTGGCTTGAAAGCTGCCTGGCAGAGAAAGACCTGGGAGTGTTATCAACAGCCGACTCAACATGAGCCAGCAGTGTGCTCAGGATGGCCAAGAAGGTCAGTAGCATCTTGGCTTATATCGGAAATGGTATGGCCAGCAGGACCAGGGAAGTGATTCTCCCCTTGTACTCGGCACTGGTGAGGCTGCACCTTGAATAGTGAGTGCAGTTTTGGGCCTCTCACTATAAGAATGATGTTGAGGTCCTGGAGCGTGTCCAGAGAAGAGCAATGAAACTGTTAAAGGGGCTGGAAAACAAGTCTTAGGAGGAGTGGCTGAGGGAACAGGAGTTGTTTAGCCTGGAGAAGAGGAGGCTAAGGGGAGACCTTATTGCTCTCTACAGCTACCTAAAAGGAGGTTGCAGAGACGTGGGTGTTGGTCTCTTCTCCCAAATGGTAGGTGATAGAACAAGGGGGAATGTCTTCAGGCAGCATCAGGGAGTGTTTAGATTGGACATTAGGAAATATTTCTTCACTGAGAGGGTTATTGGGCACTGGAATGGGCTGCCCAGGGAGGTGGATGAGTCACCATCCCTGGAAGTGTTTAAAAGGCGGGTGGATGAGGTGCTTGGGGATATGATTTAGTAGTAGACAGGTATGGTTGGGCTTGATGATCTCTAAGGTCTTTTCAAACCTAATGATTCTATGATTCTGTGTGTTTTGGTGATGTCTCAGACTGACTGTGCTACGGACTTTCCCGGTGCCGGCACTTCTATAATGACAAAACTGTTCTTATCCACTTGTCTCATTTCAGTTGTAAAAGGAATAGGGAATAGGTTTTATTACACAAGTACCAGAGGTACTTTGCAGCATAATGTAGCAAACTGTGTGTGAGGGGAAGCTTTCTCTGGCAAAACTAGAGATACCTGCTTTGTAACGTGTATGTGGACTTAACATTAACACTGGTACCTTGTGATTTGTTTTGATTCACTTTGCATTCTTAATCTTTCTCCCATGTCCTTTGAAAATTAGGAAACTATTTGAGGTCAAAAGTGCTTTCCTAATGTCAGTGAAAAAGCATTATCTTTGACAAAAGAGTTACAACTGGAAGGGTTGCCTTGTGAGATGAGCTCACTGGGGCAAGGGAGATTGGACAGGGAACTTGGGCACCTCTGTGCTACTGATGTGGTGCAATGTCTGCAAGCAGACTGGAAATCTGCTAGTAAATCCACTAATTAAACATCTTTACTTGCCTAAACACCAGCTAACAGGTCATATCTGCCTCTTTGTTTCTTCCCCAGGACTAATCATCAAGTACAAACCAGGATGATGCACCGAGATCCAGGGTTAAGTTTTGGTGCCCACCACACTTGAGGCACGAAGTGTGTAGCCCGGTCAGTTGACCTGCATACTCACCAGTATTGGAATATTTGAGCTGTAATGAGGAAAATGGAATTGAAGCTGTCTTGTCTTCAACGGATGTCGTTGTGAGAGTCTGCTATAGGCCACCCAACCAGGACAACAACATTGATGAGTTATTCTTTAAGTAACTAAGGGATGCCTTCAAATCATCTGCCCTTGTCTTCATGGGGGACTTCAGTTTTCCATATATTAACTGAGAGTACCACACAGTTGGTACATACAGGTCCAGAAGATTCCCAAATTATCTGGATGATAATTTCATGGCATGGGTCCTGAGGGAACCAACCAGGAAAGATGCCTTCCTTGATTTGTTGCCAGTCAACAGAGAGGGTCTCATGGGTGAGGTGGTGGTTGGAGGCTGCCTTAGTTGCAGTGACCATGAAGCAGTCAAGTTTAACATCTGTGGTAACAGAAGGAAAACTGACAGCAAGACCTCAGCTCTGGATGTGAGGAAAGCAAACTCAGGTTGCTTAGTAAGGTTGACTGGGAAAAAGCTCTTGAAAGTGCTGGGGTCCATCGGTGCTGGTCGCATTTTAGGTACCACCTCCTAAGAGCACAGGAACAGACAATTCTGAAATGCTGGAAGTCAAACAGGTGAGACAGAAGGCCAGCCTGTCTGAGCAGGGATCTTCTGCTGGAACTGAGGCATAAAAGGATGAGGCATGGCCAATGGAAACAAGGGTAGATTACATGGGAGGAAACTACAGGGGAGCTGTTTGCCACTGTAGGGCAGAAATTCAAAGCTTAATTAGACTTAAAGCTGGCCAGCACTGTAAAGAATAATAAAAAAGGGCTTTTTAGAATATGTTAATAACAAAAGTCAGGTTGGAAATAATATTGGCCCATTACTTGATGAGCATGGACACCTAATAAACAGTCATATAGACAAAGCAAAGACATCTAATACTTTACTTGTCTCTGTCTTTAATACTGTTGATAGACTGCATGCCACCCCCCTCTACCAAGAGCCCTGGGCTAAAGGACTAAGACTGTGTAAATGACAGATTCCTAGTCAACCCTGAACTTGTATGGGATTTGCTGCTCCAGCTGGATGCATATGAGTCAATAGGGCCTGATGGGATTCATCCAAGGATACTTAAAGAGCTGGCTGATGTCATAGCAAAGCTTCTCTCAATGATTTTTCAGTGCCCTCAGGAATCTGGAGAGGTACCAGCTGGAAGCTGGCAAATGTTATCCCAGTCTTCAAGAAGGGCACAAAGAATGACCCCACTAACGACAGGCCTGTCAGTCTCACTTCAGTGCCTGGTAAGATTATGGAGAAATTATTCTGGGATCTAGTGAAAAATACATGAAAGATAACATAGTCATTGGTCCCATTCAGCAGAAGTTTATAAAGGGAAGGTCCCGCCCAACAAACTTAATTTCCTTCTGTGACCAGGTTACACACCTAGTTGACCAAGGAAAGCCAGTTGGTGTAATCTTCTTGGATTTTGGCAAGGCCTTTGATACTGTCTCTCACAGTGTCCTTATAAACAAAATGTCCAGCATATGGCTGGATAAACACAATGCTGTGGGTGAGCATTTGGCTGATGGGCCAGGCTCAAGGGGTCATAGTGAATGGGGTTACACTGGGCTGTTGACCAATTGCTAGTGGGGTTCTGCATGGATCCATCTTGGGACCAGTACTCTTAATATTTTCATAAATGACATGGATGCAGGACTTGGAGGTTTACTAACCAAATTTGCTGATGACACGAAACTAGGGGGAGCTGTTCACACTTTTGAGGGCAAAGAGGCCCTGCAGATTAATCTAAACAAGTTGGAGAGCTAGGCAATCACCAACCACGTGAAGTTTTAAGATGGGCAGGTGGTGGGTTTTGCACCTGGGACACGGCAACCCTAGATATAGATAACAGTCTAGAGAGCAAGAGGCTGGAGAGCAGCCCTGCGAAAAGGGATTTGGGGGTTCTGGTTGACGGAAAATTGAACATGAGCTAACAGTGTGCCCTGGCAGCCAAGAGGGCCAACCATCTCCTGGGGTGCACCAAGCACAGAATTGCTAGCTGGTCGAGAGTGGTGATTGTCCTGCTCTACTCCACACTAGTACAGCCCCACTGTGAGTATTGTGTGCAGTTTTGGATGTATAAGGATAAACAGTATAAGATGTTTAGGATCATCAAGCCCAACCGCACATAGCCTTGATCAGTTAATCTGTCTTTTAAATACCTCCTGGCATGCTGACTCAACCACCTCCCTGGGCAGCCTGTTCCAGTGCTTGATAACCCTTTTTGTGAAGAGATTTTTCCTAATCTCCAGTCTGAACCCCCTTTGGTGTGGTTTGAAGCCATTCCCTCTCGTATTGTCACATGTCACTTGGGAGAAGAGACCAACCTCCCCCTCTGTACAACCTCCTTTCAGGTAGTTGTAGACAGTGTCTCCCGTCAGCCTCCACTTCACGAGGCTAAACGACCCCAGTTCGCTCAGCTGCTCCTCGTAAGACTTGTTCTTCAGCCCCTTCACCAGATTCATTGCGCTTCTCTGCACACGCTTCAGGATCTCAGTGTCTTTCTTGTAGTGAGGGGCCCAAACCTGAAGACAGTATTTGAGGTGTGGCCTCTCCAATGCCAAGTACGGGAGCACAATCTGGTCCTGCTGGCCACACTGTTTTTGATACAAGCCAAGAAATTATTGGTCTTCTAGGCCACCTGAGCGCGCTGCTGGCTCATGTTCAATCGGCTGTCAACCAACACCCCCAAGTCCTTCTCTGTCAGGCAATTCCAGCCACTCTTTCCCAAGCCTGTAGCGCTGCACGTAGTTGTTGTGTTCCAAGTGCAGAACTCAGCCCTCAGCCTTGTTGATCCTCATCCTGTTGGCCTCAGCCCATCAATCCAGCCTGTTCAGTTCCCTTTCAAGAGCTTCCCTACCCTCCAGCAGATCAACACTTCCTCCCAGTTTAGTGTGAACATCTGGGAACTTAAATGATACATTCAATCACCTCATCCAGGTCATTGATAAAGATATTGAACAGAGCTGGACCCAGAACTGAGCCCTGTGGAACAGCACTTGTTTCCGGCCTTCAGCTGATTTAACTCCATTTACCACCACTCTTTGGGCCCGGCCATCCAGCCAGTTTTTTACCCAACAGAGGGTATGCCTGTCCAGGCCAGTGGCAGCCAGTTTCTCAAGCAGAATACTGCTAGAAACAGTGTCAAAGATTTTACTAAAGTCCAGGTACATTATATCCACAGCCTTTCTTTCATCCATTAAGTGTGTAACCTTGTCATAGAAGGAGATCAGGTTAGTTTGGCAGGACTTGCCTTTCATAAATCCATGCTGACTGGGCCTGATCACCCAGTTGATCTTGCATGTGCTGTGTGAGAGCACTCAAGATGACCTGACCCATGACCTTCCCTGGCATTGACGGGCCTGTAGTTCCCTGGATCCTCCCTCCAACCCTTCTTGTAAATGGGCATGACATTTGCCAACCTCCAGTCAAGTGGAACTTCCCCAGTCAGACAGGACTGCTGGTAGATGGTAGAGAGGGGTTTGGTGAGCACTTTCACCAGTTTCCTTAACACCTTTGGGTGGATCCCATCAGGCTTCATAGACCTGTGAATGTCTAATTGAGTTTCTAACCATTTCCTCTTGGATCACTGGAGCTTTGTTCTGCTCTCCCTCCCTGTCGTGTGGCTCAGGACCCTGAGTACCCAGGGAGCATCTGACCTCACTATTAAAGACTAAGGCAAAGAAGGCATTAAGTAACTCAGTCTTATCCTCATCATTTCTCACTATTGTTCCTCCTGTGTCCAGTAAAGGATGGAGATTCTCCTTGGTCCTCCTTTTGTTGTTGATATATTTGTAGAAAGATTTTTTTTTTATTATCTATCACAGAATAGGCCAATCTAAGTTCTGGTTGGCCTTTAGCCCTTCTGATTTTCTTTCTGCCTGATCTCACTTCATCTTTGTAATCCTCCTGAGATGCCTGCCCTTTCTTCCAAAGTTCATTTATTTTCTTGTTTTTTCTGATATCCACACAAAGCTCTCTGCTCAGCCAAGCAGGTTTTCTTCTGCACTGGCTCATTTTCTGGCTCATGGGGATGGCCTGCTCTTGTGCCACCAGGATTTCCTTCTTAAAGAGCATCCAGCCCTCTTGGGCTATTTTGGCCTTAAGAACTGTTTCCCATGGAATTTATCAACCAGCTTCTGAGGAGTCCAAAGTCTGCCCTCTGAAAGGGGAGCTCATAGCAGTTCACTGCTTACTCACAAGGGAATGAGGAGTAGCAGGCACTGATCTCTGGGAACCAACAGTAGGACTCGAGGGAATGGCAGGAAGATGTGTCAGGGACAGTTTAGGTGGGCAGAAGATAGCAAATACCAGTTGTTCCCTTTAGGGAAGGCTGATTTTATGGCTAACAGGTGATGAAGTACCAAAGTTGCAAACAGTACCAAACAGTAACAGTACCAAAGATGCAAACATGCTAAAGAGTAGGAAATGACATTAACAGTCCCAGGGCATCCAAACCATGAAGAGACTGTAATCTCCATTTTGTTTTTCACTCTTCTGTTTGCTGGACCATGGACCATGGGAAAAATACCAATCTCCTGTAATTAAAGGAAACAATGTGTTTACTCTCTACACTCGAGACTGTATCTCCTAGAACCTTTTGAAGATTGTTAGTCTAGGTGCAGCAAACATTAAGGTCGTTATTCATAAAATGGTAAGATTATAAACTAATGAAACTGTAGTAATGGAAGGAAAACACAAAAATCTATAGAAATTCTGCCTACAGATTTTATTAGTGTACCTCCTAGTTTCAGCCTCTGAGAGCAATTCCCATGGAAAACGACACTGACGTGAACTTCGTGGTCATAATGTCCCACTGTATTTCGCAAGAGATGCAGAGAAAGTTTTATGTCTAAGTATTTGGCATTAATCACTTCCCTTTGCAGAGCAAAATTAACCCAAGTGCTCTGTGGAGTTGCATTGTTTTTTCTGCTATAAATTTGGGTCCTGGGACTCTGCCCTGTGGTAAAAAGTCAAGAGACAGCAGCCAAACCTTTCCCTGGACGTAGGTAAGCACTGCTGCTGGCCGTGGCACAAACCTAGGATTGCCCATGGCTGGTAAGGCGGTTACTGAGTCAGTTCAGGGCAGCCTTTTGGTGTCAGCCTGGTAGAGATTTGATTTACACTGCTGGCAAGATAGTATTTTCAAGAGGGAAGGTCTTGCCTCAGAAGCTCTTCCTCAGTGTTTATTCAACAGCACAATGACGAAATCCTCATGATGCTTCCTTACCCACAGCCTAACCAGGTTAGCTGGCTACATTTCATTTTAGGCTTTAGCATTCTCTCAAAGGTGCTAAGCTGTATTGACTGAGCTACACTGAATGGAAAGAAAATCTTTTTTTAGGTTTCCGGCCTAGGCCTAGATTTGATGAGTCTAGCACACTTGAAATATGGATGGGGTGAGTTGGGAAGGGTTTAAAATACTAGTGATATTTCTCTGGAGATCCTGAGAATGGCCCAGGAGAATCCTGGAGAGCTCTTTCTGTTTGGGAGTGTACCGGAAGTTTTTTGTTGATGCTATATATGTAGATTTTGTAAGATGTTTCTCAGGTAAAATATTGATAAAAATAGGCTTCTGGAAAGTCAGTGGCAAAAAATAAAGCATAGCGCTGTCATCTGGCTTCTCATTGGTCTTGGTCTGCCGGGACTCTAGCCCCACATACATGTGGTGGCCCAAGCATTACTTCCCCATCTAGTTCTTTTCTCACCTCACAGTGACACCGTCTTCCATAGCAGAGGGCCCTGATTAATCTGTCCATGTCTTCTTCCTGTGACAGAGAAATCACAAAACCCCCACCATTTAATCCACCCATTCAGCCTTCATTCGTGCTGGTGTGAAGGCTTTGTATTAGGGCTTTAGAGCAGCCCTGCAGATATTAGCAGAAGTACTGTAAAATCAAAACCCAGCTGCACCAAAGGAAAATGTTGTAGCTTATGACTTAGAAACTCATCTGTTTAATTGGTTTATTTTACCATTCGCTTTATAAAGAGGGAGCCAACACACACTCAAGCCCACCGCTGATTTTTGTTTTTCTCTGATTGCCCTTGGTGCTGCTAGTGAAATAGCCAGGAATTAGTGAGCACTTCTGGCCTGACTTATAGCCAAACAGATGAATGTGAATGCACAGTCCCTTTCCAGCTTGCAGCTGTTTTGTAGTGGTGCTGGTGTGTGCTCCAGGAATAAAAGCAGACAAAGAGTTTGCTTGTCTTCACACCGTTGCCTTTTCTTGTGTCCAGATTTGGGCAGGAAGGTGATGGAAGGCTCTCAGCACTTCTGGCTACTGTCTTCTCTTCATGCAAGCACTCTACTAATCTCAATTGTAAAGTCAGTCATGCCTGTAAGTGCTTGTGCCAAGCTGGTGAGTTAGTGACTTTTAGGAGGTTACAGTCATGAGCCATGGCTTTTGTTAAAAGAAATGAATGGACTGCTGGCTCGTTACAGGCTTGAGACTGCAGAGATGCAGAGCTCACAGGGCTGTGTTTGTTTGCCTTTGGGCGGAGTTTTACATAGTTCCAGTGTCTGGACACTGCTTGCTGCTCTCTCCTTAATAAAAATTTCAAATTAACTCTTACAGTGTAGGCAGTAGGTTTTGTATGACATACTGCTTGATCTCTCCTCCCTACCTTTTATCTGCTGTTACTCTACTACTCTCACACCTGAAATGCCCTTTGCGGAGGTTTGTCACGCTACTTTCTTCTCCTTCTTTTAGTCCTGGATGTTAATCCCTGAACCTCATGCATGCTTACCTCTGCAGAAAGAAGATGCTGATACATTTGTAAGAGTTTCTGGTGTTGTTTAGCAATAGTAGCTTTGTTTATCAACTCAGCAGTTTGGCTTTATAAGAGTTTACAGCAGAAGTTCTTGTACTAGAAATGCTGCAGCTTCCAGATATCAGTAACCAGACTAGACTTTCAGCACAAGAACTGGAATTAAGACCTGTGTTTTCTAGGAAAAAGGTTTTGTAGTTATTTTATGGAATTAAGAAGAGCGTGCTAATCAGTGTACCTTTTCATGGTCACTGTAACCACAGCGTTTTGCTCAACTTTAGGAACAGGCAGACTTCATAGAACTTGAAACTTTGCAAATTAATAGAAGTTGTTACTTTCTTTTTTTTCCCTTCAAAAATTACTTAGAGTATTTCAAAAATTGATGTTTTTCAAGGTCATCTTTGAAGTCAGGTTTTTAAAAAAATTGTTCTTTCTGTCCAGCCACAAGCAAAGCTGACACTGGATGCATCACAGTCAAGAAACCTCTGAGAAAGAAATACGAATATTGTGTATTTAAAAGTTGGAGTTGCTAGTGCAACCTTAGTTCAGGCTTCTTGAGGTTATGCATTATTCTACCAGCTTTAAATATGTTGTTGCATACATTTTTTCCTACTTGAAAGTTTTGCCTATCATTATGACAATATGAAAGAACCTTTCAGTGTTTGACTTTGCACTGCATAACTTTTCTCTTGCATCAGATTTCTTTATGCAATGGAGGAAGCTGGAGATAGGGGGGTGTAATTTCTTGGGAATTTTAAAAAGGAAGTCACTCCTCAAGCTGACGTAGTCATCTTCTTGAGCTCTCCTGACCACTTTTCACATGAGTCCATAGCAGAGATCAGGAATTGTAATGCTTTTCTCATCTATTTGAACTAAAGGGGTGACTGGTAGCAGTAGAAGCCCAAGAGACTTAAGTTTCCTAAAATGCTAAACAGCAAAACCAGAGGCATGTGAAGCCTAGGCTACCAGCCTATCTTCCTGGATGACATAAAATGCTTTACTTTTTCCTCTTCTTTTCCAGTCTGAGAGGCTGAATATAAATGTGAAGATGCTCCAAGAAAAATCAAAGTTCTAGGCTCGTAACTCTGGATTAGTTTGGTTTGTTCTGTTAGCAAGCACAGCGCTTTTGTTCTCATGGCAGCTATTCATCTACTTTTCAGTTAGATGGGAGTTACATTCAGCATTTTCCCACTTCCCTTTTAGTGCTCTCTGATGGATGCTGTCTTGAGCCTCCCCAGTGAGGAACTAAGCACTCGTACTTTTCAGGAACCGCTGAACTTCTCAGAGGACCCAGACCATGTAGTAGATGACAAAGTATTCTTGTGAATAGGTCAGACAAGAAAAATTAATATTTAAACAAAGCCCATGAGACAACACTTAAAGAAGGGCAGCTATTTGAAAATACTCAGAGGAGCAATAAGAACATATTTTTAAGATCAAAATCTCATGGAAAAAGATCCTTGGTGTTGAGAAGATGGAATACAGATTTCATCTCCACCATCTGTAATTAAAACTGTAAGCTTCTGTTGGGATCTTATTAAAAAAAAAAAATCCAAGAATCCTTATGGAATTCATTATTTGGCCTTTTGGTGAACCACTGAAAGAGAGAAGAAAACTCCAGTGTCACAAGTTGCTCCAGGTGGATGATCTCCTTTACCTACCAAAAGCTCCACTAATTCTACTCATTAAAGCAATGTCTTATAGGGAGATAACCAACAGCTCTGGGGAACCTCAGTGCTTGGCTTGGTCTGCTTCATAGTTTTACCAACACAGACTTACATTGACTGGAAGTTATGATGGTGATGGCAGCCCTAGACAGGGTCTGGCAAGCCAGGCAAATGTACTATGCTGTGACGTGAGGAGAAGCTCTGACCACCTCAGTGCCTGCTCTGTGCTGCTGTAGGACATCTGTTTGGTGCATCACTCCATGAAACACGTATGCTGTGTAACATGGCTACACTGGCTTTCCCACATGTGCACGGAGGTGGTAAGTGCTGGCTTCACTCCCAGACCACGCGCACCAGCACAGCAGAGTCCTGTGCCTGCATCAGCCCATTTGCAGTCCCTACTGGGGGCATACGTGCCCATCCTGCTGCAGTGTATACGTGCGAGGTCTTGGCCCTATGATCACCTAGATAGTGAAGTTCTTCGACAGCACTGTGATTTCATTTTGGTATCTGTGCTTGTGTTTCCTTTGTGTGGAAAGCAGGATGCAGGGGATGCTGTGGGCTCTATTTTATCCAGATTTGGCATTGCCATGCAGCTGGGTGTTTACCTGGGCTCCTGCAAAGGATCCAGGGTCCTATGATACAGTTAACTAAAGCATGTACAAACACTGCTTTGACATCTAGGGTGGGCTGATGGATTATGGGCAAACAGTACTAAGGCAGCTATGAAATTTCCCTGTTCCTAAATATGCATCAGGTTTGCATTTTGTTTAATTAGAACTTTATCTTGTACATTGTCATTGTTCCACTAAATTACCCTTCGTTCTTTATACCATGAAATGTGAGGGAGGGGAAGCAATGAGAAACTATAAAAGCAAAGGGAATCACGGTGCAACTATAGTGTAGTGCTTCAAAGAAAATAGGAAATCAGAGGTGTATACAGGCAGTGTTCACAGACCTGGGTACTGGGAAGTGCTCAGCAAATTTAGGTGCTGGCAAGAGATTTCCAGCTGCTCTGCAAAGGATCAGTGCAAGGGATGGTGCTCCAAGGCAGTGAGTTTTGGTGAGGATTTCCCTTTAACAGGCATGAGTGACCGCCTCCTGCAAGGAACATAGGTCAAAGCGTCATTACCGTTCAGTTAGTGATTCCTGCTGTAATAAAAACAGTGGCCGGTGGAAGCTGAGTTTTTTTGATTCCTCTGGAGGTGACGCTGGTTCTTGAACTACTTTAGCCTCTGGAGTTCTTGAGGAAGCTCCAAGAGGCAGCAAGGAATCTTGAATCCAAAAATTAAAGACCTCTCTGATTCTACAGTTCAAAACCTCACTGTCTGCACAGCATGTAAGCAGTTACGGTTTAAGGAAAACAGAGAGATTGTTTGTTCAATTGTGATTTGATTTACTTTTTTTTTTTCCTGTTAAACCAAATGCTCCTAACCAGAGAGAGCTCTTCTTCCATTCTTTGAAGAAAATACCATTTTACAAAGCATTTGAGGAGGTACTCCACAGAGAGTAGACACTGATTCTTTGGGCCAATAGGCCAAGATGCTTAAATATATCACATAACAAAAGCATGCTTGTCAGAAAGTGTATCTCATGTTACTGTACACTCAATAAGGCACGCTGCATGCAGCAAAAGCATGGGCTCAGGAGACTGTGGGCCTTGGCTAGCGTCATCATACCCTAAGAGCTAGGACAAATGACCCAATATATTAGCCAAAGCCTCTTTTGCCAAATGAATGTTTATGTGTCTATGTGAGACATTGCTCATACAGTATCCTCATCAATTCTCCCTTAAGGAGTGGCATTTGTTAGTGTGGTCAGACTGCTTAGAAAATCAGTGTCTTTCTCTCTCTGCCACAGTTTCTATAGTACTCCAGACAATATTGCCCCCATCATGTCAGCATGGACTCTGAGGTTGATACTGCATACCAGGGATCACTGTTTCCCAAAGGCATGCGCGTTGTAGTTACCCTGCCACTGCTTTAGTAATTGTTAAGACAGTATAAGCAAGTCTTCACAGGAAGACTCAGAAGAAGGCAGAAAAACACAGAGTAATGTGTGTGAATCCAAACAGCCAGTAGCAGTCCTGAGACTGCTGAGGACAAGGCAGTAGCAATATCTGTAATTCAAGGGATGTTCTGTCCTTCATCACTACAGCTCCACTTGCCAGGCTGTGAGCACTGTGTTGGATAGCAGCTGCAGGCAGCAATGGAACATCATGAACTTCGAGGTGCTCTAGGTGCTTTCCCTGTGTCTTCTGTATGTGTGTGTGTCCTGTTGCTGAAGTGCATGGATCTTTGTCTTCTGTAGCTGTGGCTTGCTCTAGGTCTGCAGCACCAACTGTTTCTCCTTGACAATGCCTCTTTATTGCTCCAAGAATAATAATGTGCTAAAGGAAGGTAGTCTGTCTGGCCCATGCTGAAGCAGTTACCCAGGCTGCTTCTCTTTCCCTAGCCTCATTCTTGTGCTCTCTTCTGGGCAGCTGCAGATGAGACAAAGGAACCTGTGAATGTGGCCACTAAAGCCACTGTCACAGCTGTTGACTAGCACAGTGCTTGGCTTGCAGCCAGCTCACAGTGGTCAGCGTCACGTTAAATGTACAGGTGCTGGGGGGGGCGGGCATCTGGCTGTCTATGAGACCAAAGTGCAAGCTGCCTCTCTGGTGGTTGTGGCTGTTCACTGATGCTTGCTGTTCAAAAGTCAAATCATGAGATGGCAGGAGAACTCCCCAGGGTTTTTTTTTATGCAATCCTGAGGTGGGGCACAGCAGTTTTTAGTTGTTTCATGGCCCTTATCCAACTGCTAGAAAATGTCACTGTGAATGGAAGTCAGCACTGTTATGAGCAAGTGAAGCCATCAGAGGAAACCTTCCTTGTCTGAAAGCACTAACTCTGTAAAACAAAAGCTATTAGGATGCCACCACTGCATGCCTGCTCAGTTGTTACGCTTAAAATGAAGTATGTCATCTTGATGTAACCTGAATAAAGCAGAAAAGCTCAAGATCTTTTTCTGTTTTGGCCTGGCTTGGATTGATATCACTGAAATAAATGGGCTTCCACAAGTGAGCTATATTTATTCGTCAGAACTGCTCTAGACTGCTTTTTTAGAGAGGTGTTGACTTGTTTGCTAGAATAATTCTGGCTGTGATATTAGAATTCAGCTTCTCTTAAGCAAATAAAATTATATAGATATGCAACACTCTGGGAGTACTCCTGCCTTTCTGTACCATGGCTCCATCTATAAAAGGATGGTGAAATCGAACAACATTATTTCATTACCACAGTATCTGGGAAAACAAACTACCTAGAATTAGCTACCAATCCCAAACTAATTATGCTAAGTAAAAGTTGTGCTGTCTTCCCATTTCAGTTCCAAGTTGTGGCCTAAATACAGAATGGTAAGATTTGTATATTGTCACAGAATGCCACAGACTAGAGTTATGACCATGTCAGGACTGAAGGCTGAGCTGCCAGGCCTGCTGAACACCATTGCAGTGCTCAAAGATCCTTCTGATCCAGGAGGTTGCAAATTCCCTTAACGCTAATTCAGAAAGCCTGTCAGCAAACATCTGGAAAGTATAGGACATTTATTTCACTGCTCTATTACTGCTGCACAAATGTCACAATTGTTTTTCATTGGCAGTTTTCTGAGGAAAATGAAAATTTATGTGTATGAAAATAGAACCAGACCACCACTCTGAATGCTGGTAGAATGCTGAGATGAGAGTGAACAACAGAGCAAACTCCTTTCTTGTGTTCACAATTTTCTTGTCTTCATTTCATTGTCAGTCTTTGCACCGAACACCAAAATTTAATGAAGAGAAGCCACTCTTGATGAGTTTGACTGTTGTGATATAGAATTACATTTTGTCTAACAGTTACAAATTTGCTGTACATTACATAAATTCACAATTTCAGTCTTCTCCCAAACTGCATGAAAGAAGATTACACGTGTGCATCTGTTTGTGTGTGTGTGTAAACTGCCTTTTCTCTGTGTGTGTGGTGAAGGCATGCCAAACACATTGTCATCATTACCAAAATACAAATGAATAAAACACAATATACAAATATCTATTTTTCATGTTTATAGGACGTTCATGCAGATCATATGGGTGCAGCTTAGCAGCTGAAGCTTTAAAACTTTGTTCTGCAGTGTCTTGACACAAAATTTTCTTTAAGCCATGTTGTATGCTGGTGCCTTGTTATTTAATTTTGCAAAACAGAAAGACACCATGTATCTTCCACTTGTATTTCCCTAGGTAAGAAGGAGAAGGTGTAACAAGTAGAGTCTTGCAGTAATGAATGGTTCTGTTGGAGGAGTGGAGGGAAATATAGCAACTAGAAACTTGCAGTATCTGGTTAATAGTCAATGTTTACTCTAATTCTGAAAATACTTGTTCATTATTTATATCTGAACGCATTTTCAAAGTTCAGAGCCCTTTTCTCCTTGAATTAACAACATGAGAAAAGAAAATGCTGGGAGATTTTCCTTCTCCAACAGAGGCTACTGTAGCCTCTGTTCTGTCAGGATCATATAATTTCATAGAATAGAATCATAGAATCACCAGGTTGGAAAGGACTCACTGGATCATCGAGTCCTACCACTCCTTACACTCCCTAAACCATGCCCCTCAGCACCTCATCCACCCTTCCTTTAAACACCTCCAGGGAAGGTGACTCAACCACCTCCCTGGGCAGCCTGTTCCAGTGCTCAATGACCCTTTCCGTGAAAAATTTTTTCCTGATGTCCAGCCTAAACCTGCCCTGGCGGAGGCCATAATTTGCTCGGACTCTTTTAAAAATAATATTATAATTATAAACAATTAGAGGTGGAGCCTAACCTACCACATCAGTGATGTTTGACTCCTTGCTAATTCTGAACTCTTCTTATGGCTGACTGTGCAGTTCTTATGTGAACCCTAGCAGTTGTCACAGTCCCTTGAGGAACTGTTATTAAAATGTAAGTGTTGCTTAATACCTAGACATAAGTTTCTGTGGGACTATAAAATTAGAGACAGTTTTACACAAGTGCTCTTTAAATGACAGCAGAGCATCCCTCTTTCTTCCATTCTGAACTGACTAGGAAACTCCCACACATCTTCCCGCTTTAAAAGTAGAACACAATGTGTTTTTCTCTCTCTTGAATAAAATTTATTTTAAAGAAGTGTGTGCAACAGGTTTATGCATATGCTGAATTGGAAGATATTATTCAGAACATGTTGGATTTCACTCAGGGTTGTACACTGCATGTACTTTGGTATACGTGAACAAAATAGAAATATATTTACCATATACCTAGGCTGGCATTTTCTGTGGCTGAACAAAACAAAACTAAAATGTGCAAGACTACATATCTGACAAGCTTTCTGTTGAAAAATGTGCAGTAAAAGTATGTAAATTCCAAAATTCTGAAGAAATCAGACCTATTTTTCTGACTGGAACTTAAAAAAAGTGAGTAGGAAAATGTTGGAACCATATGAAGTTTTTTCAATCAATATTTAAGTTGAAAATCTACAGTGTTTAATAAATGACCTTTCATTTCGACTATTAAATATGTTTACATTATACCGTCTATGTAAAAAACAATGTAAAACTTGAAAAAAATGGCATTAATACCGGATGATAGTAAGGTGTTTTGACTACTCCCTTTTCTCCTCAGGTCCTGGAATTTCCTTCCTGAAGAAGTTTGAAGCTTTAGGATGTTGGCTGTACAAAGGGATAAGAAGTGAAAATCCTTCATAAAACTTAATTGCTGGCACTGCATAGTACTGCTAATGACTGCTCATTGACAGAGCTTAGATGGTGATAATAGATTGTATATAACACTTTAAAGAAAGTGGAATAAACTGATTTGAGACAGCTGCAAAGTAAAAAATACATTTTAGGAAACAAGCTAGCACAAGAATAGACAAACTAAAATGGCTTTCCTATCTTTTACATTTCTAATTCTATGACCCTGTACTATCTGCTGTTAACCCATTAAAATAAGCTTTGAGCACTCACCATTGATTTCCAGCCTTACAGTCAGTAATAGCAAAACTAGTGAGACTGCTGCCTGGCACTGGTGTGTGTGCTGTGATCTGACACTGTCAGAAGATGATAAACCACCATTCTGAGACTCTCCAAGGCCATCATGTAATTTGGGGGATAACTACTAGAGTAGTAAGATTTTCTTTTCTCACCTTCCTGTATGCCAGGTAAGGTAACATTTTCCTGAAGAAAGAGAATGGAGGTGACTAAAAAATTCAGCTAAGTCAAACACTGAATCACCTCAGGGAAAACAGTAAGTCATACGTCTGCTTCTAATTTCTATGGCATTATAACCTTTATAGGAGGAGAAAATGTAGAAAGGTAGTGAATACAAATACACCATCTGATGTCTGATCTTTTAAACCAGGCTTCTGGCATACTGAGCAACTGGCATGGTCTGAAATGGGATATTTATTGCAGGATCTGCAACTTCAGCCTGAAGAATAGGTAGGAGTCATGCTAGAAAATACAGAAAGGCTGTATCTGGAAGCTACCTTTGTTCTTGTAATGAACATATACGATTACCCATGGATGAATGTGACATTTTGAGAATGCAGAAAAATTACCCAATCAGAGAAATCTTTCAGGGAAGTTTTAACAGCAAGAGGAAACCTCAAATTTTGACTTAAATTAGTTTCTTTGTAAATTCCTGTTAATGTTTCATAAACAGACCACATGAGATGTAGCAATGTTCAGGAAAGCCTGTTCTTCCTCAGTAATGGTTTAGTCATTCATCCACTAGCAGAAGTTTATCCTTGTAATATTGTGTAATTCTGCCTTGCCTTTTAATAGCTGGCCACCATCCGCCCCTGCAGCCATGCTGTTCTATGTAGAATTGTTTCAAAGAGTTGGAGGATCTAAAAGCTGCCACCTTTGTGAATCTGCTCCTTTGCATTTGTGTTTGACAGGAATGATATGGCAGAAGTGGAAACAAGTGGAAAGAGAATTAAGCATACAAAGAATTGCCAAACTCATGCCAAGGAGGCAATGCTATAAAATTAGGCAAAAGCTACACATTAAGAAAGATTTTCTAACTTGGGAGTGCTGAATATATAGCAGGAATCAAAACTGGCCTGGCAGTAGAAGAATATATGAACTAACAGATGTTTTCTAGCTTTTGTTCTTGTGATTTGTACTGCATTGGTCAGCACATGGTATAAGGAATGGAAACTTGGTGCCTGCCAAATTGGTGCAGTTTTACAGATAGAATTGTTTTCAGCAGTTAGTTCATGTCTGCCAAGAACCAGTTGCATGAAGTCCTTAACCTATCAAACACAGACACATCCTGTCATTGCAGGGACAAAGGAAAACAATCGACCTTTTCCAGAACTCTAGTTCTCGCTCCTGAAGGGCGGTGCTGCACTTTGTAAGCAAAGTTGTACCAGCTTGGTAGTATTGCCTTCTTGCACTCAAACAGGACCTTTAAGCAGTAACATACTTGGCCATCTTTGAATGTTCATTCTAGTTTTAAACTTCTAGTGTTTATGGTGGTTTTTTGGTTTTTTTTTCAGGGACATCAATTTCTAAACTCTTCTAGAAATAGCAAAAATCCTCATAATAAATGCATATACCAGGAACTAATATCCATTGTAAAATTGGGCATGATTCTGGATGTACACATACCTGCATGTGCAGAAGTGATACCTAGACATCAAACTAGATACTTCGACATGGTTTGGAAATGCAAGATAAGAAGTGTGTTTTTGAGCACAGGCTGCTGGCAACCAGTTCAGACTTGGTATTTTAATCTGCGTTGATGGCAAGGATGGACATCTTTGTTTTGAATCACCAAAGCTGATCTGAGGATGGAAAAGAAAGAAGCAAGTTATGGAATGGGATGAGAGTTTGCAAGGTGTGAATAGTTAGTGCATTTGTACCTCTGGTACCTACACTTCAAAGAAGAGGAAGCATTGTCACCCCACACTAATCTGCATGATATCATATGGGATTGTGAGTCCAATTACCTGTTAAAAAGACTCCTGATGGTCACTTTGGGATGTGCTTCTGCTGTAATAGATGCTGCGTGACGTGGCTTGGGTCCTGTCTAACTGGGTGGCTAAATCCTACACCTAGCATCAACAGTTTGCTTTTCAGCTGTATATTAGATGTATAGTAACATGAGTTGCTAGACGGGTAGTTTTGTGTCTTTTGAGATAAAAGAAGACGTGGAAGAGTGTGTTATAATCATTTATTATACTCCGTGCAATGCCTCTCACTCGTCCAAAAATGCTGGTCTGTTAATATTCAGGAAATGTGTATGTTTTTCAGCAAGTGCAATGTGCTCTAAAACTGTATTTCAGTGACATGGTGTTTAAATGGACAAATAGCAGGCAAGGAAGTAAGGAAAGCCATCTGGATCACTAAGATGTGGATGACTCCTGTCATCATCTCCCATCAAGCTGTCTGCTTTTCAGGTTTATTGACTCTTCTGTTAGCCCCAATGTCCATGGATTATCTCTTCTTTTCATCTTGATGTAGATACATGTGTCAAAATTTTCCCATTTCCTGTGTGTACTAATTCCAGACTGAACACTGTGCAGGGGGCAAAACCTCATTAAATCACTAGCTAAGCTCTGTCAATGTTATTATTTTTTTTTTTTTTTTTTTTCAAGGAAGAGTACTTCTTCCCTCCCCATTCTATCCTTCTGTGAAAGGCTGTCCTAGATATACTTTATCCATAAGTAGAGTAGAAGCTCTCCTTGTGGAGCTTGGAAGGCATATTGAGGCTTATTATTCGTTAATAATTTATTTCTTCCTTGGTAGCTATTTTTAACGAACTCTGCAAACACTTGAGAATACAGATCAATCTGGAAATAAGTTCTGTCATTGAAGTTAATGGGATAACTTGCATGAATAAAGTAGGCTCATGATACTGTCTACAGACTGTGCTCTTTGGCATGGGCTTTGCAGGTGTGAATTTTGCAGAATGAAGCACAAGGCAATTTAATCCTGATAAAACTACAGCTTATCCCTTTGAAAATTGGAAAGAAGTTTGGTTTTGTTTTCACTACTGGGCCCTGACAGGATGTGGAAAAGCAAAATATTAGGTCAGCATGCTTCTTTTTGCAGCATTTTGCCTACATTGAACATGATGATAAAATTTGCAAGAAAACAACTCTTCTGACCCTTAAATTTGGAGAACTTCTTTTGGAATACATCCACAATAAAATCTTGGGTTTCAGAGGTCATTTTCAACCAGTTTAAGTAGCTATTTTGGAAATCTATTGAAATCCAGAGCTTTTCTATTGGAAAGAAAAGCAAGGTTGTACCCCTTTAAAATTAACTTTGCGAACCATAAAGAGAGCTTACTGCTTGAAAGGAAATATTTGCCACCTTTAGCTAATTAGACCAGCAGTTTTCCTATTTAAGTAGATGTAATAGAAATGGTGATCTAGATTGCAGGTTGACCATGTTGACTATCCTTTACTGCATGCAGGGGGAACAATAGTCAGAGGATGAAGATAAGGCTGAGGTACTGAATGCCTTCTTGTCTCAGCCTTTAATTGGCAGGTCAGATCTTTTCTGGGTACTCAGCCTCACAAGCCAGAAGACAGGAAGGAACAACCAAACAAAGCTCCAGTAATCTGAGAGAAAATGTTTAGAGACCTGCTTGGCCAATTAGAGATACACAAGCCGATAGGATCTGTTGGGATCCACCCAAGGGAGGGAGGTGGCTCACCAAACCCCTTTCTATTATCTACCATCAGTCCTGTCTGACTGGGGAGGTTCCACTTGACTGAAGGTCATGGGTCATGGTCAGATCATCTTGAGTGCTCTCACACAGCACATGCAAGACAACTGGGTGATCAGACCCAGTCAGCACGGATTTACGAAAGGCAAGTCCTGCCAAACTAACCTGATCTCCTTCTATGACAAGGTTACACACTTAATGGATGAGGGAAAGGGTGTGGATGTAGTGGACCTGGACTTTAGTAAAATGTATGACACTTGAGAATGTATTCTACTTGACTGGCTGCCACTGGCCTGGACAGGCACACGCTCTGCTGGGTAAAAAAATGGCTGGATGGCTGGGCCCAAAGAGTGGTGGTAAATGGAGTTAAATCATCTGGAGGCCGGACACAAGTGGTGTTCCACAGGGCTCAGTGCTGGGCCCAGTTCTGTTCAATATCTTTATCAATAATCTGGAAGATGGGATCGAATGTACCCTTAGTAATTTTGCAGATGACACTAAACTGGGAGGAAGTGTTGATCTCCTGGAGGATAGCGAGACTCTACAGAGTGATCTTAACAGGCTGGATTGATAGGCTGAGACAAATGGTATGAAGTTCAATGGGCCAAGGGCTGAGTCTTGCACTTGGGACAAAACAACTCCTTGCAGTGCTACAGGCTTGGGGAGGAGTGGCAGGAAAACTGCCTGGCGGAGAAGGACCTGGAGGTGTTGGTTGACAGCCGATGGAACATGAGCCAGCAGGGTGCTCTGGTGTCCAAGAAGGCCAATAGCATCTTGACTTATACCAGAAATGGTGTGGTCAGCAGGACCAGGGAAGAGATTGTGCTCCTGTACTTGCCATTAGTGAGGCTGCACCTTAACTCTTGTGTTCAGTTCTGGGGCCCTGACTACAAGAAAGACATTGAGGTCCTGGAGCATGTTCAGAGATGCGCAGTGAAGCTGGTGGAGGGCCTAGAGAAAAAGTCTTATGAGGAGCAGCTGAGGGAACTGGGGTTGTTTAGTTAGTGAATAGGATGCTGAGGGGACACCTAATCACTGTCTGCAACTACTTGAAGTTGCAGAGAGGTGGGTGTTTCTTGTCCCAAGTGATAGGTGATAGGACAAGAAGAAATGGCTTCAAGTTGAACCAGGGGAAGCTCAGATTGGACATTAGGAAAAATTTCACCACCAAAAGGGTTATTGGGCATTGGAACAGACTGTCCAGGTAAGTGGCTGAGTCAGCATCCCAGGAGGTGTTTAAAAGACAGGTAGATTAGGTGTCCAGGGCGATGATTTAGTAGTGGACAGGTACAGTTGTATTCAATGATCTCAAAGGTCTTTTCCAACCTAGCAATTCTATGATTCTATGATTCTATGTGTGGAGGTGGTCTGAGGGCTGGGTACTCCTAGCCATTGAGCAGCTGTTTTCTGGGATGCATGTCTGGAGTTGGGGCACCTCAGCTTCTTATCATGGCTTGTCTCAGCCAAGTGCAAGGTGTCAGCAGGAGATAGGAAAATGATTTTCCCATAACTTGATTCTGGCAGCTCTCAGGACTCAGAAACTCTGCAGAAGAGCAGGAAGCCCTGGGAATGGTGTCTTTGGCTCAGCTTTCTGACTTTGGTTTGCAGGTATAAATTGGAGGTCCTCAAAACTTTTATACTTTTAATACATTCATAGAATCATAGAATCACTAGGTTGGGAAGGACCCACTGGGTCATCGAGTCCAACCATTCCTAACACTCCCTAAACCATGCCCCCCAGCACCTCATCCACCTGTCCCTTAAAAACCTCCAGGGAAGGTGACTCAACCACCTCCCTGGGCAGCCTGTTCCAGTGCCCAATGACCCTTTCCTTGAAAATTTTTTTCCTAATGTCCAGCCTGAACCTCCCCTGGCAGAGCTTGAGGCCATTCCCCCTTGTCCTGTCCTCTGTCACTTGGGAGAAGAGGCCAGCTCCCTCCTCTCCACAACCTCCTTTCAGGTAGTTGTAGAGAGCAATAAGGTCTCCCCTCAGCCTCCTCTTCTCCAGGCTAAACAATCCCAGCTCTCTCAGCTGCTCCTCATAAGACTTGTTCTACAACCTCCTTACCAGCTTCGTTGCTCTTCTCTGGACACGCTCCAGAGCCTCAACATCCTTCTTGTGGTGAAGGGCCCAGAACTGAAGGCAGTATTCAAGGTGCAGTCTCACCAGTGCCGAGTACAGAGGGAGAATAACCTCCCTGGACCTGCTGGTCACACCGTTTCTGATACAAGCCAAGATGCCATTGGCCTTCTTGGCCACCTGGGCACACTGCTGGCTCATGTTCAGTCGGCTGTCAACCAACAGCCCCAGGTCCTTCTCCTCCGTGCAGCTTTCTATCCACTCTTCCCCCAGTCTGTAGCGCTGCATAGGGTTGTTGTGCCCCAAGTGCAGGACCCGGCATTTGGCCTTGTTAAACCTCATGCCATTGGTCTCAGCTACGCTGTCCAGCCTGTTCAGATCCCTTTGCAGAGCCTCCCTACCCTCCAGCAGGTCCACGCTTCCACTCAGCTTAGTGTCATCTGCAAACTTGCTAAGTATCCATTGCTACCAGTATTTTTAAACATCTGGCTCTTTTTTGTTCCTGTAAGGCTGTCAGGAAGAGGAAAGACAACAGACTCTGGCACCTACAGCTGTGAGGATCCTTAGGATTGCCGTTTTAATTTTGTGCAGAATTCCTCTAAACAAAATGCTCCAGTTGTTTTGTAACAGTGTTATAGAAGTGTGGATGTTTACAAGAGGAAA
The DNA here is from genome assembly GCF_017976375.1 of Cuculus canorus. Taxonomy (NCBI): domain Eukaryota; kingdom Metazoa; phylum Chordata; class Aves; order Cuculiformes; family Cuculidae; genus Cuculus; species Cuculus canorus. The sequence goes on along the minus strand of NC_071441.1, from coordinate 27,221,802 downwards.
TAGGAAAACATCCTACTAACTTGCTGCTGTTTCCTTACTCTAGTAGTGGAAGTTACACGGAAAGCATTTTTAAAATTTTGAGTGTATCCATTGGTCTGTCCTATCATCAGGGTATGACTGGGGGGAGCAGGGTGGTGCTGCATGTGGGGTTTAGGTTTAGCTTAGTAACTGCTTGGAGAGGATGACATGGGCAAGCACAGCCACATGATGTCACTTGATATTTGCAGGATAACCACTAGAAATTACAAATGCAGGAGGTATTGTGGAGGCAGAAAGCTCTCAAGGCCATTTATTCTGCAAACTTTGCACAAAAGCAGTGGAGAGAAGCCTAGGACTCCAGGGGTGTAATGTTGGGCTAGTACTAGCTAAGTTGTGAATGTGGTTTTCCAGCTCATGCTCTAGTTTCTGAGGATGATGAAGCTACTGTAACACAAGGAAACAGAAGATCATTAAAAGCCCCAAACAGAATTCATTCACTGAGCTGAAATATTAGAATCACCAATGCCCTAAATGAATATGGTCTCCATTTAATCCGTTAAGGTGCACTGACTAAATCAGTACGTACACTTAATACCAAGTACTTTCAGTCTCTCTGCAAGCAGAGATGAGTAATCAGTATTGCAGATATGACACATTCATAATACTTAATTCATAATTACATAAGAGTAATATTTCCATCCAATACACACACTCGCACACTATGTCATGTTAACCTAGTTAATAATTAGTCAAAACTTGTTTATCATATGCTCTGGGAACAGCCCATTGAATTAGCCTGCATTATAGATATTGGCCTGTTATTTCTCTAATACTCAAATCATCCCTTGAAATAACAATAACAAAGTTCCAGTCTTGTGCTGAATGGTCATTTGCAATTGATGTTGTTTAAGGACCAGTCCATTGTCCAAAACAGCTTCTTTCTTCGTTGCTGGTTTTATTGCTTTTGCTGTACTGAGACCCCTATGAATTGCTGTTTGGATATACTCAAATGAGATTTAATAACAAAACAGCAGTTCAAACAGAATAATGTAATTTTGACATTTCTTCTGGAAAGATCAGACACTAGTTGGTTGGGGTTTTTTTTGAGAAAGCACCATTTTCATTGAATTTAAATACTTAAATCGGGGAAGTTTTGAGCAGGAAATTAGGACCAGCTGTAAAAATGACAAACATATTGTTTTTCTCTTTCCCTTCCAGTAAGGAAGGGGCATTTATTTGCTTCCAGTGGTGTATGTAAGAGTAAAGGAAGGAGGGCACTACCATAGTGATAGAAGCATTTAGGAGAAAAGGTGGTTTTGTGTTGACCTTGCTGTGCACTGAATTGAATAACTATTCTCACTTCACTTCACAGTTAAATACAGCCTTCGTCTTCCTCCCATTAAAATTTGGGTCATAATTTTGCCTGCATGAATAGACATTTCCACTCTCAGTGGAATGTGGGTGTCTTGAGATGCTCTGGCTTCAGGACAATGAGACGTGTCTGCTGTAGCCGAATTGAAATTCCTTCAGCTTTTAACTTGAATTATCTTCTGAGTTCAGTTGTGAAATGGGACAGACATCAACAGACTGATTCTAGGTGACCTGTGCTGCAGCAGGAGCACACCATAAAGTAAGACTGGAGCATTACAGAAGTTTTAAAGTTTGATATGTTTACTACAGCTCACATTTAGTATCAGGTGGTGAGAGTTCTATTAATACTGGGAAGTAATTTTCTGCTTGTGCCCACTTCTAATGTTTCCCTCCTTAAAATTCATAATGAAGACATATTAGAAGAGAGGTAATATCTGCAGAGGAATGAATCTCATCGGTGAGATGCTTCAGTCCCCACTACTCAGACATTGATTGGCAAAAAAAAGTGATAAAATAATTAGATCCTACAGTTTTAGAAACTGTTTAAAGCATTCCTTCTAAGAAGTTTTAGAAGGGTTCTTTTTTTTTTTTTTTTTTTTTTCCATTTATGCAAGGCAGTTTAACTGGGCACAGTGCTATTTTTTTCTGCAGTTTTTGCTGAAGTACTCATTTCCAGGAACAAAGGCATGAGTGCCACAGTGATAAAGTGAGGTGAGCAGAGAAAGAACACAAAGGAGAGTAGAGAGATGCTAGAGGAGATAAGCAGTCTTCCCGGTCCCCTTACTTCATTCCCCTTTGGTAAATGTGTATTTGAAGGTAATGAGTAAATAAAGGAGAAACCCCAGAAAAAAACTGTCCCACCCTCTTCTCCTTGTCTTTCTCCTGTGCTGTACCAAATGTATAGTGTGTAAATATGACCCGAAGGGGATGTGCAGTTTTTTCTCCAGGACTGTTCCCACCTGCCAACCCTGTGTTTCTCAGGGGTTAGGGGACGTGTCTCTGGTTGGTGGGCTCTGTGCCAGCCCTGGATGGAGAGGTGAAGGAGCGTGTGTTGTTTTTTCAGTGGTGGTAACTAGGGAGTAAGCTTTGCCACTTGTCTCTGCTGCCAGTTCCAAAACATCTGACCGGTAGAAACTCCCACAGGATTCACAGGGTTCAAATAAACAAGTTTCAGCTCATGTACTACGTGTTAGTCACCTGTCTTGAGGGAAGTTATTTACAGCTACTTCTGCCTACCTCTTACCCTCTCTAGCCTTCTGCCCCCTCTTTTCACGAATTCTTAATTGATTTCCAAGGTATGACTAATGCATTTTTATAAATGCTTTGTTTGGGCGTCACAACCCAATTCTTTTACTTCAATAATTTGTTTCATCTTATTCCTGTTTGCTAATGTTTCAGTTAACAAGAATTGTTTACTGCTTGGGGAAGGAGGAGTTACAATGGCTTAAATTACTCCTAATAAAGTGCCAGTTCCTACCTGTTGGGAAGATGTGAAATTTATATTTGTTAACTTAATCCTTGTGAGACATCTTGTCAGATGCTTTGGTGATGGGCGTCAAGATAAGAGCTCAATTACATAAGCAGTGAATGAAATTAAATGATGGTAATATTAAGTGTTGAAGTGAAGGATTGTACCCTTCTGCCAGTGAATGCAAATCGGTCATCAGAATAATTGCAAACACTTTTTGTTGTTTCATTTAGACTTGTCTAGCTCAGCATTTATCAAGAGATCTACCATTGTTACAGTTTTATTACAGTGAGACTCAAGGGGAAATGATGTGAGCATAATCTCCTAGCTGGACTTCTGCATTGCTTCTCTTTAATCTCACAGAGATATGCAATTCTCCAGGGACGATTCAATTCCTGTACGGGATGCCATTTTCCATACAGTAAGATGTAACAACCTAGTGCATACGGGCTCATGATGACAACATGAGTGGTTATCTAGTGATGTCCTAGGTCTTCGCTGGATTTAAGGCCACAAATTGGTTTTGAGTAAGAGCTGTTCTCACACAGATTTCTAAATTCAAACTTGTTTTAAGGCTACATTAATCCATGTAATTAACAAAAAGTACACTTCTGCTCTTGCTGAGAGCCAAAAAGATCGGAAAGCAATTACACCAAGAGTATTTACCATTCTGCCTCCTTTATTGCAGCTGCTGTTTTATCAGTTATCATTCCTGAATATGAGCAGGAATGTAAATCCCTTACAACTTTTACCTTGCAACTGACAAGTCCTTATTAGCTAAACTTCTCAGCTGTTGTTTTGCAGACATCATGGAGCTGATAAGTAAAGGACACTGCAAGTGAAACTTCAGTTTCTTTCTCTGATACAATATGTGGAATATTTTGAAACTTCACAAAGTGGAATATTTTGATTTAAGCTAAAGTACAGTTAACTTTCGTCTAAGAACCTGTGGTTCTTTGAAAATTAGACACAATGTCCCTCTGATAGCATGTTTTCTTTAAAATCGTGTTATCCAGGCATTGTTTGTTCCTTGAAGATGATAATGCCTCGTGTTCAATATGATCTGTACTGAACAGATGTCTCTTCTTCTGTAATCACCTCTGTTTGGAATTTTCATCTTATCTTAAAAATCAAGGTCAAGCAGAGAGCTGGAGCCAGCCAGCCTCCAAATTAGCAAGAGTTTTGACTGTTGAAAAGTTTCATAACATTAAAATTAGACCTTGGAAAGCAGTAGAATATGCATAAGATTTGTGGGAAAATGTATACATATGCATGTAAGTGGGAAATATATTCTGTAACTAGCCTTTGTCTCGTTGCACACGATTGATGGAGATCACTCCTGCATGTTGTCTGGGCCTAATAAAGGATGCTAGCTTTCTAAAACTCCAAAACGAGACTTAGAGAGTTTTATTTGCCCTTAAAAGAAAAGAGTTATTTCCAACTGCCCAGTGGGTGTGACAAACCATGCACAATTTTGTTCTTTTGCCTGCAATCTAAGGTCCTCATTATCCTATCTAGGAGCTGTTTCTGGAAATTTCATCTTTTTCTCTGGCACAAAAGCCATGATGCCTGTTTCTGCAGCCTCTTCAGCAGCTTTATCAACCAATTGATTTCCCAGTCCAATATTAGATGACTCTGATTGATGTGCCTTGCAATGTATAATAGCCACTTTTGTAGGTTTTGGAATAGTGGCTAGTGATTTTGAATTTGTTCTCTGTGTTTGATTCTAGTCCCTTGTGCTGTTGAAAGCTCCCTCTCTTTCCATATGGCTCCATGGCCATGCACAACTCCAAAGGCATATTTAGGATCTATCCATATATTGACTCGCTTGTCTTGATGCAAATCCAAGGCCCGGTTATGGCCACTAATTTGGCTTTCTGAGCATAGGTTGTTGATGACAAGGTATGAGCTTCCACTACGCGGCTCATTGTAGTAATTATATGCCCTGACATCCTTTTTCCTCCTTGCACAAAACTGCTCCCTGTAAATAATTGCCAATATAGATTCTCAAATGGTAGATCTTTAAGGACCAGGCACCTGGAATATAATTCAGTCATCTGCAAACAGTCATACTCAGGAGTCCCGTCCACATGCTCAATAGAAGGAAACACTGCTGGGTTTACAACTGAGGTGGTCCTAATGAGGACGTTGTCTCACTCTAATAATACCACCTGACACTTTAACATTTAACTAGGAGAGATCCAATGTCCTCTTTTTGTTCTAAAACAGTGATGACCATATGTGGTACCTGTGGTACATATACTGTCATCTTCTAACCCATTGTATAATCTGCAAGCTTCCTGGATCAATATTACTCTGGCAGCAACTGCTTTCAGGGAGCTCGGATATCCTTGGCTGACATTATCCAGTTGTTTTGAGAGATAAGCCACTGTGTGTCTCTGCACTCCCAGAAATTGCAACAGCACTCCCACAGCTGTCCCGCACCGCTCATCAAAATATTTTAAGTCTGGAAATCCGAGTGCTGGTGCTTCTACTAAAGGCAATTTCAAATATTTCTAGGCTGCCCTGCTATTATCAGTCCAATCCAGGTGCTCAGAGGTAGATATCTTCAATAGCTCATACACAGGTTTGACTAACAGTCCATAATTTGAAATCCAGAGCTGTCACCATCCCAAGAAAAGTTCTTATCTCATGAACTGGCCATTCCTAACAATGGCTCTGGGGAGCCTAGCAAGTACAAAAACTGATGAGTTACCCACTGTTTTCCTAATTTAAATTTGACGAATTTAGAAAGTGGTTGGCTTTCCCTGGCTCCCATTGCACCATAATATAATATAAGCATAATAATGCTTATATTATATTATATTATATTATATTATATTATATTATATTATATTATATTATATTATATTATATATTGTATTATTATTATTATTTTAATTTCAAAGTATTCAATACAGAATACACAGCCTTGGTATCCAGCAGAAATTAAATTTCCTCTTCTCCTACCTTGATTTTAACCAGAGGTTCTGCAGAAAATTCCTCTGTTCTCCATTAATACTTTTCTACAGAGAACAGGAGATTTGGAAAGGTACCTTAATTCAAAAGAGAACATTCCCGCTTCCAGTGCCCCTCCTATTTTACATTAAGCACACTGATTTTCTCCTGACTGTACCCAGACTTTCTGTGGTAAGAGACTCCAGCCTTGATTCCTTCCCCTGTATCCTCCCTATATCTTCTTTTTCCATGAGTGGTCCATTCTAGGACCACTATTAATCTCTTTTTCTCTCCCTATTTTTGTATGCCACTGAAGTAACACACAATAACTTTCCCAATTCTTTGTGCCTAAGCTCCTTGGAAATAATAATCACCGTTCCCTGTAAAACTCCTGATATCTGCTTTATGAGTCATCAAAAAACACTTGCATAGTTGCCCTGACATCTTCCCAGTCAGAGCCTTGTGCCTTAATCATTCTCTCAAAAGCACTAGCTGTCCAATTTGAATTGTTTCAATGATTTCCAGGCGCTAATTTCCAATTGTTCAAATCAGTAATAAAAATAAGAAATAGAGACTTTATAAGAAATCACTGATTCTGCATTTCCCACAGCCTAACATAAGGGAGTTGGTATAACTTCTCCCTGTTTACGTCTTGTTCGCCCTACTATCGGACTGAAACCTTCTGCTCCCATTAACAATCTACTACCTCAACCATCACTATTCTACTTTGTGAAGTTTCAAAATATTCCACATACTGTATCATCTCAAAAAAAATATAATGGAAGCCAGTGTTTGCAAAAAAAGAATTATAGCGAAGTCTTTTCACGTTTAACTGAGATTGTACCTCAGATGCTGCCGGCTTCTTAAAAAAAAAGTACACTAGATACTTTGCTTAATTAGGTGACATATGTATTTGAAAGCCATGCCATGATATTTTCAAGTCCGTTTAGTGCTTTTGATAATTCTTTGTTTTAGATTAATTTGGAGGTAGTTTTTTCTGTAGCATTTCTCTTGTCAGGGGAAATAATTTTGCTACTTGTTTGTGTGTTTCAACAGGCATTTACAACCTCATCCTTTTTTTAAAGACTTTGTTGACATGAACATGTTTAACAGCAGAGGAAAGACATATTCCGCCATGTGCTAAAGTAAAACTAGTACATGCTGCTGTTGAAGGCCTGGATGAGAATGAAAGAACAAATTGTTCAGGGATTTTTTACTTTTTCTATTCCCAACTATTATTTTAAACAAACAAGCAGAAAAAGGAAAAAAAAAAAAGAGACAAAAAAACCAATAAGAATTAATCAGTCACGGTGCCTTTTAAAGTTTCTGACAAGGATAAGACATACCTGCCCTGAACTCAATGAGCTTATCAATATAAGTCTGTATCCTTATCCCGTGTGTTCTTCCTTTGATTAGCACATGTTTGCACATGGAAAGATTAAGTTCTTCCTTCAAACAGTTCCAAAATCCCACCAAATATGAGTATGGTTGAATCAGTTGGAGTCATTCATGTGTAACCTTTTGCAGAACTCTTAAGTGAATCTTCAGCAGTAGGTGTATGAGGAGTGAGTGACCTCGAGGCAGATTGGATTTCCCCTCAGTATTTTCCAAATAAAGTTAAAATGTGGGAGCTGTTCAGAAAAAAAAAAAAAAGGGTTATAAATTACCTCATAGGAGGCACTGCACGGGCACTGTAGTTTGTCATTGAATATGGGAAAACTTTTTTGTCCCAGGAAAACTGAGGGCCCACAAGATCCTCCTAATCCTAAGCCAAAATTCTTCAGTAAATACACCTCTCACTCTGATAGGCACCCACCCTGTTTTCACTAATGAAACAGTCACTGTTTTTCAGATCTTATTTGTGAATAGATCTGTATAAAATTGAAAATGAAAGATCAGGGCATTTCCCTATAGAAATATTGATGTACTCTTTCTCTTGAAATACTGTAAACTTAAAAGTGAAGTATTAAAGGGTAGAGTCTTGATATTTCGATGCTAAGATTTTTATTTGACTGTGTCTGAGCTTGTTACATATGTAGTTTGTTCTTTATGTGTGTCCCTGGAAATGTGTTAGAGGGTTGACTGCTAAGACTGAGGTGACGGCATGATTGTAGAAATTTCAGGAAATAACATGGCATGATATTGTATGGGGAATAAATTAAGAAGATTTTTTTTCTTGCAGCAGTGACAATGATATGCTAGGTACTTTCCAAACACATCACCAGGGTTTCTAGTGCAAGGAGTCATCATCTAAGAGGAAGACAAAGTGACAAAGAAGAGGGAAGTATTATAGAACAATAAAAGCTAATTGCTATTGAAAGAAACAAGATTCTCCACAAAAATACCTCAAACCAAAAAGAAACCCAAGCCCAAAGACCCCAGGAGTGTGTTTGTGGTGGGGTCTGAAGACAGAATTAAAAGTGGAAGTAATAATGGCCTGTGAAGAAATTAATGCATGGGCTGGGGTGGGGGTGGGGGTGTGGGCGCTATCAAAGCAGGCATAGGAATGCCTATGTGAGAAACTGGCAGTCACAGAAACATGAGCAATTGCTTAGTGGAGTGGTGTGACATGAAAGGCAATGAAAGTAGAGAGACACATTCAGTCTTGAAGGTGGAAAAAAGAATCCCAAACCAAGCTATCTCATAATTTCAGGAAGGAGAAAGAAACCAGGCAAGGAGGAGGAAGGCACACTGGAAGGATAAATATCAAATAAAATCTAGCATGCAGAGTCTACTTGTTCATTTCCTGTGTGCCTTGAGACACAAACAGTAGCTGCAGTATTCACTCAAACCAGCCATTCGGAGCTTGACTGTGGGTCCCTCTCTATTGACTTCACCATTCTTGGCAATGTTGACAGGTAGATGCATTGCCTAATGCCCTGATAAACTGCGTATCATCAGAAGGAGCTGGTATCGGAAGTATGAGTAAAGATGAGGAAGATAAAGATGATTCATCTAGAACAGGAAGGGCAGTGTGGCTGCCGGTTGTCATCACTGCACTTCCACTGCACAGCATATTTCTGTGGGCAAAGCATAAACTTTTGTTATCAGTATTAGCCTCTGTTTCATTCTCTTTAGATCTGATGGAGTTTTTCTGCTTTGCTGCAAATTTTTGTTATGACTGTAAAATTTTCCTTGAGGAAACATTGAGGAAAAATGAAGTCCCATAATCATAATTGTCGCCATCCAGTACCACACAAAGACATTAGCTACCTCACAGAGGAGAAAGAAGGGATCTCTCTCTGTTCAGTGTTAACCTTCTCTCAGAAACCAATCACCACTTGGGAAGTTCTCGGGGGAATGTCTTTATTTAATATTAAATTGGGAAAAACCAGGTGTAAGACAGGACATTTTTGACCGCTGTAGATGATTTCACTGTAGCCAGACAACAGCAAAACAATTTTTTAGTATTGTTATGTTTTCTGGGTTACTAGCTATAAGAAGCGCTCCTTTTCTCTGCAGTATGACATTAGGCTCAGTTTCTGAACACCAGATAGACAGTAACTGAGATCAGACTCTGCATCTGTAGTGCCAGTTTGTCTGGCCTTTTTCCTCTTTAAGGTGCTAGTTGTTGCTTTGTGCTTTCCTACTGTGATCTTCACGCTTTTTCTTTAACAAATCTCTCCTGTAGAGGAAAGAGATAATAGATAATTTGGAGATTATGTGTAATATTTAGAAGAAGGTTGAACATCTCAATAACTCTACACTTCTTTTCAACTTGAAAACAATCTGGGTATTCAGAGAGGCATTTATTTGAAATCCTTGAAGATATTCAGTCTTGTCCTTGGAAAAAACATGTACACATTTTCAGAAGACATGAAGAATGATTTCCAGGGTTATTGACTGGAACTGATTGTAACTGCAGTTGTTTTAAGGTATGTAAGGAGGTTATAAGTTTTGTACTTATTTTTCATACTACCTGTTATAGACTCCATGTAAACAATAGAAAAAAGAATGCAGTTCTTTAGCCAGTTGATCATGACTACATTTCCATAGCAAAAAACTTCTCATAAACAGTCTTTGGAAAAAAAGGAATAAGTATTACTTAATGAAAGGTAGTTTTCATAAGGAAACTCAAACTGTGATTTGATGAGTATTTCTTTTAGCAGTGGTGCTGTTGTTACAGGCTCTTACCACTTGGATTAATTCTTTTCCTGGTATACCTGAATAACCTTAAATCTGCCCTTCTTTGTCAGAAATGAAATAAGCACCCAACTCAAATGCACCTTTATGAATGGATTTGGATCAGTATAGTTACATACACTCCCAGTTGTAAAAAGACAAACTGTTCATGAGCCATACAGTGGGCTGGATTAGAGAGCTCATCTGGTACAAAATCTGAAGAAAGAAAAAAAATGTTTCACAGGCAAATCAGCTGCATAGGCTGGAGCAACTGAGGAGTTGAATCAAGCATGCTTCAAAAACTGTTATCTTTTTAAGGTCCTTCAGCATGTTAATTTCACTGTGTCTGAATTTTACCATAATACTTTAGTAAGGTGGTTTAAGTGCTTCCGTGGTGAAGTACAGTAAGAGTACCCAATGGGTATAAGATACTGCATGGAGGTTTAATGTGCTTCTGTTGAAATAGTAATTGGCAATGGTTTTGCTTCTCTGCCCAGTGAAGGTAGTAGACAGCACACGCTTAAGATTTCATGAGGCCATTCTTGTGTGAACAGGAGTGAGCAGGACCTTGTCCAAATCCTTCCCAATGTATCCCACTGCATCCATGCTGTCTTTGGAAGGGCAATATCCTTCACAAGGGCTCAAGTACTTCTGTGTCAATGAGGACAGAACAGAGAGAATACTAAGTCCTAGCTCAGTAGCTCCTATTCTTTTCCCCTTTCCAGGTTTGCTTGTAACTGAGTTCTCCTGAGGCTGTTTTAGGCCAAGGAAAATGATGTTACTCCTTGGTGCCACAAGCATGGGCAAGTAATGTTCCAGACTGGCATTCTGTAACGTGCCTCTATAACTTGCTTTTCCCTTTGCAAGGAAAAATAAAGCCTAAAAAAGTTACATTACTGTAATATCTGCTCAGCGAGCTACAAAATGAGACCTGCTTTCACGAATCCTGTAGCAGGTTAGTTTCACCCCACTCTCTGCCATTTCTGTCTGTCATGTAACATACTAAAAGAATGATTAACATAGCTCAGTAGTGCTGCTGTTGTCTGACATTTTCGCCCTTCTATGACTTAATGCCTCATTCTAATAAACTTCTGAAGTAGCTTCGAAAACCTGCCAAGTATTCTTCTCTTCCATGATGAATAAGTCTGTTTTAGCAGGCATACCATGTCATGCAGCATTGCATTTAGACTGGATTTATTCAAATTTGATTGTGAGATCGCTATATGTCACAGACACAGTGTATAAGTTCTTGGGAAACTTTTTTTCTCTTTTTGCTGAATGCTGAGAGAGACACACAAAACTCTATCCATGTTTTTAATTACTGGGATTTTTAAGTGATTCCAGCCATTATAACCACAAATCATTCTGAAGCTCAGAAAACATCCTGAAGGGGTCTATCAAGGGAAGTTGCCTCAAACTGCCATCTGAGAATCATATCACATTGGCAGATGGTGAAACCTTCAAACACAGCAGGAAATAGGGATTTGCCAAGTAAGACCTATGTTCAAGAGAAAAGCTTGTTACTCTGCTTCCCCTCTGCCTGTGCTCTACCCACCATGGCTACATGGCTTTGGACGTAAGTTATCATCTCTGCAGCTGTTCAGCATAGATTCTAAAGGAACTCATGGAGCTCAGTGTCCTACTAATTTTCACCTTGACTACTGTGTAGAAATTACAGAAGGATGTGGAGATGAGGTGGTTAGGCAGTTTGTAGGTCTGCCTAGCTCTTACTGGCATTAACAGGGTCCAGAAAGTTTTGCTCCTACAGGGGTCAGCAATCCTTCCTTTCTGTGCAGACACATCGGTGAGTGGTGCTCACCTCTTCTCTCAGGCAAATCAGAGTACGGAGTTTCTGTTAGCTAAAACAAAAACAGGTGGTAAATAACTCTTTGCAGGTTGGTATGTGAAGTTATTAGAGACAGATTTCAGTCTGGATTGCAATGGTCTCTGTTCTGTCCCTGGCTTGACTACTGTGGGTTTCAGGTGGGATTCACAAAGTGTGGGAATTGGCTACCTTAAGACCCCCAACCTGGTATCTGGGGGTGAGAAAAGCCTAATGGGAACTACCAGTGTTTTTGAGAACAAACCTGAATGAACAGCCTTTTGAGAGGGTTTTGGTTTGTTTTGTGTTTTTGTTTGTTTGTTTTCATAGCTAATAGTCAATATTTAATAGTCAGAAATACAATTCAGAAATTGCAACTTTGTCTTCTCACTTGCTCCAATGGTTTTCTCCTTGTGGCCTGCTTGGACAATATTTATCAAATATTTATGTTTCTACTTTAAATGAATTTTACTTCACCTCTCAGCAGATGTATTTCCTTGATGAAAGAAAATCAGCTAGAAATGTGATGTCTGGTGTTTCCAAGCACATAAATGGGGGAACCTTTTCTAAGATGAAAACTTATTAACATCCAGCAATACAAGTAGTCTGAATCATGCTCTCCTCAATCAGGAAACTATGTAAAGGTTCTTGCACTCACAAACATGTAGCAATTCTAAAAGCTGTAGAGTAGTTTAAAACCAGTTCACTGACTGAGTTGATTCTATTCTTGAAATAAAAGCTTTCTAAAGATGTTCTTTCTGGAAGCTATAATCACAAAAAGGCATGTCAGATGGTGCTTGACGATGGAAGATGAGAAATTTGCTGGGCTTTCTAGTTCACACAGTACCTTTGGTTCTAGCTATTTGCCTCTGCTGCCTTAAAAGAATAGTTGAGTGTATAGATCTTCATCCAGTGTAGCTCTTTACTAAACAATGGTTATGATCTATTCTTTTTGCATTCTCTACAAGTTTCATTTTTTAAATGCAGTTAGGTGAAATGCAGTTTTGAGTACCATTTGATGTGACTGCTTTGGAGTTTTTGGGACTATGATATCAAAGAGGTAAGGTGTCTTGATACTAAGTAATCATACTATGAGGGTGTGAAAGGCTTCCTTGCTTGTATTGTGCATTTGTGGCACAGTGAGTTCGAATTGTCATGCAGTATTCCTCAGGTATGCTGTACAATCAGATGTGCACTACTTCTCTATTCTGCTAGTGTCCTCAAGAAAAGCACCCTCTCTGGTGTCATTACAAAACTTTAATGATTACTATGATTTCAGTGAAATCCATATTGGAGAAATTTGACAAGCTGTTTGCATGAATATTTTCACATATTGAAAGTTTCTCTGAGCTGCAGCTCAGTGTCAAAACAGGCTTACAGTTTGGGGATAATTTCTCCTGCATGAACTCAGACTTGGTAAAACCAAGAAAACAAATATACGTCTTTGATCTGTGATATCTGATTTAGTGGGCAGAACAGTTTTGTGTACAGGTAGTGTATTTTATTTTATTTTTTTAATTTTTGACACAAAAACCCCAGATTTTTTTTGACTAATAGGAGCAAAACTTTCCTCAGGAGGCTGATGTGAGTGAACAAAGGGCAAAAGGCATATCTCCCTATTTACCAGTGGGAGGTACTTACTTAATTGAGCTGAAAATAGGTATAGTGTGATAATTTCCATATTTGCCTTCTTTTATTGAATGGAATGTAGGAGGACAGTGTGAGGTGAAACTATCTTTTGTTCCAGGCTCAGGAATGTCAATCACTGTTCTCATCTTTCCTACGCAGCCGCTGAAGGACAACTGGAAACTATCTGAAGGATAAGGTGAATTCAGTGCTATATAGGTCTCTAGGACATATCTGTTTTTCCCGTCAAGCCTATGCCTGAGCACCACATGACATTTTGATATACTTTTCAATTTATAACCCTCCCACCACAAAAATATCTCAGTAATATGGTAAAGGTTTCAGCTTCCCCCCAGCCCCTACCTTTTTGTGATTTTTTGTTTTTATCTGGTGTGTAGATGGGGATTTTGTTTTATGTAACATCACAGTGTAAAACCTGAGTACTCGATCTTTTGCCAAAGAATTAAGAGCTTCATGCCAGTGAAAGCAGAAAGAGACCGAGAGCTAGTGCCTGAGCCCTGATTGCCTGTGGTGTCCTGTCCATTCCAGGCTTACTGGAATGAATGACACTTATCTGAACACACAACATCTTCAGCTCCTGCAGAATGATGTAGTTTTGCTCAGTTCAGTTGAATCCATTTTTTGATCTTATCTATAACACCTTGAGATTATTGACTTTAATGGAGCCCTCTTCATGTCCTTGTTGTGTATTGCCATGTCTTAGCCTTTCCCCTTATTTGACCAACTAAACAATAAACTATTCTGAACGGAGATCTGCATCATTCAGTTTTCCTTCCTGCCCACACCCCTGATGAGCGAGCAGACCCAGCTGGTGTCCTAGCCTTACCCTGTCCAGCAGCGTTGCCTCCTTTCAATGCTCCAGGGTTGCCTGCAGCCAGTGTGGTGTAGAGGGAGGGATGACAGCAGTTACCAGGCTCTTCCTCAGGTTAACACTGAGCTCAGCTTTTGTAGTTTAGAACATGTGAACATGTGATTTTCTAGCAAAGACTTAATAGGTAACAAAAGACTGCAGATTGCTCATGATTTTAAGGCTTTTAATCCAAACCGCAGAGCTGGTTTTCTTGTTGAAACAAAGACTCCTCCTGTTACCTTCATTGAAATCAGCAGAACTGCATGGATATAAAGCTGGTGTAATGGAAAGGGGAATCAGGCCCACTCTTTAAAGAGGTGTGTAGTTTCTTTGGTGAGGAGCATTGACATAATACTTTTGCAGTACTGTTAACAGGAATACATTGGCTTTTAGGCAGTATACTTAAAGCCAGAGTAGCACCATGGAAAACAGACACTTTGAGTGCGCTCCCCCACCATGTTTACTTAATGTGTAGACTAATGGGGACCATCACCTGATATCAGCTCTGGGAAAGATATTTCCCTTGTTTGAAAATAGGTCAGGAGGAAACCTGACATTTCCTTTACTGCCTGATTTCTCTATTTACCAGTCCTGGTAGCCTGACTTAGAATATCTTCTGACGATGAGAAATAAAGATAGTGACAAAGGCACTGGAAATCTGTTGTCAGCTTTCTGCTCTTTTTTTTCCCCCAAGAACAAATGACTCTTCGGCTTTATAGCCAAAATGTGGTAAGCACCTGATTAATTTCTTGGGTAATCCAGAGCAGAGAGAGGAAGTGACTGCTTGGAGAAGGCTGGCTTGGGAGATACTGTGAGGAGTGGCTTCAGTGACAGCTTCAGGGGTTCAGCAGACAGTCCTGTTGTCACTGGGTTGAAAAAGTTATTCAAAAGCAGCTAGTGATTCTCTTTCTATTTTTGTTCACTTCAACTATGCCAGTGAAAAACCCTGTAATAAATAATATGAATGAATAATTTCTTATATTGCTCAATATTTGTTTTGAAATTCTGATGCAGACTTGAGTACCAGGCTATTTTTTTTTCATGATGACTTCTTTTTAAAGATTAATGCAATTTGAGGAGTCATAACAGGGAACAGCCTTGATTGAACAGGAACACGCTTCTGTGTATTTCAGAGTAGTGTTAGTCTCTGGGACCACTCGAGTACTGTTGTGTGTGCTGCAGCATACACTGGGGTGGTGCTCTGGTTAGTGTCTCATAAAGAAGATTTTTGCAGCCTCCAGGCACACAGGGATACAGCATCCATACATTCAAACAGGCAGGGAGCTTGTTTTTGTACACCTACTTGTACCTATTTGTGCACTTGCAACTAGTCCTGTCTTAAAATAGCTAGGCATCAGCAAGTGAGTTTGGAAGGCTTGTGAAGTGTCAAACCCCAAGTCCTCAGGGCTACCCACCTTTTACATAGCAGGAAAAGGAACAGAGTTCAACCTGTTTTGCGGAATCAAACTCTATAACCCAAAATGAGTTATAAAGCAGGTATGTTTATTTCCAGTGCTGGGGTGCAAGGGGGTTCTCCTCCTAGCTTGCACACCATATAGCTTAACAAGCAACTACTTATAGTCTAAAGACATGCATAGGTATAAGTGCCTACTACATATTCATACCCTATCCCCGCTTCGTATTATAATTAGATCTGGAAAGTTTGCTCCAATCTTGCGCCTGCGTAGTGCCTCCTGATGGTCGTTGGCCGGGGTCTTAGAGATGAAGTAGGAGGTCTTCCTCGGGATGAATATATTTCTTTTTGAAATTTGCACAGACTCAGTCTCCTCTGGCTGTTTTCAAACTCCTGAACCAAATGCAGCCAGCTTTCTGCATTCCAGTGCCCACTTATCAGTAAACTGCTGCTAGCTGGCTCATTCATTATCAACTTCCAAGGTCTTCAAGGCGAACAACGCCAAGCTCTAATGAACACTCCCAGCCCCCTTGTCTGCTTTTGCACATCAAACCTACTGTGCACAAAGGCCAATAC
The DNA here is from genome assembly GCF_017976375.1 of Cuculus canorus. Classification (NCBI taxonomy): domain Eukaryota; kingdom Metazoa; phylum Chordata; class Aves; order Cuculiformes; family Cuculidae; genus Cuculus; species Cuculus canorus. The sequence goes on along the minus strand of NC_071441.1, from coordinate 27,205,595 downwards.
AAAAATGGAGCTGTACCCACTGAAAGATGGTTTGGAAGTCTACAGGTGAGGGCCAGCCTTTTTCTCCCTGTTTTCTGAGCTTTCTCTAAGCTGACTACTCCAGCTCAGATTACTGACCCTCTCTCTCCTCCCTGCCTGCATTACAAGCAGGTGATAGGAGATGATGGATGTCACAGAATGCTAGCAGCTGTCCTGTCCAGCTCAGGACAACCCTGGCAGCTATTTGGCGTCTATGTTATGCTTCCCTGTGTGGACCTGAGGAATAGGGGGTGGGAGAAACTGTCACCATTCTCTTTGCAGTGCACCAAAACAAATCCTGGCAGCCTGAGGGGAGGGAATTAGAGGAAAGGCAGGTGTCTGTGACAATTAATAACACAAGAGGGTTTTGTTGTGTTGAAGAATTTGTGGGCCCTACTTCTTCCTGCTGAATGGTGGCTGTTCAGGAGGCAAACTTGGATGCGGTTTCATAAGACGAATAGGTGGAGGCTCATGTAGTAGCACCATTTCTGCCAAGTTGGTGGAATGTGGCTGACCCAACAAGGACAAAGTAGTAACTGGTGTGGCTTTGCCTGTATTTGTCTTGCAATGAATTGGTGGTTTCTAATTGCTCCAATCAGTAGCTATAGCTTCCTTTTGGAAGGTGAACCAATCTGGTCGTGCTTTGCTGCTCCAGGCTACATATATAATGAATGGGTGAATGTGGTTAAAGGACAAAGGGTTTCTGTTTAAATTCACACTGTTCTGCTTTGTGTTTGCATGTCTGCATCTTGAAAGGCTTCAGGATCTGCTTACAAATAATTTATAAATTTTCTGAAACACCACCCTGGCCTGAAGAATTCAGCTGTCCCAAAGAGGCTGCCTAAAGCAAGTGGTTGAAGATGTTACCTGAGTGCACTGAGCAATTCCAGTGTTTTCTGCCTCTTTAACTTTGTGGACCTGTGACTGTTACACAAAAATGCTGACCATGTGAGCACAAAAGCGTGGCAAAGACTTTCTGGACATGGAGGAGAGATGCACATATCAGTGCTCTGTGATGGAGGAATTGCTTACTGCATGGTAAGGAAAGGAGAGAAGACCTGAAGAGGGGGAAAAGAGGGGAAAAGGGTAGGTAAAGATTTACCCACATGTTATAGGGTAGTTGAAAAAGGGGAGAGGACCAAGAAGACCAAAGGACTTAAGACCAAGAGGACATACAAGGTGAGGCTGTGTGGCTGTGTTTCAATAACAACACTTGTGGAAGGACATTAATTTCCATCCTCATACTGCAACATTTTTATCATGAGCACCGTCATACCATACTCAGGAGTGTTGTGATACAGCCTTGCAGGGGTGGGAAGTGCTCAGCCCCATCGTCACCCAGTGAGTCTCAGCTGAGGACACATGTCCAATTCCTTGGAGACTTCTATCAAATAGTGAGTGCAATGCATCAGGCAGGGTCATTCATTTGTGGTGTCTTCCAGTATGAATGTTCGGGGGAACGAAAGTGGGGCTATATTTGAAACGAGCAGAGATGCTTGTTCAGCAGGTTCATACGGGCCAGGGTGTGGAAGGGTGCAAAATAATGGATGAGCTGAGGGACAAATTCGTGGAAGAGAAGTTCCCTCAGGACTGGTTGACGCACAGGAGCTGTGTGCAGCTCAGGAGGTCTCTGAACCTCTGAAGAGGGTTAGAGCCTGTGATCAGGATACTAGAGGGATAAGTCAGAGATGTCTATCTTCCGCAAGCTGTGCTTATGGCCACTGTTACAGGCAGGATGTACCTTTGGTCTGGTCCAGAAAAGCTGTTCTTATTTATATATAAACAATTTTATATATATATATATATATGTATATATATATATATATAATGATGTATAAATCTTGTTTATATGTGAAAAAGTACAATACCTATTTTGAAATAGCAAGCCCTTAAAAGAATGAAGTGTTGCTTTGAAAAATGACCTAGAAATTTTTTTGAAGATGACAGAAATTACAGAGGATCTTAATTTTACTAGTGATTTTTTTAAATATTGTTCTCTTGCTCAGTCTTCTAAAATTTTTCTAAAATATTCGTATGTGGATGAGGAATGATGATATTGCTGGGGGAGGCGGTCATGAATGGGAATGGGCCTTTGTTGTGGGGAAACATTTTAACTTACAATTTTTGTGTAGGCTTTTAGATTATCATAAGTTATAGCTGTGCATTTTTTTTTGTTTGTTTTGAATTCCATGAATTAGAAGGAAATTACAATACCAAATATAGGTGGGATGGTTTCCATAGGCAGTCTCTGCCTTTGCAATAAGCATTTCCACACACATTTTAGTACCTGTGACTCACCATGGAAGGTGATATTAATTGTTATTGACAGTGCCTTTATGAGCGCCTACTGATCCATTGTGGCCCAGTGTTCAGGTGCTCAGATGAAGATGTCATCAGGAAGTTCCTCTACCTGATGAATTCCCAGAAGCTTCAGTGGATATTATGTGCCCATAAACATCCTTTGTGAATCTCATTCGCTATTCTTTTGCATTTTAGTGAATATCTTCCTTTGAGCTCTGCGTTCTGTTCTGTGGACAAAGGTGTCTAGAGGATTTTATTTACCCTCACATATGCTTCTGCTATGGATACTGTCCTGAGAAGACCACTATAAGCTTTGCTCATCAAAAAATGATTTAGCAGAAGTCTTTGGGAGGGCATTGGTAATTCAGCACAAAGTTTTGTTAGCTCATGAGGCAATGAGGAAGGACGACTTCCGTTTTAAATCATGGGGTGCTGTATAAGAAGTAGAGCCTGTGAGCTTTTTATGGCCATCACTGATCAGTGTGGTTAATTAATGTTACTGGCATAATGTCACAAGCTGGTAATTAGCCTGAAGCACATTTTACCATGGTTGTGCTCTTCATATTGACTCACAATAAATCCGCACAAATAATGAGAGGCCCATAGCATAAAATTCATATTTTTTTGCTGCAATGAAACAAAACTCATGCTAGGTTGTTTGCTGTCTAAATCATAAGAAACTGGAGACAAAGCACAAATGAAGACTCCTGGATATGAATTTGTTCTACGGCTTTCTACCATATTTGGAAGACATTGCTTTTTTTTTTTTTTTTTTTTTTTTTTTTTTAGAATGCTCTCTATAAAAGCAGCTGAGAGCTGTTATAATGTCACCACTGGCAATATCTTGCTATCTGTGTGCCCTGCACTGGTTTGACTGGCTTACTGAAGTAGTGATTGGTTATAATTACTCTGAGAGGTACAGAGTCTAGGTGCGTACCCTTGCAAATGGTGTGTGTAAGTTACTTTGTAATGGTGTGGTGGATGGACCCTGGTAGGACACCTGGTGCCACAGAAGTTACTCTATCAGTTCTCTTCAGCTGGGCAAGGAAGTGAAAATACAGTGGAAGGCTTGTGCGTTGATATAAGCGCAGGGAGAGATCATTCACAAATTACTGTCACAGGAAAACAGACTTAACTTGGGAAAATTAGTTTTATTTATTACCAATGAAATCAGAGTAGGATAATGAGAAAATAGAACCTAGATCTGTAAGCACCTTTCCCTCGCCTCCTCCCTTCTTCTTGGGTTTAAGTTAATTCCCTAGTTTTCTCCCTTCTCTCCACAGCAGCACAGGGAGACATGGAGCGGGGGAGGGCTGCAGTGAGTTCATCACACATTGTCTCTGATGCTACTTCCTCCCGAGGGGGAGAACTCCCTCCACTCTTTCCCTGCTCCAGCACAAAATCCCTCCCATTGGAAACAGTTATCCATACTTCTACAACATTATTTTTTCCCAAGGGCTGCAGTTCTTTGCAAACTGTTCCAGTGTGGGTCCAGCTGGCATTGGCTCTGTTGGACATTAGAGAAGCTTGTAACAGTTTCTTGGAAAAGCCACCCTTGTAGCTCCACTGCTACCAAAACATTGCCATGCAAACTCAATACAAACAATTAATGTAGAACTAATAAACAATCACCAGCGGTTATACTAAATCTGATCAATACAGAGCACATCAGTTAGGCTTCTGCATATGGAAATCTTTGTTCTCTCTCCCTCAGAAAGAACCTAGGGAGATAAATTCGTCATGTTAGTTCATTAATAAAATATGTACTATGGTATATAAACAGTGTCAACCACAAAACTAGGATTTTGTATGATTTATTTTCTGCATTACATAATTATGTCAATGAATTTTGACTTTAAAAATGAAATCAGACAAAAACGTAGCATGCTTGTTCAAAAGAACTTTTTATACTGGCTCAGTTTAAAGGCCTAGCTGTGAAAATCATTTGGTATACTGATAATGGCTTTTGGTTATTTGTCTGTTCATGTCCATTGTCCTGCCTGAGCAAGTGCTGTAGGCCTTATAAGTAAACAGGATGTAGGGTTTACACCAGTAAAAATGAATTAAGTTCCCTAGACCTAAAACCTTGCTTCTCTGAAAGATTTTGAGCCTGTTTCAAACATAGACTCACTTGAATGACAATTTATGGACAGTTTAAGTCTACTTTACTTGCAGACCATTTCCAGAAAGCCCTACAAAAAAGCTTTGTCTCCACACCCCAGCTTCTCCATCTTTAATTAATGTATTGTGTTTACATAAAGACACTGAAAAATATTCTTCATAATTACAACAACATGAAAATGTAAAGGAAATTAATGCCTTCAGCAAGACCTTATTATTTTTTAAAAAACAGAAAGATAAAACACGAGATGTTTTATAAAGGAGCTTATGGAGGAAGCCGGATACGTGACAGAAAAACTGATCTCCCTGTTATTTTTATTTAGCAGCTACATGAAGCACAAAATTAAAGAAATACTTGGATTTTATGAGCATTTTGAAGTCAATTTTGTCGTTAAAGGTATCAGAACTCATTGGAAGGACTCAGTGAAGCCAGAGGCTGCTTCAGTGCTACTGTCCACCTCCAGGCAGATATGTGGCCAGGCACTGCAATATGCATCCTCAGTATGTTGCTTCTGCCCATTGAGCTATTTTTGTGCAGCCCAGCCAGTGCTGCCTTAAGGGAGAAAAAAGCATAATCAGCTGTAATTTTAAAATTATTTTTTCTATTTAAAGAACACCCTTTAAAGAAACACTACCAAGAGTTAGATCCTGTCAGGAGACAAAAGGATCTATGCATTCAAAGCACAGCTATTGTCTGCTGGTTATTTTTATAAAACATTTTCCTCTGTTAACACCTACTGCGATTTACACATTGACTTTGACTAACTGACTTTTGCAGCCTGTCCAGCTGAGCAGTGAAACTTTGGTGATTCAGATTAGAGCCTGCAAGGTCCTTCTGGCACCTTGGGGAACATGGAGGCCTCCAGGAACAGACTCATCTGGACTGGCACGGAGGTGCCTCATCCCTGTGCCTGCATTTGCAACATCCCTGAGATTCAGATTAGCTCCTAGATGAAGAATGCACTACGCAGCAACCTGTAGGCATGTAAACCAGCAAGATTTATTTGTCCTTGACAGTCCCAAGAAGAGTGCTATGTATTTCTTGCGTACCATACTGGTTACATACTGGTATGTTCCCTATTTCCTACTTTTCTTACGAGTACTTTCATATTAGCTCCTGCAGAATAGCTTTCACTGCTAGCTGTGGTGGTGAGGGTTTCTTTATCCAGGACTGCAGAATAAGTTCCTCGCCATGCATCTCAAGGAGAACCTCACATTTCTGATTGCATCCAGGATCCAAATCCGAAGAGACCTGCAGACTCAGGCAGACACCATGCATACCTCAGCATCCTAGTTCTTTACTTGTAATGGTTCTTCCCTCTCCTTACCCTTTATACTGCTTTTGAAGGTATCTTGGGACAGAAACTCAAGTATACTTGTCATCAATGTGGCTGAGTGGTCTGTAGTAGACTCCTGCAACCAACAACATTTTCTGTATTTGCTTTCCCTTTCATCCTCATCTGGAGGCTGTCAACCATGTCATTGGGAGCTGCAAGCACCATACAACTCAGCCCATCCCTTGCATCCAGCACCATCCCACCACCTTGTCTGCTCTGCCTACTCCTCCTGAAAAACCTATAACCACTCATGACAGCACCCCAGTCACAGAACTTATCCCACCAGGTTTTGCTTATGCCAGCTATGTCTTAGCTCTGGGACTGGGCCAAATCTTCTAGCTCCTCTTACTTACTCCTTATATAGCTTTATATATTTGAATAGAAATCTTCAAATGTGTGGTAAGGATTAAAGTAATGGTCATAGATTTGTAGGGATGATACAGATAAATTTATGTGACTAATTATTAGAGGAAAACTGGACTTCACTTAAGAAGAAGGGTCTGGTGAATAGCAGTAATTTTTTAATATTTGAACTTACATAACTTATATACTCCTGTCCACCTGCCTATCTCTGTATTTCTGTCTGTTTCCTCTGTGTCAGATTGTTGCTGTATTGTTCCTGTAAGGATAGGTTCACAAAGTTATTTGTAGATGTTTCAGTCTTACAGACACATTTAGGTTTTTAATTAATGTGCTTTCTGACTATGTGGAGATAGAATTAAGTTTCTAAACTTGCTTTTTCTCCCACTTTTTTCTAGTTCACATCGTGAGTGATGCATTTTGTGCACATCAGCATCTATTTACTGTTAGGAACAGCAGAGAGAGAAATAAGGTTTGGGTATAATACCAAAAGTAAAATACCAAAAGGCTTCAGAGCCTTTATCTCCTGTAGTTAGCTGTGGTTTGGGTCCATTCTGAACTTGTTTCCCTTAAGCCATATGACCACACCAAAACAGAAGCAAGCATAGTTTATATCATTGACAAATTGACGAGGAAACATATTTTATCTCAGCCATCCAAATGGCTGATTAGTTTAAATCTAACAGGTGATGGAAAGTAGGGACATGACGGACGTGGTGAAGGACTAGTGTGGTTACATTTTGGACTCTGTCTTGTGCTGCTTCTAAGCAAAAGCTCTATTGGAAGGTCCACTGCTTTCTTAAGTAATGAGACCATGACTGACTTTCCTTTGACTGCGGGTTCTGTTGGAGCCCTTGCTTTAAGTTGCGACTGATTCACCTGCGTTGCCATCTGCTGACAGCAGCTCAAACTGCAGCTTCTCGGGAGACGTCTTCATGGAATGGAGTTTCTCACAGCAAATTGTAGTACAAATAGTTTAACAAAAATCTCTGTCTATCTATCTATCTGTCTATCTACATCTGTCTATCTGGAATCTAAAGATATGCTATGTCATTCATCAACACCGCCTATGTTTCTAGCTTTGCATATTTTCACAAACTGAATGGTATGTTTTGAAGATGCATGAAAGCTCTTTCCTGACACTTTTGATCATTTTATTGTGATAGTCAAAGAATTACAGAAATAATAAACTGATATTTTTTTCTCTGCTTCTGCAGAAGTTAAGGTTGTCAATTAATATAATTTGACACATATGTGTGTGATAACATGAAGAGCTGAAATCGATGGGTGGGTATTACATCGCATAATATAGATAAGCATGTGCTAATGAAACTGTCATATTCTTCTCCAGAACTTGGCCTAGTGGCCTTGGCCAGGACAGTGCAACACGGCATTTTCAGGGCAGGAAGTGGATACTGAAACCTCCAAGGCATTAAGAAACATGGGAAGAAAATAAAGAAAACTTTTTCCATGCCTCATGCTTGGCTTAGTCACCTCCTCCTGGGGATGGCTGGAAGCATGACCCAAGTTGTGAAGTATCAGGACCATCACTGATATTAATTCTTGGAATGTGGCATCTTGTCATGGCAGTGCTAGAGTCATCTCTGCTCTGGAATGTGAGGGTGTGTTTTTCCCAAGGATTTCTGTTGATAGATGATGGCACAATGATACCATGTTGAGGAACAAGGAGAAGAGTATTCTGAGAAATCTTTTATAAAATTGCCTTTGTCTTTCAGTAATTACCAAACCTGATGCAAAGAAAAGCTCACTGGCAAACGTAATGGTTTATTTTTCTGTAATCTGTTCAGTAGCTGATGATCTGCATTTTGTGCAAATCATAGTAATTTTAGGACAAGCTTTAGTGTCTTACATTTACAGTTTTATTTTTCAAAGTATCTTTCATGTTGCAAATCATTCTTTCAAGGGTGCTTAACTTTTGGTTTTAATGAGAATGTGATTTTATGGTTTCAAGTATGTATTTCAAGCCTCAGTTTGTATGTCCAAAGGGAGCATACTAGTATTTTTCCAGTCATTGTTGCTTGTAGTGATTGTAGTTTTCTGCAGGCCTTCGTGTTTTGTTTTCAAAATATTTTGTCTTATTTTATTATTGGTTTGCTCTGTGTTCACTTGATACAAACACATTTATTTCTCTCATCAGCTGAATTGCTGGATTTGTGTCTCAAGCTATCTTCAATAGTTTAGGAAACCATTAGCCTGCAGTTAACTTGCTAGAACTTTAGCCTATTGTGTGTCCAAGGTTGGATACACAAACCTACTAGGTTTTAGCAGTGTTTCAAGAGGTCAGTAGAGAATGAAGTAATAGTTTCAAAATGTGTCTTAGTGAAGGGATGTGCGCCTATGAAAGACTGATACATTATCACTGAGGCTGATTGGAATTCCATTCTGGCACATCTGCTCACAAAACTGAGTGTTTATTTGAATTAAAAAATAACTTTTCACCCACATGTTCATCTTCTCATAACAACCCTGAGGCAAATAGGTTTTATGAGAAGTTTGTCATATGTTGAAAAGATTCTATTTTGTTGTTTTCTTTCCCCTTAATGAAAACAATTTTCTTTCTATTATTTTTAGTACTAGATTTTTCCCAGTACTACATTAAAAGACTGCTAGTGTGCTTAGCTTATCTGATCTTGTCCTTCTAGGATACTTGTTAGCTGCTAGGGCCATGCACTGGCTGAGTGCATTGGAGGGCTATAGACAGTTTTACTAATAATCTTCCACTCAGTGGCTGAAGAATTTGTCACTGAATCAATTACTTGTTGCACTGTTCTTCCCTGGATTCCTGCCTTTCATTTGTATTGCACTCATTTGATTTTACAGGCAGGATGAAACAGAGATGTATGAATAGACTGATTTCTCTCTGGCTGAAGGCAGTGAGCCCTCAGTCCTTCTGCAGAATTTGTTTTTTTGCCTCAGTTTTTTTATTTTCCTGAAGCTTCACACTGAAGATTTTAATTTCTCACTCCTAACCATGGTGCAACATGGTTCTGATACTCTTTGCTTTATAATTTCCCTGGGGGAAAAATTAAAAAAAAAAAAAAAAAAAAAAAAGGAAAAAAAAAAGAGTCGTCATTGGGCCTTCAAAGCATTTTTCACTTGCCATGATAACAGAAAAACCAGAGTGGTGTACAGATGCTAGCTAAGGAATATGTACTTTCCAGCTGCTTCAGCTGTACACACTATACAAATAAATAATTAGAGATATGTAACAATTAGTGTTTTTTTAAATAAAATTTCATTTTAGAAAAACAAGCAATAAAGGGTTGCACCAAGACATAAATCTGGTTTCCCTCCATTGAGTGCAGTCACAGCTAAGCAGTAAATGCAATTATCTGATCAGCGTGCCCACTCGTCAGCATAGCAGGTACTGCGAGCAGTCAGACATAACTGGTGGTGTCTTGATATTGGATGTTATTAAATAAACCAGCTGTATTAATGGCTATTCAGTCAGCCACTAATTTTGCAAAGAATAAAGACTGGAATATGATTAGAATGTGATTCTCAGTAGATCTGTCTAATTCTAAATATCATTGTGGTTACAGGAAATATATACATACACATATCTGTAGATGAACTTTCCAAATACTTGCAGCTGCAAATCATAGGCAGTGCTCTAAAGAACAGAGCATATGGATATGTAGAAACTCTGCTAAATATTTCCCTTTCTAATAAAAATTTCATTTGGCAGAATTTAATGCATGTTTAGGAATTTAAAGCTGGTTTTGAGCTTTTAATAAATCATTCTGGTTAACGAAAGATCTGGATAGAGTCAGTAATCAAGAGTAATTTGGATAGAGTCTCCTAATATGTATCAGCCTAATTTCTTGTGATCCACACTAATTGCCTAGAAAATTTAGAAACATGGCTTCTTCATGAGACTTCTGATATTTCTCTTCTGAACCTAGGGATCACATGTAATATGATGAAAAATACGTCCTGTCCTTCTTTTGGCTTAAGTTCCACTTTTTCAGAGAAACTTGAAATATAATATTTTAGAAACACCAGAAAAAGCTACAAATGGCTTCAGAAACAATAATTGCAGAAGTCTGTTGGAATTTTTTGAAGTTTTTTTGACTTAGCTGTTAGATTTCCTTTACATGAGCTGCTCAGAGACTTCTGCCTAAATAAAGTTTTGTCTGCAAGTAGGTTTAAGCTGTTTTCTCTTTGAATACCAGTGCAGCATCAAAATACAGTTACTTGCGTTTCAGTTACACAACGTTCTCTAATCTGTGTTCAAGAGCTGAACACACTGGCTTGGAAGTTAACATTTCTAAAGGATGTGAGTCGGCTTTTGGAGAGGGTTTCTAGCATGAAATTAATCAATATATGACTTGTCATCTGACTGTGCCTACCCACCCTTGCCAGGGTTCCCCCAGCACCACTGTCCACCCTGCTCTGCTTGCACTACTGTAGGATGGTGCCCCTCAGGGAGGTTTTGAACCCCCATCATACCTCAGCCTCCTCCTGCTCTAGCCTCCCACTGCTCTCAGACATGACTGGCATAATCATCCACTCAGCTGTGAAAAGATGTGGGATAATGAGGACAGTAGGCACAGGCTTGCCAGTTAATGCTGTTCAGGCTCATCTGACTCATTTGGATGCAGCAGGTTAGGGAACGATCAATGTTAAGTATTACATTACAAAGAAAAAGGCATTTTCACTCACACAATTATAGTGCCATGACTTCAGCTTGTTTCGTGTCTACTTCTAGAACTGCCTGATTTTACCATGTGCTTCAGGAGGGCAGAATATACATGTTTTATGACTCAAACAAAATGACATTTTAAAATCCTGTGCTGAAAAGCGTTACCTTTAGTGACGAAGTATGACAGAAAATAGTTCATTGCCTTAAATCCTGCAGTATGTTCAGAAACTGATGGAAAATATACCTTGAAACATGGGAAAATCAACATTCAGGGCATTTCATTGTGGCAGAAAGGGTTCACAGGTGGTGTGTTGAAGTGACAGAAAAGAAATTACAGTGGTTGTTTTTGACTAGGTTGTGGTACTATAATGTAAATGCTGATTGCAGGCAAAATTTGATGCTTGTAGATTTACTGAAGCAGTAATATTTGTAACAAACATGATTGTATCGCTGTTCCTTGATGTCACCTTTATTTCCTGTAGATAGATTTGTCTGGTTGGCAGATGGCTATCAAACGGGTTATCAGTCTAACAGTATAAGGCAGGGTACGTGGACCAATACTTTCCGCTTCTCCTTCATTACAGATTTTTCCATGAGTTTCTGCTGTGGTAAAAGGATAATTGTATACTTCCGTACTGATCTTCTGTGTCCAACGCTTGCTTCAGCACTTTGAGTATACAGCAAATGCCTCTGACAGGGAGATACGTGTTTGAACAAAGAAACAGAAGTGTGGCATACTTGCTAACAATGGAAATATTTGCAGTGTTCAACAATCATATTTTTTAATAAGCCTGGTTCCCTGAACCTATCTGCACTAGGGCCATTTTCATCATTTGTTGTATATTGAAACCACTCTGTGCTGTTCTGATTGTATTGCTATTAAATAAAGCTAAATTAAGCTAGAGGCCCTTTTTTTTGCAAGTCTAATGTGCTGTAAATAGAACCTTGTGTGAATGAAAACTGTCGGTATTCTCTATGCAGTCATTTGTATTTGTGCTAGAGAAGCAATTGGATGCTATGAATTTAAATTGACACAGTTTCTCCTAAATCTCTGCCTAGTACTTGGTCTCCAAGAATAAAAGGAAACATAGGATGTAGTTCTATGCTATGTTATCTCCAGTGACATGTCTGTCTTCAAAGCCTTGCACCCTTTTTCTGCCTCTTGTCACCCTTTTTCTCCCTAGCTACCCTTTCCCACAGCATGTCACACCTTCTGTGCCAATACAATTGTTTTTGGGACTGTGCACTAAGCTGACTTAAGAAAATTATTATTTGTTTTGATTAGTGACACAGTTTATAGGGCAGCGCCATGGACAGTTTTAGTGGTACACTGGTGAGGGCAGCAAGTGGTGGAACTCATGGACACAGCTAGCTCCAGCAGCCACAAAAGTAAACCACAAACCAGACTGGAGGCTTCTCTATACTAAAATGTTGCACTGTGGAAAAAATATTTAACTAAATCTGTTCACTGTCTGAGTCAGGAGACCTTCAGATGCAAATGAAATGCTGTGCAGTTCATCCATATTATAGCAAATATTGACTCAGAGGCCACATTCAGACTCTATATATGATGTTTAATTCTTGTATTTATCTACCTTTCTTTAATGCTACCTTTTCATCTTTGATATTCATGTAATGCTGTTTTTGTTGGTAAGATTAATAAGTCAGCACTCAATGTATGTCCCTTTCCTCTTTGTACATCCAGTCAAATATTTTACAATGTTGCTAATAAATGAAAGTGAGGTATTATTAATATTAAAATTCTGATGGAGACATGCAGTTCCATGAAGATTATGGTCCTGATTTGGCTGCAACGGTGAAATGTCTCATTACAGTGCTTCCACTGCTTCTTTTTGCAAGTACTTGCAGAATCATTGACTCAAATGCCATGCTCTTCATTCCTCCCAAGATGTTTTTCTTTCTGTTATTAAAGAAGCATGGAAGTCTACCAACTGAATTTTTAGAATGTGATTATTTTTCTGGGTTCTTCAATTCGTGTCTATTAGAGATGATCTAACTATGGATTGTCAGAGTTGAATTGAATAATTTCTTGCATTTCTTTTTTGCATTACAAATCTTTTCCAAGTATATAAAAGCATAGGATGTAATATAATGACCAATATGAAAATGAGATAAAGGAAATAATAAGAATAGTTCAGAAAACATGTTTTATTGACAGAGGCGTAGGGCCTTTTTTAATCGTATATGTAGACTTCATCTCTTTGGGAGTATGTGGAATGTAGAATCATAATATTCTAACAGAAATAGGACCGAACACCTGGATGTGTTTTGTCTGTAATCTGAATTTCAAGTCAGTCCAAACAACACCCATAAACATTTTCAACATTTTCAAAAAATTCATGATGCCAAAATCTGAAAATTGAAAGGTAAGCTAGCCAGTATCACTGGATCAACTTTCAGATAAACTTCCTTCACGTGTCTGAATGACAGCTCCAAAGAAATACAAATGTCTTTCATAGTCATGTGGATAAGAGGATCCAAGAACCACTCAAAAGCATCTGAGAATGTAGGGTTTCTGCAGATACTTACCCCTTTTTTTCAGAGTGGGTCATACTAAAAGAATTCCGGATGAGAATACTAGGGAAGCTATGATAAAATTTTCTAGTTAAACACAGGTTGAGAATTGCATGTTTTTTTCTGTGTAACATGGTTTTATTTGTAGCTAGTGATTTCAAGTCTTTTACTTCCAAGCCTGACATGTCTGGTTAGTTAAATATTTGCTTTGTTCCACCATTAAGCTTGTGTAGTTTTGTAGATACAAGATGAGTCAGGGTAAAACTGGTAAACTTAGGATGTAATACCTGCATAAAGACAGAAGCAAGGAGTTTTAATGGAACTGCAAGGAAATGCAAATATAAGATAGTGCATATATCAACATCTCCTTTTGCTAAGAAGTTTTAAATCACTGTCAAGGTGTTAAAGCTATGCAATTTAAATATGTCTAATGTAAAAGCTGTGTTTCACAAGAAAAAGATATCTATGTAATACACTCCACGTGCTGGAGAGTAGACCTATATACAGTGCCAGAGTGTGCCCACGTGGACAATGTGAAACATCCTTGCAAAGTAAGGTACTTGAGCAGTTAAACGTTAGTCAGAACTATGTGCATTGCAGAAGAGACTTTCTTTTTTTTCAGTAATAATAATGATAAAGAAGGTGAAGAACTTCTTCTGTTCTTTTGACCCTAGCATGCCAACCCTAAATAGTAAACTAAACACTCATGAAATATTAATCACCTAGGAAATTAGTATCTTCTTCTATTTCAGTCAGTGAAACTTCACCACCTCCATCTGTTCAGTGACAGACAGGATGATGTTGATGTGGTACACTTCATCTTGAACCACTCAACCTTCTGACAACCTCTTATATAGGTGGCAGCTGGAGCAGCCCTGTGAAATACAGTCACGATGACTAAACGTGAAAAGTCAACCACCAATGAAGGAACTGGTAATTACAACTATCATTGTGCATCTTAAGCACATATTCACTTTGTGCATGCAGCTCAACAGTGTGCAAGATTTTTTTCTTATTATTCTTTCTAATACAAAATCTGCTTTGTCACAATTAATTATCTTTTGTTCAAAAATGTGTTTTAATTTGATTTTGAAAGCAGCTTTGTGGTGTGAGTTGGCTAGTTGTAGCATGGCAGTGTGGCTTTCCACTGGTTAGTAAATAAAAAGAGTACGACGACAGCCCTGTTACTTGTCTCACTTTTGTATGTAGTTTACAGGGAAGATTAAGAAAACAAGGACATTTTGTGGCTTCTAGAAACTGCACAAAGGCAGCACCTCTTATTGCTTTCTGTATTTTGTATGAAATGTCCAACATTCTTCATATTAAGTTTAGCAAGATTTCTGTACTGATACTGCGCTGTTCTGGATGTAAGAAGCATTTTAGTAGGATGGTAACTCCTGATATGTTTTTCTGACAAAAGTGCAAGGCAAGTATTTGATATGGGAAGTGCTTTCAATTCTCATGGGCAATACTACTCTTTCCAAAATACTGATCATTTCTGAATAGAACAGGTATGACATTTGTAATCTTCAGCTTGGATGAAAATTGCCAGGGACTTTATTCTAGACTGATTCCTGAATGAATCTGTTGGGTCTTGCTAAGTACCAGGGCTGGTACTACTAAGCAGTGTTTTTTATATTTAATGTACACACAGCATAACAGTAATAAAATTCCATCAATTGTGTAATAAGATGAGCTGGTTACAGAATGTATTTCTCACCTACATGGATGTGTAGAAAATTTTCCCTGAAACCTTATGCATATTCCATTATTTTCCAAGCACTAATTTTAATGTTATTATGAACTTCACAACAGACAAAACTTTTCTGATTGGAGCCAGTTCTCTATCTGACTTTGCATATTTTAGACAGAGAAAGACTGCAAACAGATGATTACAGAATAAGATGCATCTCTTCAGCACATATCATGCTTAACACAAGACATCAATGTCTGGAAGAACACTGTTTAAAAAAAACATGCTATCAAAACCCCATGCCATCTGAGGAACATTCTGTCTGTCTTTCAAAAAATAAAGTTACTTAAATAAGACTTGACAAGTTAGGGAACTAATTCTACAGAAAAGTAATTCTACTCTAGCTTAAATCAGAATATTCCAGTTTTTTTCAGTAGTAACTACTTCTTGTATCACAATGGATCCTGCAAACTGGTCATATCTCTAGTCTTGGGTAGGACAAAGCACTAGATGATTAGGTCTTTTTTTTTTTGTATACGTAGGAAAATGTGTGTGTATCCGCAGAGATAAGTGTAAGACACAGTGGCCTGGAAAATTTTACCCATGCCTTACCGAAGATCATGAAATACTTGCAGGTTTCTCACTGAATTAGCTTCCTCCTCTGCCTTCTGTAGATTCTATAATAGCAAAATCAGATTTGGCCTAAAATTCTTGCACTGAAATTGTACAATAAACTTATTTATCACTGAAAGGGAACTTTGCCTTTAGAGAAATCCTGATTCACAGAGATAATTCTCAAACTTCATGTTGTGTAAGTACAGTCCAGAAGGAACTGGAAAGAGGAGAGTGTAATCAGATGATGTGCCTCAGTTCCAACTTGATCTATGCAAGCTCAGTCTCTGTCATTTTAGTAGAATATTTGTAACTTTTACTTATCCAAGGAAAACTGATAAACAATTTATACAGGTAAATTGAATGGATTCCATTTTTTTCCCTCTATATCAAAATCTATAATTCTCAGGTGACGACTAGGCTACCGTTAGTTGGGCAAATTCTCTGTAGTGGTAATCTGCAAAGAGGGAAACTTATTGCCCCTCAGGGAACTTCTGGAAACACTTTAGGTACAGATATCTGCAAGCCACAGCACATACGTTAAATGTAAGTGTTCTGAGACAAGAGTGGCTTTATGACACAGTAGTATAAATATTCTGCCTGCTTGAATGTTTACAACCTTGTCTGTTCACACGCAGAAAAATAAGCAGTATATTTGCTAGTGCAAGAGTAACTGAATAGGAATTATTATTTTACTTCATAAATTCATTTCTAGTACTGGACAAGATTTTTTGGGGGTTCTGATTTTTGTTTTAGTCCATTGGAAGAAAAGTTGCAACACGAACTGGGAAAAACATAGATGGAAAATCAAACATGGTCTCAAATAATAGGTGTTGCTTTTGTTCTATAAGTGCAATTTTTATCTGTAATTTCTGCATTTCAAAACCCCTTCTCCTGTGCCCAAGGTGGGCCAAGCTGTTTGGAAATACACTAAGAGAATGACATCTATAGTATAAAGGTCTCAAATCGTCGATCTTGAAGCCTGCACCACTCTTGCTATAGATTTTCTGTTGTGTTTTGCAGCTGTTACTTCTAGCCATATTTATCCTCACAAAAGTGTTGTGAGACACACTTGTATTTATATGATCAGAATGAATACTATGGAAAGGTATGTAAACACTTAGACTTGAATATTATACAACTCTTTGTATTTTTTTTTGACTAATATTTCACATGCGTTTGTTGTCTAACATGATCTTGTATTGCTGACATTTCTACATGTTGGGCACCTAGCTTGTTATCTAGCTAGGCTGGTGTCTTTCTGGCAGTGAAAAAAAGTCCAGCACTGTGCGGAGGAAGAAACAATAATTGCTTGTAAGGCTGTATGTACATATGATCTCTTTCATTGGCTTGACATTAATTATTAAACTAGAAATTTCTAATGTGTACAAAAACACTGATGACATTTTTTGATTTACATATTACTTTGCATACCACTGATTTTATTTATTTATTTATTTATTTATTTATTTATTTATTTATTTATTTTGTGGCACCAGCACACAGAATTGCTTAGTAGTAGCCAGTTTTACATGGCAGTAATGTGAGCAGTAATATTGCAACAGTGGGCCATATTTTATGGGGTACGTCCAAGAATCTTTATCCCTTTCACAGTCAAAAATCTAAAAACTCTGTCAGTATAAAACAAGTTTAACATACCTGCAAAACATGAAATCTGAATACTATCCTCTGATAAGTGGTATACAAGCAACTTGGGAAAATAAGGTAAAGATGTAATAGCCCCCACAATCTCCTAAATAGCCGCCTCATATAGCATAGACTCTACGGTTTTATGTGTTTTTTTCTGTCCTTAATTTCATTGCCAGCCAACACAGCAACATTTTGTGTTCGCTTCTGAGCTGTCTGATGTTCTGTCTTCACTGCAGCCTCTCACCTGCGGTTAGCCTGAGCCCATGCTCAGGATGCCCTCCTTTAGTCTTCTTAGCTCATTTGTGGCCATGGTCTAAAACATAAGTAAGACTTCAAGTAAAACGATAGCTTTCTCAGATTACACTTCCCTATCCTTAGTTTAGAAAGATAAGAAAGTTTCCCTTAAACTCTGGAAAAAAAAATCAGAAAGTGATTTAGTTTCCTAGAGCATAAGGAGCTATGGACTATATCTCCAAATATACCTAATGATGTTATGTTTCATCAGGGCAGGACACATCATGATATATCCTGGAAGATCTAAGAGCTGAGCAGTAGTTTGCTCTGGGTCATGTAAACTCAGGTTAGCTGATTTAAAGCCTGATAACCTGGTATTAGCCCTATGAATATTAATACCGTGAAGAAATGAGGTCCTACAAAGTCTTTTTCTGGAACAATGAGTAATTCTAGATAGTGCTTTAGTGAGACTTAGTTGATTTTAGTGGAGGATTCACTGAACTTCTGATAAATAGGATCACATGAAGATCTGTTTAAAAAAGCAGAAGGCAAATATATAGACCTAAAATGATCCCACATAGGGATGATATTAGGTTTGCCTCAAAGAATATATATTTCTATTTTAATAAACCAGAGCATCAAATATGATCCTTGGATTTCCTATGGTATGATAATACAGAGCCTGAGGAATGCACTCTACCGTTTCTCTATGTTGTGGTTTATAGAACATTTAAATTTATTGCTTACTTGCACATAGATTTGGTGTCACCATGAAATGTATTTCTTTTAAATACTTCTCCAATAATTCAATAAGACAGGGTTTGCCACAAGCAGCTGAAGTGCTGAGTTATGAGCTGCCTAGCGTCTTGCATTCCTCTTTGAAAAACAGTACAGAGTTAATGACCTTAAATAGCTTTCTGATAATGTGTTAAACACAGTAATGATTATTTATCTCTATTATTGCTCAAATACCCAGCCAACTAACAACATTGGTCTTTTAATGACATGTGCAAAACCTCCAAACACAAAAGACAATCATTGATACAGATTGTCTAAATTAAAAGTTTCCAGGAACAGCTGGTGCAGTGTGGCGTGGCTATGCAACTTACATGAAAGCATGCTTATACACTGTTTAGGACAGATTGGCACAAGTAACTTCTAGGTCTACCCTGAGCTCCAGATTTTATGCTAGTGACAAAACTCATGACATAAATCAGGGTGCAAGGAAACCAGAGGATCAGAGAGCCCACCATAGCTTACAGCTTCTTTTAAAAATTAAGTTCTGGTACAATGCTTTCTGAATCATACCCTAGGAACAGGGAGAGAACTTGCATTGTGTGGATAAACAAGAACGAAAAAGACAAACCTCTAACATTCTTCATATCAACACATTTTATCTCTGTATGGGCATGCCACTGTGGAGGCAGGAATGTTCTGAATTTTGGTTTGGAGCTATAATTTTAAATTTTTGCAGAAATAACTTGAAATAACATTTGTGTTTGTTGGGGATGCCTGTAGTATGCACTACACTTCTAGCTGCATAATTCCATGTAATCACTGGGTTTTTTTCTAGACTTGTTTTGTAACAATTTATACTTCTGTTTGATTTCATGTTTTTCTTAATTTCTTAAAAAAACTTTATCACTCATGTGCTTGAGCATTTAGATGATAAAAAGACATGGATAGTCAGAGGTCATTTTTCAGATACACTCCCCTCTAGTAGTTCCCAGTATTTTCTTCAAGCAGCCTGAAGTCTCTAATTAGTTTAACTTTATTTTGCCTGAAAAGTTGGGGTCAGACTATCAGATTTGTTCCCTTTATACTACTAAAATTAATTAAAAACTAATAGCCATATTCTGCCCTGCTTAAGCCTCTATGTTGCACAGCCAATTGTCACTTTCACTGTTATGTCGATACGATGCCAAGTTGAGCATCATATGCTTTCATTACTAATGCATGTTTCAATATAAATGATAAACTTCCATTTGTTTTCTTGTTACATGCATTCATCAGAATGCAGTGAGTCTAATCGTGCACCATTAAAGTTCTTCACTGGGGATTTCTGTTTGGCTGGAAGAGATCAGCAAAAGAAATAGTTTCAATAAGGGACCATGCCCTATTGTTTCATGTGAAGTATCTCTTTAGAAGTGTCTCTCTTTATCTTTGTGACCTTTCAATCGCAAAGAAATGTTCTTTGTCAAATGGAGATCGTGTTACTGTCAGCAACAGAAGGCACATATCTAAACAGAACAAAAGAGTGCTTATTTTCACTTTCCACTGATAACATTGAACGATAACATTTTTGTATAATCTTAAAAAATTGTTGTGCAGATGATGTGAAGATGATAGAAAATGTAATTATAATGAAATATTTTGTGGAGGGAACTTAGACTCTCTACATACATTTCAGTTTTAAAATGCCTGCAAAATTCTACATAATAACACTTCCTCTGTTATTGCACACAAGACCCTAGATTCCTTCTTATTTGTAGCCTTACATATTTTAATGCTATTCTTTGATAGTGGATAAAGCTGAGAAGTTATGCCTGATAGTTAGCTACAGCAAAAGTATTACAGGTGAGCAAAGAAGGAAGAGAACTGTAGTTTCTTCTTGCCTGAAAAATGCAACCATGACATGATCATGGCATGTCACCTGTCCTGTCTGCATAGAGAGGAAATTAGACAACATACATGGAATATAGAAGTGGAATGACTGTCGTCTATTCCTATTTCTACTACTTCTTTGACTTCTCATTAATCTCCTTCGACTGTGTATTTCCATATATTTCACTGATGTGACTCAATGCTATCCTGTGTGTACAAGCTCAAAGGTATCTCAAGAGAGGTACCTGGCTTCTCAGGTATTGGTTGTATTGCTTCAGAAGAAACATTGCTGGTGAATACCACTGGCAGTTTCAGAAGTGACACCTTAAATAATATGTTGGTAACAATATACGCATAATTAATTATTATAGTATAATATGTATGAAAGAAGTATTTTTATTTCTTCTCTATATATGCATGACCCAAATTTCGAAGAATACAATGCAAATGAATTGGATACTTTCCTGATTATTGATAGGTAGGAGAGATGGCACCTCTTATTGAGCTTATTGAAACTGAAAAACTCAAGCAAGAGATTCAACCCAAGCCAAAGATGTCTCTGAGCAGAAATACTTCTTTCTTCTGTAAATAGGCTCTCTCTTAGAGATCTGGATGCTGGAAATGAGAGTACATCTTGTCTTTCTTCTGGGACTGTGCTTTTCAGCCATGCTGCAGCTGTGAAGCTTAATGCCCTCCAGACAGTCAAACTGGGAAATTATTCTTTTGCTCTTTTTCTCTAATTGTAGGATATTGCTATTGTGTCTCTTCTTCAGGATCCTCCTGTAGTACATATTTCTTCCAAAAGAGACAGTTCTTCATGGCATCACTTTGGGACCTACTTATTTGAGTGCTGAAAGGAAGTGGAACTATTTTTTTCTGTCTTCATCTTAATTTTTGAAAATTATTTGCCGTATTCCAAAAAGCTGGGTTTGTGAAATGATGTAAGGGAGTAAAATGCATTAATTGCCAAGGATTTTTTAAATCCCTTGCATTCCTTTTGGAATGCAGCTGCTTCACATTTCACCTGTATTTGCCTTTGTTTTCATTTCACAGATGGCAGTGATGTTGACAATGAAGAAAGCAGTGCAGCTGAGAATGACGATAATGTCAAAGGAACAGGTCAGTAGTATGGATTACTTTTAGGTCAGACTTGGATGTTTTCTGATTACCTGTATGAATGAAGCAGGAGAAAAGTTCTTCCTATAACATACTGCCTTCTCTCACATGCTTTTTTTTTCCCCCTCCATCACAGATAAAGGAGGGAAGAAGACAACACCGAGAACCAGAAGGGGGCGTGGCAGAGGGAGAGGCAGACATGGGGGTGAGGAGGATGAAGAGGATGAAGATGGGACAAGGAGAGCTGGGCATCGCAGGAACAGAAACCGCAGAGGACGGGGACGAGCAGCTGAAAATGAGGGCAATGATTCTGATGGAGGTGCTGAAAAAGACAGGAAGAACCAGACAAATCAGAAATCCAAGGAAGATGATGGAGATGAGGAAGATGAGAAAGGAGGTAGAAGTGGGAAAGGCAAAAATGAGAAGAAACAGGATAAAAAGCCTGATAAGAAAGGAAAAAAAGAGAAGGCCAACAAGAAGAAAAAAGACAAAAAGAAATCAGCATCTGGGTAATTCAGTAAACTATTATTTTAACATAAAAACGTGTTTCTTTTACAGGAAACCTTTCTTTTATAGCTGTGAAATACCAGGAGTCAGTATGACTCCCTTATTTATTACAGCCCAATTAGAGTTGGACAGATGTATTTTTTTTCCTGCAAAGAAATGCTACTGGTGTGACATGGAAACTTTCCACAAAGCGATATCCACTTCGGTAAAAGGAAGTCAGGGATTTGCCATACGTCAAGGACTGGACCTTGGGATCTGGCCAGCCAATCCCTTCTGGAACTGCTTATACCCTAAGGATTAGCTCAAATCTTGTCAGATAGAATGGGAACCCTTATTGTAGTAACATTTCTTAAGTTAATGAGCCATTCTATGGAGAAAGAGAGTGAAAATGAGCAAGGAGGGGAGAAAATGACAGGGAGAGGTGGTAGCAGGTGGGATGTCTTGTGCTTTTTCTTTTCCCCAGAACTAAATCCCCCAAAACCTAAGGTCATAATCCTCCAAAACTCCAAGGTCTAGTTTTATTTCTAGTGCAGAGCTAAAAATCTCGACAATTTTCACAAGATCAGGTTCTTGTTTCCCAGCCAAGTTTGAGCCAGATTTTTATAGAAGATCAGTGCTAAAATTTCAAGAACTCTGAACCAAGGACTGAGATGGGATTTTGTGATCTGTCTGCCACTCAATTCCTCTGAAATATTACTGTTTACTTTTCCAAAGCATTTAATTCAGCCTGGAGTCTTTGAAGACCCCACTGACACAGAGTTCTTCAGAAAATTAGTTTGTATTTTTCTGCCATTCTGGCATTTTCTTGCTCCCTTCTGTTCTACGAATGACATACAAAGGAGCAAATCAAGCCAGGCATGCTTATCAGTGGAGAGGGAGAGAGATTCTGCTTCTGCTATTCAGTAACCACTACAGTGGTTTGTGTTCCCAAAGACGTCGCTGAAGCATACAGCAGGAGCCAAAACAGAAAATATACTGAGTCATGCTGTCGCATTAATTTATTCACGATCCCATTTCAGTATACTTTACTTCATTTGCCTTCCCTACCAGAATGCCTAAAATCATTCTTTGAGCTGGCTCTTAGCTGCAGTGTCAATTACACTCTCTGTGCAATTTCCTGTACTATTACATCAACAAGTCTGAATATGTCAATCCATGTTCCTATGCTTGTTATTGTCTTCCATTGTGAACTATTATTGAGCATTAATTAACAAAAGACCAGAAAATATAAAATTGAATGAGGGCACAATGTTTTTAATTGTCTTCCAAAGTTCTTAACATTAAAGCATGTGTTTGGGCTAACTAATTAGAAATTGCTACCTTTATCAAGACTTTGTTCTTGGAGTAATAAACATAACCCTTGAGGAAAAACTGAGAAAGCTCTGGAAGATACCTCCAGGACATTATATTTTTAGGCTTTTAGGATACCAGTTGACAAGGTTGCAGAGTAATAATATAAGAGTATTTTAAAAGATTTTAAAAAGAAAACAAAAACCAACATAAGAACAAGGGAAAATAGGCTGGTGAACAGTTCGGCTGTGATTCAGATAAAGAATTTGTGAACCTTTGGGATATTATATTATATTATATTATATTATATTATATTATATTATATTATATTATACTATATTATATTATATTATAACTGGATATTAGGAAAAATTTCTTCACTGAAAGAGTGGTGAACCATTGAAAGAGGCGGCTCAGGGAAGTGATGGAGTCACCACCCCTGGAGGAGTTAAAAATTGTGTAGATATGGAGCTTTGGGACATGGTTCAGTAGGCTGCCAGTTGGACTTGGTGATCTTAGAGGTCTTTTCCAACCTTAATGCTTCTATGGTCCTAAGAGATGTGTGGCAGCATAAAAATATAGCCTGTCTAGGAAATCCATGAGGCCTTGTTAAAACAAATGCTACATACTGTTGAAAAGTACATCTTGCCATGTAATAAATAAAAAGGTAGTTTTTTAAATGCTGAGACAATTCAGCAGGAAAAAGCATGAAAAGACTAAAATAATGAGTTGAGAAAGAAAAGAATCAGAAAGCCCTAAACAAAAAAATAAAGGTAAAATTAAATATTATATTATTCCACAGGGAGATAATATTGCATTTGCTGCCATCATTCTGGCCAAAAGAAAAGGCAAAAGAAAATCTAATAAGAGACAAATAGAAATGCATCAAACTGTTTTTACTAAGTTTTTTTACTAAAAAGTGCTTTCACTTCGACTCACTTAGTGATAGTCATCACTGTCTGGTTTTTAGAGCAGGAAGTCAGAGTCTAATTTTTCGTTATTGTCATTTTCCTTTTTAATGGCATAGGAGGATGAAATGCCCATTGCTAATGATTTCCTAGATGCTATTATGCAAGATGTAAGATTGAGCACTGAAAAGGATATCTAAGTAGATTTTAGGAAAGTGGATATTCCCTTAATCAGCTGTGATTTCTAAAGATACTGTAAATCAATGCATGGATAAGAATTTTGGATTACAATGACAACACATCTAGTGATGCTATTACTACTGTATCTGCTTACTCCAAATGCTAAGAAACATCGCAGCCTTGCTGCAATGTATCTTTGAATTTTTCCCACCTCTGAAATGTTACTTCCTTTATCAAAGGATGGGCTATCATTTGTTGTTTAAACTTGTTAAACTGGCTGTGGTGTCTCTTCTCTCTCCTGGGGCACGAAGTGAGGTGAACAAGTTCATTTTATGACTGCAATTATAGTGTTCTCACTTGTTCATTGTGAGTTTGACTGGACTTTTAGGAGGCTGGTTAGTCCTGCAGGAACAATCAATGACTGCCAGATGCTTCCGCAAGAGCACTACCCATTCTCCAAGGGATGCTTGGGTGTAGTGCTGCTCTTTTGCAGCTTTCCACTTTGTGTGCAGGCTTTGCCTTCCATACTAAAATTAATAGCAAGTCTAAGTGAACTATGTCCTCCCTTTTGTGCAACGTTTATCTAGGGCTAAAATTTAAAAAGAATTAACACCAAGAATGTGCTTCAGTGAAAATGTCTGTCTCTACTGAGTTCTGGTGACGGTTTTTGTTCCTTCTTTTGTTTGAAGCTCTGATTCTGACTCTGAGGAGGAGCCAATTACAGAAGAAGAATTGGCCAAGCTGAAAGAAGAGGTAGAAGAAAAAAAGAAACTAATCGCCACTCTACGAAACAAGCCATGGAAGATGAAGAAGAAGTTGTCTGTCCTGAAGTATGGTTTGATTTCCATAGTGAATATCTGCCATCTTGCTTTGCACTTTGTACTGTTTTTCTGTCACTTTATTTCTAGGCTTACTGACACAATTAACTTCAAACCATATCAAATCTCTCTTTCACAGGATGTGCTTTCATAGAAAGTAGAGGTAAATAGCATTGCAGATTATAGCTTTCTTGTTTTCATAGTCCTGAAATCAAATATGAAAAACTCATATCTTTTTTGAGTTTCCATTATGCTCTCCTGCAAAGCAGTTAGTTTTCTTCAGTTAGGTTAATGTTGGCAAATTCTTCCACTGACAAATTTAAAATCTCATTTAAGAAAAATTTTGCAGTTTTAGGAATACTTCAAGATTGCTGGGATGGGAAAAAAATTATATTTCTGTTCTAAAATTTGGGGAAGAAGAACAGTTTTTGGTTTATTTTTTTAACTTGTGAAAAAGCAAAGTGTATGGAAATTGAGCTCACATTTTTACGTATTTTTAGATATGTCATATATAAAATTGTACTTTGCCCTAACAAACTTATCAGTAGATTTTCATTAAGGCTAAAAATTAAGTCTTCATTTACAGTTAAATTTCCACCAAGCACAGGAAACTGGATAAACACAGAGAACTTGATTCTTCTGCCAAAACTGTTATGCTCCTCTGTTTTGAATAACTCATCTACTACTGTCCAACCACCAACAAAACTTATGGTTGAGGTTTTTTAGACATATCTAACATGGAAAAGATGGTCTCCCTTCTGCAGTTTCTGATATATGAAAACAGACAATGGCAGGAGGGCACATATGACGTACTGTCTGGAAGGTCTACAAAGTTTTCCTTCTAGAAGGTAAGGTCATTTTGGGAAGAATACAGTTGCAAATAAGAAGTAAAAGTATCATGGAAGAGGATAAAAGACAACTGAATACCTAGGAGATGTAAACCGTAAGCATTGTGGAGGCAAGGGAAATTTCAGACAGAAATGATGAGTAGATGAAGTAATCAGTTCAAAATTACTTTGGTTTGCATAGCGTACAGTTGAAGAGTCCCCGTGTACATAAAGTTGCAGTTTACTGTATACTTACTGTGAACAGAGCTTCATTTTTATAGCTGTTCTTCTAACCCAGCATTTTTAGCAATTCCTAGTTCCTAGGAAACTTCCTAGCTTGGTACAACCCTTGGACTATTATCCGTTAATGCTTTTCCACGTGAGTGGAAATGAATCTTTGGGGTGCCCATTGATGAGAAGCTGGATATGAGCCGGCAATGCATGCTTTCAGCCCAGGCAGCCAACCATATCCCGGGCCACATCATAAGAAGCATAGACAGTAGGTCAAAGAAGGTGATTCTGCCCCTGTATTCCATTCTTGTGAGACCTCACCTGGAGTGTTGTATCCAGTTCTGGAAATTCCAACCTAAGAAGAATATAGAACTGTTGGAAGAGCTCCAGAGGAGGGCTACAAAGATGATCAGAGAGCTGGAGCACTTCTACTATGAGGACAGGCTGAGAGAGTTGGTGTTGTTCAGCCTGGAGAGGGCTCTAAGACCTTCCAGTGGCCTTCTAGTACCTGTAGGGGGTGTACAAGAAAGCTGGAGAGGGACATTTTACTAGGACATGTAGTGATAGGATGAGCGTGAATGGCTATAAATCAGAGAGGGAAAGATTTAGACTGGATGTTAGGAATAAATTCTTCATGATGACGGTGGTGAGGCACTGACACATGTTGCCCAGGGAAGTTGTAGATGTCCCTTCTCTGGAAATGTTCAAGGCCAGGTTGGATGGGGCCTTGAAAAGCCTGATCTTGTGGGATGTCCCTGCCCAGGGGGTTGGAACTGGAGGATCTTTAAGATCCCTTCCAACCCAAACCGTTCTATTATTATATGATTCTATAAATCTGCAACATGCAGTCCAAGGACCATCAAAAGAGACTTCAAGGTCCTGGGATGGTTGGTAAGGGAAGCTGAGCAGAGTTTTTCCTCTATCCTTCCAGTTGTGGGCAAGAGATACTTGAAGAAACAGATGTAGTCCCAGTCTATTAATATAAGATTCTGTGGCTGGTGTCACCAACAGAGTTTTGAATTTTGTGGTAACGGAATGGTCTACACAGGACCACACCTGCTGCTGTTGGACACAATTGTTTTGTCTCAAAGGGGAAAGAGACCAGCATATCTGAGTCAAGACCTGCTGGTCAAACTAAAGAGCAAGAAGGAAAAGTGCAGGCAGTTGAAGCAGGGACAGACATCCTGGTAAGCGCCTAGAGATGTTATCTGGTTGTGTAAGGATGGGGTCAGCTGGAACTGAACTTGGCAAGGGATGCAGGGAACAATAAGGTCTTCTACGGTGATGTAAGCCAGAAAAAAGAAAGTCAAAGAAAGGATGAACATGAGCAGTAAACTGGTAACAATGGATGAGGAGACTCAACAAAATTTTGATGTCACTCTTCACTGGTCTCTCTTCCTATACCTCTTGAGTGGATGAACCTCCAAGGGACTAGGGAGCAAAGTCCCTCTCACTGTAACAGAAGATCAGATTCACACGAGGAACCTGAATGGGGTGCATCCCAGGGCCCTGAAGGAATTGATTGATGCAGTTGCGGAGCCACTGTCTGTGGCATTTGTAAAGTCATGGCAGTCAGATGAAGTCTCTGGTGACTGGAAAAAGGGAAACACTGCACCTGTTTTTCAAAAGAGTAGAAAGATTGACCATGGGAACTACCTGCCTGTCAGCCTCACCCTAGTGCTTCATTATTTGCTAACATCAGAAGGCTTGTTTTAGTGAAAAACACGCACAACTGTTCTCTTAAAGCAGTTAGCCACACTGTTTGTTTTTTTTTTTTGCTTTGCTACAAATATGAATTTGGCTTCAAAGCATATTATCAGCTTATTTGACATAGAAAAATGTGTTTTCCAAGGTCAAATGATAGTTCTTCAGATTAGCTCATTTATTTTGTATCTGTTTTTATTAATTTAAGAATTGCATTCATTACTATGTTTCTCTGTCAAGCAAGATTCCAAAAATAGTTGCCTTTAATTCCAGGTAATCCCATTTGGATTGTCACAGTTCTCTACAGAGTCATGCATAATTCAGTAGACAAAATACATAGATTCAGCAAACAGCTGGAATAATAATAATAATAACAACAACAACAATAAGAATAATAATAACCTAAATTGATAACATTTTTAAATGTATGAGCTGAGAATTAGGCATTTAAATCTATATTTTGCATCTTAGATGAAAATCACAGAACTTGGAAGCACTCAGTACCTTGGAAAATAGGCTAAGTTTTCTAGAGTCCTGTTGTTATAATTGGCTCTTCAGAGCCTTATGTTCACCTGAGTTGCAATGGAAGACCTGGTGTTATGCTGTTTAAAATAAGAAGTATATTTTATCAGTGAATGCTCTATTATGATTGCCGTTATAACAATACAGAAGTGTCTATATCAACACATTTTATGGTATCTATGCATTTGTTTTGTGTTTTAGCAAGTTACTTAAATTTACACCAGAATCAGCAGTCTGATAAATTGGCATTATTCTTTTACCTGTGTAAAATGTACATGCAGTGGTGTTAAGTGCCTTAAACCTGTCAATCAATAACAAGTGACTTTTGAAAACTCTTGTATTAGCATCTCTTGTCATTGAAACTTTTGGTTAACAGTTTTTATTAGCTATTATTTCCCCATGTCATCTGCTTCTTGCTCTGTGCAAGTTTTAGAGTATTATGGGATGGGGAGGGGGAGGTCTATCTGCTTTTAGATGGAAGGAATTTCCCTATTCTTTCTCTTCCAGCTTCCACAGTGATGAGTTACTTCATTGAAGATTTTTGCTCACCATTATAAGAAATGTTCTTTTCTGTGAACCAAACCCCACTTCCATGTTTGTTCTGTATTAGCAGCTATTTTTTTTCTGAGAATGGAAAAAAAATATTAACAAACCCTTGAGCGCTCCTGGGGATATTTTTTTTCTGAGAATGGAAAAAAAATATCCCCAGGAGCGCTCAAGGGTTTGTTAATATTTGTGACATAAAATAAGACCAAAACATAGACATGTTTCATATTATTTTGGAAAGTGTTTTTTTAGGACTTTTCATTCTAAATATGTTTTTAAAAGAAGTGTTTATTTCTGAGAACGAGGGGAAAGATTTAATTTCCACTAAATTTGGGGGAATTTAATTTCCACTAAATTTGGCCACACTGTTTCAAATTGGAAAACCTCCAGAGAAAGCTATCCCAGTTTACTTCTGAACATCAGGTTTTGGAGACTGCATCCCTGTCTGTGCATTCTCCAGGCTGGGTTTTGCACAGGTATGAAGGAAAAGGGAGGGCTTGAAATCTGTGCTACTCTGTTTAGCTCACCCCCCCTTGTTAGTGCATATAACACTTTACATAGTCAAAGTGTTATAAAATAGCAAAGACTAATAAAAATCATGTAGTTTGTATCCACCAACAAAGTCTATTATGGTGATATATAATCATAGAATTAAGAACAATAATCCGGAAATGTGCTGACAGTGGCCTCACTTATAAGCCGTACCACAAGCCTGTAGGCAAACTATCAAAAAAGTGAAATGGCAATATAAAAGACAAAAATCAATCAAATATCAAGCTTAGGCTTTTTAAAGAACTTGTAGTTAAATACAGACCATGAAGGGAGGTATGAGAACTTCATGTTTTTCCTAAGAAAGCCAGAACAGAGCAGTCTCTTCTTCATCTGCCAGGGACAGAATATAGTGTAATGAATTTTCAGTATAATTTAGCATCATTTATTTTATTACAGGACTTAGATTACCGTCAAGATAGATGAACTGGAAACAGAATATTTTATAAATATACAAAACTCAAAGATACATAGAGTATATGTGGGAGATGGTGGAAATCAGTCCTCTACGGATGCATTTTTGTACTCTGATGAATCAGTATTTAACCTTTCTTACTGTGGACATACTGGCATTCCTGGAGGCCAGCCTGGGTATCCCTGAGGCCAGCTGTGTATTAAATAACACTATAATTTGCCCGTTATTACTGCTGGTTTACTTTTCAAGTGAGTTGTGCCTGACAGCTGCTGTTTTGTTGTCAACCCAAACTTTTTAAGACTTGGAGAAGTCCTGCATGATCAATATTAATTTATTTCTTTTTTAATAAGTTTTTAGATCTTGGAGACGGAAGCCTTCCTGAACTGTTACTGAAAAATGTGAGCAATCCATCTGAATCCTATTCATTAGCAACAACCTCTGAGAGCTGTAATTCATCCTCTCTGTGCAATACTGAAGTGCCTGAAGTACTGTACACCTAGCACTTTGGAATCTGTAACTCCACACCTAGTATTAATAATTAACTCAGTCTTCTCTGGCACAATAATGCCCAGACCCATGCAATATTTATTAGTTCCTTGTGTCTGTAATTCAATTAATAAGGTTTCTCTGAAGCTTCTTTAAATTCACAGTTAGCTAACGGGGCACACTTTGGCCTACCTTGTGATATAGATAATTTACCTATAACACATGATACCAGTGATTACAAAGCTCAGTTTTGTCGCTCTGTGTTGTTTTTGACACGTCCTTATGTCGGTAAAGTTGCATTACTTCCAAGTAGGTGTGCATACATATGTATGTGGGTTTGGTCCTCCTTTGGTCTTCCTAAAAGAGTTCTATGGGTTTAGGACTACTTTTTATAGCTTGGTTGTTCTTTCTCACGTTTTGTTATTAGCACAAAAGAAATGGAGGAAAAACCAAAATGTGGCAAAGGTCTGCATGGCTGTACAAATAGATGTTTTTCAGTCAGATGGTTTAGACATTAAGGTAGAAACCTGGATAAAATAACATATTGGATTATATTTAACAAAACCCCACATGTGTCACAGATGCAGACAGGACATTGTCAGCTGTTCCCTGACTGAATGGTGCCAAGTCACTGCTGAACTTTAAAAGCCGGTAAGCTTAAGTGGAAGTCAGGGAAAGGCCTCCTTAACCTACAAATCACAGGGGACAGGAATAACCTAGCGGGACTTGACTGCTGCAGAGCTGAAGAGGGAAGAAAAGTTGTGGGGGAAAAAGAAAACAAATTCTGTTTGGACACGATGGCTACAGCACTGTCTGGTAGTTATGGTTCCTGTATTACTTCCTTGCTCATAGCTGCACATATGTTTCTGCCTTGTTACCCACAGGCCTTCTTTCAAGTTCTGCTTCTGCACTGAATTTGCTTTTCAGATATTTCAGTAAAAGTCTGCTGGGAATTTTTCATAGAATCAAGTTGTTATTGAGATTTGCATTTAACTACAAATTAAGATCTTTAAGCTACGCAAATATTCAGGGGTGCAGTTAACAGGTAGGCTGCTGTGGGGCACTCAATAATTGGCACGTGGTGGGGTTCCCTTGTTAACACTTAATAACTCTATATGAGTGGTATGAAAATGCTATTTAGAATGTTATTGGTAAAAAACACCACACACCAAACCAAAAGATATGCTTGTAGAGCAACAAAGGTAACTTGATTAGAAAAAAATCATTTCTTTGAACTGCATAGTAATCATAGAGTCATTTAGGCTGGAAAATACTGTTAAGATCATAGAGTCCAACTGTTAACTGTCAAGTCCACCACTAAACCATGTCCCTAAGCACCACATCTACATGTCTTTTAAATATCTCTAGGGATGGAGACTCCACCACTTCCCTGGGTGGCCTGTTCCACTGTTTGACAAGCCTTTTGGGGAAGAAATTTTTCCTAATGTCCAATCCAAACCTCCCCTGGTACAATTTGAATCTGTTTCCTCTTGTGTTATCACTTGCTACTTGGTAGAAGAGACCAACACCCACCTCCTTTCAGAGAGTTGTGAAGAGTGAAATGGTTTCCCTTCAGCCTCCTTTTCTCCAGACTAATCAGTTCTTGTTCCCTCAGCTGCTTTTCGTAAGGCTTATTTTCTAGACCCTTCACCAGCTTCATTGCTCTTCTTTGGACACGCTCCAGCACCTCAATGTCCTTCTTGTAATGAGAGGTCCATAACTGAACCCAATATTCAAGGTGCAGCCTCAAGCACAGGGGGACAATCACTTCGCTAGTCCTGCTGGCCACACCATTTCTGACACAAGCCAGAATGCAAGTGGCCTTCTTGTGCCAAAAGAGAAAAAGACTAACATTGTCTGTAGCTTTTTGCTTTTGCCAACCTGTGTCTTTGAAGGAGAAAATGGGGTATCAGATGGTGGGAAAAGATACACTGAACTCCTAGGGAGGTCAGGTGAACTGGCACTGGTCCAGATGCTTCACCAACTGGGTTAGGTGTGAGCACTTGTAATGTGAAAGTAGTCACAGGGCTTTTGAAGAGAGAAAGCTCAATTTTGCACTATCTTGAGAAACATAGAGAAAAATGGCCATTCAGAGCCTTGGTACTGTGAGCTAAAGATACTGATGCAGTCTGTATCTAGTGGGGAAAGGTTTTAATAGGTCTCCAGATGGTAGTTTGAAGGTCACCCTAAGAATCTGCAGTTACTAAAAATACACGGTATTTTTAAAAATATTGAGATTTTAAACCATGAGTTAAGAGAACTTATCATGTGATTTATAGCCTTCTTCCCACATAATTTTAATTCTCCTTTAGCACACTACTCCATTATTTTGTTAAAGCCATTGTCAGATTTTTCAGTTTAAGACATTTTTTTTGCTTGATTACACAAAATATGTGAACAGAACATATAAGCATGGTAATTATTTTCATTCAGTGAACTTATCTGTAGCACTTCTGGAGAGGCATGCATTGTAATTAACGTTTTCCAAACAGTCTGCTTTTTTCCAAGTACTAAGTGTAAGTCCTAATATAATATAAAATGCCTTGCAGTCATCTAGTGCAATGATAAAATAGTTATACAGTCTTGTACACACACTGACCACTGAGCATCTTGATCTATTTTCAAATGTTTTAAATCCAGACATTTCACTTTTTGGGCACATTTTCTCAGCAGAGACACACAGAAAAGTCATACTTAGAAATTAATATTAGATGTAATGGAATGTAAGAAATATTAATATGCTTTAATCTCATCTGTTTATTGTTTTTATCCATGAACATTATGCCTTTTTAAAACAATTTATAGATCTTCCTTTAATATTTGTATCACCAGGGGTTTTTTTAACTCCCATATCTTTATAAGCAAAATTTTAGTCTTTTGGGGACCACTGAAACTACACTTCTAAGAAATTATTCCAAAAATGATACAGTTAGAAATAATATATACAGAAATTCTGAAAAGCTGTGTTATATCTAGTCTTGTAAAAGGTAGAAACAAGGGAATCCATGCTTTTGTGTACACATATCTCCAAAATGAAAAATAAAAATAAATTTCCGTTAGTAGCTAGACAACAATTTTTATTAGGTGGAACCAGGAGAAATAACAGTTTGTATGTGGCACAACTGGGCAAGAGCTGAACTGCAAACGAAAGCCACTGTGACTAAAAATATTCGCTAACATTAACTGGATGTAGGCAGATCTCAGAGTTCCAAATGCAGTTACTTGTTCTGTTTGCACTACATGTGATTAATCATCTGTGAAATAAAATCTCATCGCTTTTTTTTTCCTGAGCGTTACTGAGGGAACAAGATTACTCAAACATCTATGAGGATTTAGAACACATAAAAATTTACATTGTCATGGTAGAGACAGTATTGTTTTTTTCTGTAGTGTCAACTATACCTCTCTTTTGCCCTCATCTTTCAGGGAAGCACAGCTTTTTGTGGAAAAGTTTGAAGGTGCTCTTGGAAAAGGAAAAGGAAAAAAATTCTACGCGTACAAAGTGATGATGACCAAAGTAAGTTTATTATTTAACTATCTCCGTATAATGCAAACTGGAAGCCTCTTGCAGATTATGGTCATATATACCCATCTTCCAAACCAGATTTCCTTGCCTTTCTTTGCATTTTAATGGTTTTATTTCTGCTGCTGTTGCGTGAAAAAGATTTCTAATGCAAGCTCACACTTTGATTGAGACTTTTCAAGACAAAAATCAACTGCTATGCAACAGTTTGCATTCTCTTGATGTAGATAGGTCTTTTTGTGGACTGAACCAAAAGCTCAGTCTTTCCCTTGAGACAGCTATTTGTAAAGAATCAAAATTATCGTTTTACCAAGTCTCAAAAATACTGGAATTAGCTCCACTGAGCCAAGGCTCAAGGGCCACGTATGTCCTACAAAGCAATATGCCTTTGTAGGATTGTGACTGAATGGCCAAACAATGGTTGCTGAAGACCTAATGTCCACAGAATATGGACATTCTGGTAGATCTTTCTTTGCGTTAAATCCCTTGTGGCCTCAAGAACTAAATACCCAGTAGCAGTGAATGAGGATTAGCATGCTCCTCAAGTGTACTCCCTAAGTGTTTCTTTTGATTTAGTTTTATGCTCTAACACTGGTTTGCAGTGCAAATGTAGGTGTGGTAAATCAGGATGGTTTGGGAGATTCACTTCAAAAGCACGCTTGCCCTGATATAAAATGCTAATGCAGAATGATGCTAAGAATATTGGACAGGACTACCTGGTATGGCCAGACTTACCCTTAGTTAGACTGAATTTTCTGCAAGCAATTGTGTAGTCACATCTTATAAGCATTAATGTTCACAAAAAATAATTAGGCTTTCAAACTCAGCTGGGAACAGGAAACTCAATTATAGAAGTCATACTCATCCAATAGTTAAACTACCGGATAAAGTAATTGTAATTAAATGACACAGCTTGACTTTCAGATCAGAATTTTGAGTAGCAAAGGAAATAAATTAAATTCTCAGAAACAAATCTTAAAAACCTGAATGGCATGAAAGGAAGTGATTATTTAATCATTCTTCTTGTGGAAGAAAGAGGGACTTCACATAAATCTGGTAGAAGATGTATTTGAAACAAACAAAAGAAGATGGTTCTTCATAAGCTACTGCTTCTGTTGCAGTGGCTCTGCCAAAGGACACTGTATCTGATTAAGGGGTTGCATTGGCAAAAGGGTAAATGAAGCATCTGGGCACTGAGATAATGTGTTTTGTGTTTGTTTTTTTTTTCATCTATGACCCTTTTCAGAAATGGATGAAATTTCAAAGAGATTTTGAAAATTTTAAGACAGCCTGCATACCCTGGGAAATGAAAATTAAGGAGATTGAAAGTAAGTACTTATGGAACGTAATAAAAAAGAGAATCTAGTATCGTATAGCAAGAAATACATGACTATATTCAGTGTAGGATAAAATCAATGAGCGTTTAGTTTTCATTAGTATTTATTCAGCTTGATATTATAACGACTTGAAAATTTCCTTAAGAGAGTATTAGTGACCCTAGAAAATGAAAATCCTCAATATACGGTAGCAGTTCAGGAGCCAGTGTTGAAGTTAATCCTGGGAAAGTGGAGTTGGAATTTAGTTGTTGCCTACCTTCACTTTATTTTGTCTATAATTATATTATAATTATTTTGGTGACGTTTTTTCATCATCCTAAGCCTTACGTAAGAGGCATTTTGGTGTTATTTATCTCATTTTCAACCATATAATGCAACACAGAGGTGGATAGATGTCCCAGTATATTAGGCATAAGTATAAACAAAACAGTGTAGTTAGTGCTACAGGTATGTTTGAAAGTAGCTTTTCTGGCACAAGTCAGTATTTTTGTTTCAGTTCCAGTGATGAATTTAAACTGTAGCCCTGCCTTTGGAGGAAATCTGGCTTAACTGCATGGGTACTGGAGCGAGGCTCTGACACTGATGAAATGCAGATGGAAGTGTGATGGGAACTGATTTCAGAGAAGTTGCCCTTAGAAGAAGTTGTGGGTTGCATCAAAAGGCAATAAACAGAACAGCAGAAAACCAGGAAAATGATAAATTGTGAATTTTATGGCGTTTTGGACGGCAAAATAACCCTTGAGAAGAATTTATATAATGTTCTTAAGCATATAGTCTACATACGGATACTTGAACAGATTTTCAACTCACTTCAGGTGGAATTTGGAAAGAAGCTGCTGCAGATGTGTAGTTAAAATCAAACTCAGCAGCAAGATGCATGTGGTCTCTTACATGATCTGGACACATAGTAGACATCTTGAGATTTGTGAGAGCAACACTTCTGCAAGTTTCTGTAAAAGGATTGTACTGGCACAAGCTTGTACTAACTTTCAACAGACACATTTCTTTCCTTGCAAAATGAGAATGCAAAATAGAACACAGTAATTTTTCCAGTCCTGCTTTCATATATATTTATTTTTCATTAGAAATGAGTAATACTGTCGCTGTCATTTGGAAGGTCAAAAAATCACAAGGAGATAACACCTTCTCATAATCTCATAATATTGTGAAGTCTACTCTTTTTTTTTCTATTGATTTTTGTTCTGTTCAGTGTATTGCTAAGGCAAGCTGCAGCTGCTTTTTACCTGAGGAAACTATTCTCTGTCTGAACATTAGTAACTGGAGAAGTATAGTTAAACCACAGCTTGGTCAGAATCTCTGTAATCTGGAATAAGGCATGATTTCAAGCTCTGAAATATTGCTGAGCTCTCAGCCTGTACCTCTAATCAGCTAATTTTTAATACTAAAATCAGGATCACCTTAATGGTAACACTGATAAAGCTGCCAAGTTCCAGAAGAAAAAAAGGTTTATATATTCAAAAAGGAGAGGTGATGGAAACTGAAATGGAAAGAAATAGTCTTTGTCTAAGGGAAGAGCAGGTTTTAAGGTACACTAAGTCACAGAGACCAAAAACCTGCTGGTTCAACTTTTTTCTAGCAACCTAATTGTCATCTGAATTTATATGTAGGTAGAAGGTGTACTACATTGGCCATATTGTATCAAGTTTAATAATAGGGAAAGAGTTCTCCTCTCATCTTGGCATTTAACAAACAGATTAGCAGAGTCAGTACGAGATAATTCGTAACACGATTTTTTTATATCAAAATCTGATCTGAAGCTCCAGATTTGATGAAGGAGCAGCCTCCTTTTCAACAGAGTCATCTTCAAGCTTGTATGCATGAACGTTAGGGAGTAAAATGTCTTAAAAACTGCTGTCTTCAGATGTGCAATTCTGATTTAAAAAAAGCAGCAGAAGCAGCTCTGCAAAGGGAGGAATGTTTCCAAATGGCTCCAAACTGAGGAAGAACCTGATTGACCTTTGACTGCTGTCACCAATGGCTTTGTCTTTTGGGGCTCAGTTCAGCCCTTTGTAAAATGACAGTAACATTACTGACTTAAACATGACATCAGGCAATGAACAGAATGTACCTTGATACTGCTTATAAAGAATTTGGCAGAAAAAATATCTTTGATGGCTTAAGAACTTACACAAGAGTTGATAAACAGAGCACATTGAACACCTTAGAGAATCTTGCTGGCACAGGTAACACCTCACAAGTAACCAGTGGATCCTTCAGTTCACCCAAA
This sequence comes from Cuculus canorus, assembly GCF_017976375.1. NCBI lineage: Eukaryota > Metazoa > Chordata > Aves > Cuculiformes > Cuculidae > Cuculus > Cuculus canorus. The sequence continues at coordinate 27,168,257 of NC_071441.1, read as the reverse complement.
ATACTGAGGACAGTTGAAGAAAATGGTTGAATTCTAGGCTTGGACACCAGGATCAATATTTTAAAAGATACAGTTATTAGACAGAATTGTTTATGTCCGTAGTCATGTTAGTTCCCACAGGCTGCAGTCTCGTGTGGCAAAATATGGTTGTGTAAATATTGGAGGTAGCACTATCTGCGTAACAGCTGATTTTTGGAGGAAACATTACAGTGAAACACGGACGAAAAGACATCAGATTGTGACAGGTAAAGCAGGCCGGGTTTTTTTTTTTACACCAGTCTGGGCAATCTGATGATGAAAGATGTGTTGGCTTGGTTCTCCACCACAGAGCTGGGTCTGTACAAATGCCTTCCATTACACAACCATTTCACTACCATAGTTTATGATTTTTAAACTGCTTCTTTTGTGATAATTTTGCCACCAGGACATATGCATACACAAAGGTAAGTATTATATTTTATCCACCAGCTAAACATTTATGAAAATGAAATATTCATAGGTAGCTATTGCTCCTTCCACCAGATGGGATTAGAGTTGAACAGCCTCTTAGCCCAGAGAAACGAGATGTAAAACTTATAGGTATTCCTCCATCATCACCGTTAATACTATGCCATAATGTACGAATGATACTATGCCATATAATGTACGAATAATACTATGCCATATAATGTACGAAGTGTAAATGTTAACATGTATCTAAATAACATATTTATATTTAGAAGAAATGCTTCTTTACCTTACAGAATAGACATTCAGTAATCTCTGAGCACAAGACTTTATGGGAAACATTGCTGTGTTGGGACAAGATGACTCTTCATTCCACTGCTGAAAATTCTACTATGCATGACGATATGCATGCCAATGCACAGTATAGTGAGGTTGTAGCTATGGATGTAATATGTAGTATTACTCCTTCAGTCATAGCCGGAAATTGTTGCACCCCAGAGTGAACTCAAAACATTGGTGAAGCTTGGACTGGTTTTATTGACAGCTGGTGCAGGCTTTTTGTTCCATTTTTCACGTTCTCTGCTACCCCCTGTTTAGACCTGCCCACTCCGGAAGTGTAGTTAAGGGCACCTGTTGCTAAATTATCCCAGCTAAACTTTTCACCTATCACAGGTTGCTGTTCCAGCCTCATTGATGAAAAAGAATAAAACCCATGAGCAGTTTTGTGTATTGTTACTCACAGTAACTGTACTGATACATGTAATTTCAATGCAGCGCCTTAATTCCAGATGGATGCATGGCAGTGATTTCATCAGGATAAGTGGTAGAAGATCTGTAACAAAATGCAGGAAAAGGAGCCATTACCAAAAGAATGGGGATATTAGGATTTGGGTAAAAGAACTATTGTAGCATGAAGAGGTCTACAGTATCAAAAGTGTCTTGAAATCAGAAATCATCCTAATTTCCTGGCCTTCATTTGTTTGAATCCAAGCTGTCCTCAAAGCTCGGTTTTAATTGGGTAATCAGCATATCACAGCCAGATTGACTAACTCAAAGTCTCATGCTTTACTTCTCCACCCAGATTTCCCAGTTTGTGGGCCATTGCTAGGATTGGCTGCTTCTTCGTGCAAAATTTGAAAACTGTGGTTTAATCCTAACTGTAAATAAACCAGAATTTGAAATGTTGGAATCCTTGGCAGAATGGCTTCCTTTACAGCCCTGATAAATGCCTCTTTCCCGTTGAGCTCTCTTTATACTCTGGGTTTAATTGTCTTAGACTTTATATAGATCTTCTTGTTCTAGTAAAATGCATGCATATGCACTCTAAATAGCACCAGCCATGTTTACTTCATTTTACAGAGCTGATTAATGTGCTACAAGGCTTCCAAAACAGTGTGGAAATACAAATGTAAACTCCTCTGGACAGAGAGATTTGCTTCCTATTATTTGCCATCAAAATGCATCAGGCTCATTAACTAGAGTTTGTATGAGTAAAACTGTTGAAAGGTCACTTTTTTTTTCCTGTGAAGGACTGGTAGTGGAACTGAAATCTTGTATCTTTCTAACCGTAACAGACAGATGAAGATAACTGCCAGCTACCCTATATTTAACAGGCCAATGCCGGAGCAAGTTGGGGTAGAATTTGAACTGGTACTTCTGTTGGGTTTGACTTGGGGAATGTTGTTCAAATCAGGCCCTTAGTGCTCACTGCTCCCTCTGCAGTCTCTTCTTTGCAGAGGTCTGGGTCAGGGGTCTGGAGTTGGAGTCGTCCAAGGCTTCATGCGTGCACCTGGTGATGGCACTGCTTCCACACCTGGGTGCAGGTGGAACACATAAATAAAAAAAATAAGTGAACATAAGAGTACAAACATTTGCAGATCTTTTTTTTGTGCTTTGGTGTGCATTCCAATAATAGCATTTACTTCTGCTTTGTGCTCTTGGAAGGACTCTCTGCACTAGCTAATTCTGCTCTGCTTGGTGTGAAATCTGGCCTGGTGCAGGCTTAAAATGTCAAGAATGCTTAAAAAATTGCTTAAAGAAGCTTAAAAAGTATGATTTCCTTTAAATCCTGCTGCTATAGGATTTAATATTAGTAACTATTACAGCTATTATATGACGAAATACTCTGTATAAAAAATATGTTTTTATTTTTTGTTTCTGTTTTCTCTGCCAGATCAGTGAACACTAGTATGCAATCTGGAAATAAGTTACTAGAATTATGACAATAGAGAAAATGAAAAGCCTCCCTGATTTTATTTGTTTTAAATAAACTTTTAGCAACTTCATCTTAAGGAAAAATAACGTAAGAGGACTAACTTATTTGCCCTTTTTTCACATCTCGTGTTTTCATAGGTCACTTTGGCTCATCAGTGGCATCTTATTTCATATTCTTGCGCTGGATGTATGGAATAAACATGATTCTCTTTGGACTGACCTTTGGACTTGTAATGGTGCCTGAGGTGGGAATCTTTTTAAACTCTTATGGAAAATTGTTATGTGAAATTCTCTCTTTGCAAGGAGATTTCATAGTACGAGACCTTTAAACAAATTTCTACTCTTTCCATGCTCCATTTAAAAATATTAAGATGTACTAAAGCTGTAAAGATGTACTGTCTTTGTGGACAGTTGCCTCTGCAGAGACATGTCTTGAAACAGATGTGATGGAAAAATGTATACAGGGCTGTGTCCTGAAAGCATTTTCTCATGGTCTGGAATGGTGCTAAACATTTGGGTTTTTTTCTGTGGAGAACTAAGGAGAGGAAATGTGACTTAAGAAGCAGTCTTAATTCCAGGCCTCTGAGGCACCATGGATCCTTTTCAGTTGCCTTAATAGTCACATACTGATAAGGCCTAATGGGGCTATAAAGTCATAGGAGAGTCCCTTCACTTTTTGTGTTGTGTGCAGCACCACTGTTTAATAATGCTGCTCAGAGCAGATGTAATCCAGGCAGAAAAAACTTTTGTGAAATGTAATATTTTTCTAGTTTCTTTGAGCTATCATGTTGTCTCCATAAAAAGAGGGCTTATAAGGAATTGCAAGTATTGTGCCATCACCCTGATTTCACTGTGCCACATCCTTTTATCTTATCTTCTAGTAAGCAGATGAGAAAGAGTCAGGTAGGAATTTCCATCACCTTCCAAGTAGAGTGTTTTAATAGCCTGATCTGTCTTCCATTGAAGTTGAAACAGAAAATGCTCAACAGTTTTCAGGGTAAAGCCTGGAAAGGACCCTGTGAGGTTATATCCTGTGGGTAAGTAAGCATCCTGTTAGCAGCAGTGAGACTCTCAGAATGCAAAAACTAAATCTCTAGCATCTTCCCATACATTTTGATTAAAACCCCAATAAAATCTGTAATAAAACAAAAGTGAAACTTCTGATCGTGTCAGTCAGACAAATACCAATATGGACTTCTGTATTGCTTTTCCATGTAAAAGGCCACACCTTGACAGTCCATTGACATTAGTGGAACATTATATTTAGAAAACACCGTTAATGGGTATTTTAAGTATACTTTCAGTCGTTAATGTGAGGAGCAATGAAAAGAACTGGAGAAATAAGTCATCCTTACTAAGGAGTTCAGGAGCATAAAACAAATCTTCCTGAGAAATGACAGAACATGTCCTTTCCCTGTGTTGGTATTTTGCTTTGAAATGTAAATTGCTTTCATTTTTTGGTTCCAGGCTTTGATGGGGAAGCCATACGGCTCTTTACCCAGAAAAACTGTCCCAAGGGCTGAAGAAGCAACTGCTATGAACTTTGCTACTCTCTGGGATTTTAGCGTAAGTGCGTAAACTTGCAATACTGCATGTTCCTAGTGTAAATGTTTGCTTCAGAGAGAACACACAATGAAGTTCAATGTTCACATATGCACCCCAGTATATGTAGCAATCCAAAGGCATGCGTGAAAAGTCTCAAAGCTGAATCTGCATCCCTGGGTACTGACCTTCCAATTCTTATGGGTGCATTTGATCCCATGTTTTTTTAAGGTCCTGAATTGAGGATGCAGTGTAAGTGAGAAAAAAACCCCAGTAATTCCAATAATGTGTTCTTTAGGCTTTTTCTAAAACAAATAATTACCTCTTTTATTGTTGTTTTTCTTAGTCTTATAGGATATACAGATATTTTATCTGAACTGAGACACGTCTTAATGTTTTACCATTAATATGATGTCCAGTTTAGCCCGAGGATCCGTACCTCCTGTACTAACAAGATAATGGTATATTCCTAAATGTGGCATGCTGCTTTTTTTTCCTAACAGCAATTGTTTTATCTAATTTTGCACATGGTATGTCTCTGTAATTGGCCTCTTTATGTAATGACGATGAACTTTTGCATGAAGTCAGCTGATTGTAAAATTTGTTAATACAATGTGTTGCTTTGACTTAAATTTCTCTGTGGCACACAGTAAATGTTATCAAAAGGTGCTCTTGACCTGTGAAAAGGTGTGTCCATCTAGCTGAAGTTTTCCTTCAGATTAGCAGAATAAATATCCATTGAACTAAGAGTCATTTCTCCCCAAGTCTGTTACACTCTTTCCCTTCTGTAAGCAGTACCAGGATTTTAAAGTAATGATGTGTCATATCTATTAGCATTTGAATTGTTTTAGCAACAGCAAACATGAATATGATGTTGGAAGCAGACTTAGGCTGATTTTTCCTACCTGTTCCCTTTCTAACAGGAGGGTAGCTTTGATCTCTCCTGAAAAAGACACGTAACAAGGGTATGGTGCCTGTGCGTCTCATCAATACTGTCATTTTTTAGTATAATTAATGTGTAGAGATCTCCCTAATCTTGTGAAACACAGTTCTCAAATAGGCTCTCTTAGGTTTTGGCTCAGTGTGTTCATTTGGTGATTCAGATGATGCCAGATTTTGGTCCTTTATTTAGCTTCCCTGGCTCTATTTTAAATCTTTAGCTATCAGTGAAGGAAGAAACACGTTGTAAGACAACAGAACATTGGAAAAGAGCTTAACTGGATATACACATTTTCTCAATTACAAGGAAATATTTCAGGCTTGTTAACTGTAGATCACTGAATTTAAAGAGAATAAGATAATAATAGGTGAAAATCACAATGTTTGTCTATGTTTTGACTATAAAGGTATTTAAAGTGAACATGTTACTTTTGCTTTATTTTGTCACATAAAGTGATATAAAAGGAAACCCTCTGAATACAAAAGGATAGAAAAAAATTCTAAAAAGCCCCTTATTTTGAGATGACTACTGTGTAAAATGACATTATGTTTGATTCATCAGCAGTTGCATATTTATATGACAGGAAGAATATATCTAGACGTAGCTGGGAAGCTAAATGATGATGATGATAAGGTGGTACTGGAGGAAAAAAGGAACCTAGTATCTTGGAGATTTTGTGAAAAGAATAGAGACTAACAGCTTTATACAACAAATAGGAACTAAGTTTTTAAAAGAAAAGTATTTGAGAAAAGGTGAGTGAAGACAGATGGTGGAAAGAGAGGAGAAGTTTATAGTAACTGTCAGAAATAGGATCTGACAGCTCTGAAGGAGAAAGTATAGTAAATAACAGAATAGTATCTAAGACAAGGAGTGAAGGGAAAAGTAATAAACAGGGGATAGGGCAGTGAAAGAGATGGATCCCCTGAAATATTGAGGGGCAAAAGCAGTATCTTTCATCTGCTGGCAGTTCCTGAATGGTATGGTACCGAGTAAGTTACAAATAAGTGAATCCACATCAGCAAACATTGTTTCATCCTAAAAAAGAAGCCCTAAAGCCAATCAATCTTTAAGACAGTAGAGAAAAGGTGAGGTCAATATACATTTTTCTTTTATTCTTCACTGAAAATTGTTCTTATTTTACTCACATGGCAAAAAGAAGCAATTTTGGATTTTTATATATTTTACTTGAAAATTAGATTTAGCATTGCATATCTTACAATTCTGATAATAATCCAAACCTTAAAAAATGAGACTTTTAAGGCTCATTTCCATGAAGCATTTGACCAATATTCTTATCTCACCCATCTTTTGTGTTAGGCTCAGAAAGGAGTGAAAGAGATCTTCTGTGCTTACATACCTTTACTCAGCTAAAGGTATCTCAAATCTCTTGTTGAGATGCAGTAGACAAAGCCCATGAAAAGAATACTGAATGATATACAGTAGATAAATTATCTCTAACTTTGCAGAACACTGTGACTTAAAAAGTGTTTTAATACTCTGAAGGATCTGAAAGGCTCTCCAGAGCTGGTTTAGGCTGCGTTGAAACCTGGGTGAAGATGGAGTTATAGGATGCTGTAAAGAGCAAAAAAATGCAAAAGATATTCTATTGAATTTGGACTTGTCCTGACTGGTATAGGTGTTTTACTAGTAATTAGCAATAAGTGTGTTCTACAATATTTCTTTTATCAGAGAAGGGCTATTACCCGTTATGTGTAGGCACATCTCTCAAAACTAGTCTGACATGAAGAAAAAATGAGATATGTTGATTAACAAATACAGATATTTTGAATAATGTTTCTGTTTATCGTATATTATTTCATTTTCAGTTTAGAATTGCTTTCCAGATAACACTGTGACTCATTTGATATATCATAAGATCTACTGTAAGTTAAATGCATGTTTTCCAATAAAATGTAAGTGAAAGATGCAATTTAAGTAAAATGAGCAACTGGAAAGGAGAACAGAAGTAAATCATCGTTTATCAAGCAATTGCATCATCAAATACTTCGTATTTAACTTGAAATTACTACATCCTGTTGGAGCTTTGCCACTGCTGTGTATTTGCTGAGCTGTCTTTGTAAATCCTTTGGATTAAGTCATCTTCTTGGAGGCAACTTCTTGCTCTAACCTGAGGATTATCAGGAAGCTTTAGCTTTTTTGATAATTTTAGATCCAAGCAAGTGCTTACAGTTAATCATATACTAGTTAAATCATTTTGAAAAATCAGAAATCCGGCCCATAAAAGAGAGGGTAATTCTCATTAAGATTTTTAGAAAGTGCAATATACTTTGAATTACTGAGAAAGAAGGTGCAACTACTTTGCACTTTCTACAACTGTGAAGTCAGTGCCAACCCCCACTTGCATACTGAGTAATGATCCATAAAACACAGCTAGCTATTGGTTAATGTATATTGAATGACTGCCTAATGAAGAGCAGACAACATTGCTAGACAGAAAATATATTATAAGAATTTTATATTAAGTAGGCTATGCAAGTAAACTTTAGAAATGTGAAAATTAAGTTAAAAATCTGGCATTTTATCTGCAAGTAAATAAATATGTTTTTATGTTTACAACAACGTTGTTTAAAACAAGATTGAAAGAAATTTAAAGAAAAAAATTCTGAAAATTTACATGAAATATTTTAAGTCTTTCTAAAGAAAAGGAGAGAATTTCCATCCTGTGAGATTTGTTATAGTGATACTTGAAACTGTTTTGAATGCATTCAAATTAATATTTCTGCACATTGTTATTGGTACGATTTCTGATTATGTGCATATTTAACAGTCATGACATTATAATATTTGCTGACTTTTCAGGGCTTTGCACAGTATTCTGTACTCTTTTATGGTTATTACAATAACCAGAGGACAATTGGATGGCTCAAGTTCAGGATGCCTCTTTCGTATTTCCTTGTTGGAGTTGGGACTATTGGCTACAGCTTTATGATTGTGATTCGAACGTAAGTTCTCCTTGGCGCTGAAGTAAAGTAGATTAAAAAAACCAGATTATTTCACTATTGACCAATGAGACTGTCTTTTTAAAAAATATAATGATTTTAAGGGCAGGACAATGCAAGATCATGTTCAAGGCCAGAGTAATCTAAGATTCTTTCAGCCCATATTTATCTATTGTTCTGCACCAGCAGCTGTATTGCAGTGTTGTGGAAATGGAGAAAACCTTTACTGAAATAACAAAACATTTCCCTCCCTTAAACTCTAAGTGAAAAATGAATGCATAAAGTAACAAACAGAGCTGTCAGCCCATCTTTTCACAATGCTCTTCACCTAGCAGAATGTCAGCTAACATCCAGGAAATTCAATTGTTCTACCTAAAATCAAACCTTACATGAGTCAAATTATTTTCAGAAGGAAGAAGACAAGAAAGAAAGAAACATATGGCAAATAATTCTGTGCATACCTCAGAGTCAGTGGTAAATGATTCTTTGCAAGACCGTAGTGGTTGGGTCGTCTTCTCACAGTAGTGTAGCAGAATTAACGCTGCTGCCTATACTAAGGGTTTAATGTCCTGTGCAACACAAAATAATCTCCAGAAGCTTGAAAGTTATGCTTAATATAGTATTAAGAACATAATGTTAAAACAGTAGGAAGCACAAGAATAAATGAAACAAGGCTTAGACAGTATAACTGGTGATATGTTAGCCTTTTGTCTCTCAAATTCTAGACATGGATTTTGTTTTAGGATCAGAATTTAAGTGAAATATAATTATTTTATAGTAAAATTCACTATTGGAATAAACTCTGATAACCCTTATAGTTTCTAAGTAGATAAGCCACTAGGAACAATTTAAAAATCATGCTCATATAGCAACACTAGTTCTAACAAAGTATTCCTGTGTCTTTCTGGCTTTTGTAGAATGGCAAAGAATGCAAATGATGATGGTGGTGGGGATGACACTAGTTTTAATTTCAGCTGGAAAATGTTCACAAGCTGGGACTACCTCATTGGCAATCCGGAGACAGCAGATAATAAGTTTGCCTCTATCACAACAAGCTTTAAGGTAAAATAGAGCTCACTAAGGAGAGTCTGATTCACACTGGTGTGAATCAGATGGAACAAAGGTCATTTATTAGCTGTGCTTGGGACCTAGAAGCTTAAACTAGAATTGGGCAGCTCTATGCCCTTCTAAGCCTGGTTTTTTTGCCTTTCATCTTTTTTTTTTCCTTTTGACTGTGGAAGAAAAACCTTAATGGTACCTTTTGTAACCTCTGTGACTGCAATACTAGTTTTAGAAAAATTATTCTACTGTAAAAATATTATTTTCCTTTTTCTCATTTCTGTTATCTTCCAGTTTCTATTGTGCTTGTCTGAAAACCTTTTATTTTAAATGCAGTTAACATTTTGCCAACCTCATATTATCATCTTCTCTTGCTACACTGAAAAGATAGCATAAGATAAAGAAATAGGATCATCTGTAAGGGGCTATACATCGAGTCAGAAGAATTGGCCTCAGAATTTTGAGACTATACTTGCTCTTTGTCAAGAGAAAAAAGAGGTTACTTTTCTTGCATTATATAAAGTTTTTGTTTTCAAATGAATTATGAAATATACCCCAGTTTGCAAGGAAATACAAGGTGTTCTTAGGCCTCTATTCAGTTTATATAGTATGTTGCCATTGCATAAGTAACTTGTGTAGGGTTTGAGATGCATCACTGTGAAAACAGTGAAGGGGCTACATTCTATTTGGTGAATGTTATAGAAGTGTTTCTACGCTGGAGTCACCAGTGCAGCATGTGAAGGAATATATAATTTTCAGTGTAATGATGTACGGCAAATTTCTGGGTTTGGCTGGGCTAGAGTTATTTTTCTCCATAGTATGGGGCTATGTTTTAGATCTGTGCTGAAAGCAGTGTTGAAATACAGAGGTGTTTTTGTTATTGCTGAGCAGGGCTTACACAAAGTCAAGAACTTTTCTTCTTCCTGCCTCACCCCACCAGTGAATAGTGGGGGTGGGGTTGCACAAGAAGGGACAGCTCACCAGAGGGATAATCCATACCAGATGATGTCATGCTCAGCATATAAAGCAGAGGGAAAGAAGGAAGAAGATGATGCTTGGAGTTATGGTGTTTGTCTTCCCAAGTAACCGTTATGTGTGATGGAATGAGATAGCTCTCATCCCTGCCTACTGATGAGAAGCAGTGAATGGATTCCTTGTTCTGCTTTGCCCGTGTGTTACTTTTGCTTCACTTATTAAACTGTCTTTATCTCAGCCCATGAGTTTCCTCACTTTTCTGATTCTCCCCCCATCCCACTGGCCCTTCTAACTTTCTCCTGCATAGCCTCACAACATCTTTGTAGTCCTTCTGAGTCACTTGCTCCTTCTTTGAAAGATCATAAACTCTCCTTATTTTCCTGAGTTCAAGCCAGAGCTCTCTGTTCAGCTAGGCCAGTCTTCCTCGCTGCTGGTTTATCTTCCAGCTCATGGGAACAGCCTGCTCCTGCACCTTTAAGACTTCATCCTTGAAATATCCAGCCTTCCTCAATTCCTTGCTGTCAGGGCTGTCTCTCAGGGAACTCTGTTGATCAGTCTCCTGAACAGGTCAAAGTCTAGCCTCCAGAAATCCAAGGTGGCAGTTCTGCTGACCCCTTCTCCATACTGCTCCAAGAACCAACAACTCTATCATTTAATAAGGTAAATTGAATCAATTTGCAGAGGTGAAACACATTCAGCTGGCATTAATTTTTTTAATGAGAAAAAGTGGCCAGTGCTTTTATTGCTCTAGTGACTCATGAATGGTGGCCAGAATAAAGCAATGCCAGCAGAGCAACCGGCAGCACAGAAGCAAACTCATCTAGGCTGCCTGAGTAGAGAATCTGGTTGCAAAAGTACCTTGTACAGATGCTTGTGTACCCAAGAGTTGGGCCACTGTAGGCACGTCAGGCTGCTAAGATGGAAATGGCTCAGGTGGATGTGAGGTAATTTTCTTCATAGCTAGTATAGGGCTACGTTTTGGATTTGTGCTGAAAGCAGTGTTGATGATACAGAGATGTTTCAGTTGTTGCTGAGCAGGGCTTACACAGAGTCAAGGCTTTTTCTGCTTCTCACTTCACCCCACCCCTGAGCAGACTGGAAGAACACAGCTGGGACAGCTGACCCCAGCTGACCAAAGGGGTATAACATACCAGATGATGTCATGCTCAGCAAATAGAGCTGGGGGAAGAAGAAGGAAGAGGGAACATTTGGAGTTGTGGCATCTAGTTTCCAAGTAATCATTATGTGCGATGAAGCCCTGCTTTCTTGAACATTGCTGAATCCTTGTCTGCTGGTGGGAAATAGTGAATGAGTTCCTTGTTTTGCTTTGCCTCTGTGTGTCTTTTCCTTTACTTATTAAACTGTCTTTATCTTAAACCATGAGTTTTCTCACTTTTATGTTTCAAAATTTCTTCCCCATCCCACTGAGTAAAGAATGAGAGAGTGACTGTGTGGTGCTTAGTTGCTAGCTGGAGTTAAACCCCTTGTTGTGGTGGGGCAAGGTGTTGCCAGATAATGAACAAGATGTTAAACTTGTAGTCACATGGACAACGTATGACATGGGAGCTGAAAGGTGAAACACTGCACTATTGAATTACACACAACACCCTTCTTTTTCCATCAGTGATATAGCCAATACACCACCTCACCCAGCCCACCCTCCCAGCTACAGGCTTAAGAGATAACTACACCCAGTCAGTAGAAAGAAAAGGTTCCAGGAAAACAAATACTGAGGTAATACTGACTGAAGTCACTGAGACTCAGTGAGCCTGCCTAGCAGGGTCACTTGCTGAAAGCTGTTTAGAGAAGAATCCAATGGGTCCTTTCCAACCTTGTGATTCTGTGATTCTGTGATTCTGTGAATACGAATTAGTCGATAGTTATTTTTGAGAAATTAACCCATGAATCTTCGCTGTGATCTTTGCTAATGAGCAAGGAATCTCCAAGTGAAAGGGTGAAGTCTTGGCTTGGGTGAGGTCATGGGAGTTTTGCCTAAGTTTTTCATTGGGCACTGGAACAGGCTGCCCAGGGAGGTGGTCGAGTCACCTTCCTCGGAGGTGTTTAAGGAACGGGTTGATGAAGTGCTTAGGAACATGGTTTAAGGGAGTGTTAGGAATGGTTGAACTCGATGATCTGGTGGGTCCTTTCCAACCTAGTGATTCTATGATTCTATGATTCTAAGAGCTGCTGCAGCCTCCTTTCATTTATGTAACAGACACAAATCTTAAGAAAAGCAGAGCCATGAAGTGTAAATATTAGAATGCTGGAGTTCAGCTTCCCTGCTGGTCAACTGTTCTCTATACCAAAGTGAGAAGTGGTAAGCAAACTCCTGTTTCATGAGGACACTTCAGAGCAAAAGCTCTTTCTGCTGGTAAAACTAGGAGGTGGAGATTGTAGTTACACCAGAATCTTAATATTTATCAGTCTTGGCCAAGGGTAAGTATGGGACAAACTATTCTTCAGTCTGAAGCTGTGCAGTTTGCTTTTTTGGGGGGTTTCCTACCTCTAAATTGTCTTTTCTTTCCTTCTGAATTGCTGACTTTCAGAATAAAACTTTTTTTTTTTTTTCTTTTCTTCCCACAAATGCACGTTTTTGAAGTGTAACAGTTGGTTTTTTTTTCTGGCAGCTAATCACACATTTATCCTCTTGGGTCACTCAGACTCATAACACCTTGCAAGCTTACAGAACTTGCTGTTTTCTTTTTGGCACTACATTCACAATGTTGGATCTTGACCGCATAATATTCTTTTCTTTCTAACAAGTGCAGGAAGCAATCGTGGAGGAGCAGGAGAGCCGAAAAGAGGAAAATATTCACTTGACTCGATTCCTGAGGGTTCTTGCCAACTTCTTAGCCCTATGCACACTTGCTGGGAGTGGCTACCTCATCTTTTTTGTTGTCAGAAGATCCCAGAAATTTGCCCTGGAAGGTCTGGAGAACTACGGGTGGTGGGAAAGAAATGAAGTTCGTGCTAGCAGATTTCTAAAATAGATGTGGTTTGAAACTGTGTTCCTCTACTCTGCATGTTGCCTTTTTTCACCCTAAGAATGTAATAGTCTGAGTGTGAGTGGTAAATATCTAACAAAAGAATTGGGTTTATATCTCTGCTTCGGGCTTTTTTGAAAAGATTATTTCTTGGTTGATTCTTTCTAATGTCCGTTTGCATTCGGTTTTCATTTGAGGCCTTTACCCTTCCTGCTTTGTAGTCTTAAGATTATTTTCCAGCCACTCTATGGATTCACAAGATCTCTTCATGCTGCTTCTGCTTTCCTCCTGAGACTGACCCAAGCAAAGTGACTAGTATGTGGGCAAACCCAAAGTTATGGATACATAACCTCATGGATACAACACTGTAATTTAGCAACAGAGTGAAACTCATACCTTCCAGTTCTAGCTGCCCAGTCCAATAGTCCAATATGAATTTTTTGTGCTTGATGTGCTTTCTTCTATAGAAGTTACAGCCCTGCCTCATAGGGGTGTACAGCAGAAGTCATTGTTTCTGCTACAGCAGTAAACATCTTGAATTTAGTGTTGCCATATGAACACTTGGGCGGGTTTTACTTTCTTAGCAAAAACGCTGCGGTGTATGTTGTAAAACTAGGTGTTTGTTACTTAAAGCTCATCTTTTGAGCTGGAGTGTAGATACCCGATTTAAGGTAAGCCAAAAAGATGCTAGTGTCACAAAGCTGCTGGGATGGTTATGATGGAATGAGGAAAGTCAGTCTTTAGTTTTCAACACCAAACCTAAATAAGAAAGTAACATAAAACCCAGCAGCAATATACCTCTAGAATCCAGAGAAATGGGGATTTTGAAATTGAGTTGTTATTTAATAAAAGTTATTACATTTTGATCTAAACTGTTTAAAACTGCTTGGCTGAAAGGAAAATTACCTCTAAGCATGGCATCAAACTAGGAGAGGGATACAGTTCAGGAGGAATTCAGCTTTCTCTCAGCTGAAAAGTGTGGTGACAGACTTATACTAACAAGAACTGTGCTACCAAAAGCTGTTACGTTATCTTATGCTGCTATTTGAAAAGCAGCTAAACCTATGGATGTTTATATTTGTGGGTTTACTTTTGTTTGCTTTACAAAAATATACTGCAATGAAGACTGTATCACAGAACTAAGATCTGGGGCAGGTGTGTCTCTAAAGGAAAGAGGACAAGGCAACATTGCCCATTATTTCGCTAAAGAATTTTTTTCCATTGACGGGTAGAGAATATATTTGTGAGGTACAAAATATTACCTTTGTTTGGATATTGATATTTAATTATGTAAATATTTTTGGCTTCTGTGTAACAGCCATTTAAACATTTTTTTAAATTTTCTGGATCAGAATTCCTTCTATTTCTACCATTAACAAATGAATTGAGATTTTGATCAGAAAAAAAACCATAAACAGTTAATGTAGTACTTAAAGCAAATGAAAGTACATCTCTTACATATAATTCAAGCAACACTATGTAAAAATTGGCATTCTTCATTAAAATAGTAATCTGAATTTGTAAGAAATATGTTTTCATCATATTGGATGTCTTAAGGTATTAAAAAAGGTTTACACATAATTATGGTGGCCTTAAAACATACCAGGGTAAATACCTTTTATATCATCTGTTCCTGAAGTTTACAGCCTAATAAAGTGCAGCTAGTGACTTTGTGTCAGTACCTTTTCCTCTCTGACTATCTCCCTCTGTCATAATGTTGTAAATTCTTAGAACATCCTCTCCATACAGGCAGTACCTAGTTCTGTGAGATCACAGTTCAGATAAAATTGTCTAGGGTGTGGTGGAGATCTGAAAAGTAGTGGAAACAAGCAGACTAGGACTGTCAAGGGATTTCATCAATCTTTGCCTCGCTCATGGTACATGGCTGTGGCCTGATTGTTGATCATGGCTGAATGATGATTCTGCACCATATCACATTTCCTCCATGACTGTGGAAATTTTCGTAAAATGGAAAATAATGCCACTGATTCCCTTGGTAAAGTATTATGAAATTGGATGAGAATTGCTGAACATAATTGACTTCTCTTGTTTGATAGAAGATAGTTTGCAGAGCTAGAATGTAGTATGAACATCTCCGTGGTACTGAGGTACTCTGTTTTCTCAAATGCTTCAAAGCAGAGAAAACTTATGAGAAGACATATTGATTCCGTTGAATCAGAATCATTAACAACATTGGGGCAAAGAGCAAATCAGCTTTCTACATATTCTTTTTTTTCCCAGCAAAGTATAGCTTTAATATTTCAGATCTTGCAAGCTGAAACAACCCCACAGATCTTCTGCCAAAAATATCATGTTATTTACTTAAATGTTCCTAGTAACAAATATGGAGTTCATTCATATTGACGTTATTAAGACTTGTTGTCAATGCTCTGTTTAATGGCATAAAGACTGAATTCTGTCTTGCCTACCCTAGGCAGCAACAAAGAAACTTTCAATAAAGTTAGTAAGTGGTATGTTTAAGACTGTCCAAAGGACATACTATAATCTAGGACTTATTATTCATATATGTATGCCCTGTTCTTGCTCATCCCTAGACATCTGTTGGGCTGGGGCAGAACATCTCCTCTTATGTGCACATTTGCCCCTGGAAATTGTTGATATGAGACACAAGAGTCAGTTTGAATTGTGATTTGAGATTCAGCAGGATCACAACAGGACTGAATATTTCTGTTGATAGACGGGATATACAGCCTATTTCAATAAGATTTAAGAACTCATGATTAGTCATATTGGCTCCAGTTGACTCCTGCCATGTTGTGCATAAATTCTTTTTTTCAATGGTGACAGAGACGATGTGTCTTCTAAAATAAGTTAGATACTTTGAAGACATTAAGATAAAAAATTTACAGAGTTCACTATGAAGAAAAAAACCCCAATATTTTCATCACGAACATCTTATCACCTTGTGGAAGTACTCAAACCCAGGAATATCCACAATTCTTATAAGACAAAATTTATTCAAATCTTTAATGTATGAACCCCCAAACAGCTGTTAACATAATAAAGTAAAAGGTGGCAGCAGATCTGAATATAAATTCTGCCTTTTTTGACCATAAACTCAAGTGCTGCAAGAGGTGGTAGCTAAAATATTTGGTTTGCTGTTTCTTTTTTTGAGTGCTATGAGCTATCAGTAAATCCTTGTTAATTTCACAAAATGCTTCTAGTTATAAATAACACTATCCAAATACATAGGACATATAAATGAATCCCTGTAATTATTGAAAATACCTATATACTTCTTACAGGGTGCCACAAGTTATGCACAGCATGCATTACTGTTATTACTGTTTGCCTACAAATGTAAAAATCTAATATTTAAGTCTAGAGCTCATTATAAACCAAGAACAGAAAAAGATAAAAAAGAAGTCATTCATTTCTCATGGATGAAAACTTATTTTCTCATGGATGAAACATTTTAAAAGTGGGAATGTACACATTTGTAAATGAGTGAATGTGTTTTTTTGCATAGTGCCTTTCTCATGCCATATTTTTTCTGAGAATTAAGAGCAGTTCTACCTCTCTTGGTAGCAGAATGTATAGAAATTAATTAAAATTTATCATTTTTCTAGCAAAATATATTCCAGCGTGGCTGAGAAATACTGTTTTCAGAGCAATTGGAAGATTAGACTTCTATGACCAGTTACGTATTTTTGTGACTAAATCAATTATTTTTACTTAATTGTTTAATGTGGTTCATCTTAAATGAACATCTATTGTTTTCCAGCAACCTATATATCTTAGCTTGAGACAATGTTTTCTGTTTCTGATTTGTTGGTTTCAGTCCCTTAAAGACACAATTTTTGTAATGAAATTCTATTTTGAATTGAAATTGAGTAACTGCACTTTTACACTTTTTCAATTATATTCATTTTGGCTGACACAATAAATTAGAGCCAAAAGATTCAAGCAGAGTTGGAAATAATTTTCAGGAATCATTTAGGAATATGACATTACTAGAATGCCTCTAAAACTTATAAGATATGCTGTATTACAAACTTTCTAGAAAAGCTAGATAGATGGTTTTTGCAATTTGCTTTCAGTAAACTCGTAATTTCATACTGTTAGGATGATGAGTTAATCTTATTAGAGGTTTCAAAGAAAATCAGGCAGAAAGGAATAGGATTAATCTGAATTTGCTTATGAAGTGAAGACATGAGATCTGAGACAGACTAGAGAGCTGGGCAATCACCAACAGTATGAGATTTTACAGGAGCAAGTGGTAGATTCTGCACCTGGGATGGGGATTATCTGGTTATACATACAAATTAACGGATGAGAGGGTGGAGAGCTGCCTTGCAGAATTAAGGCTGTGGGTTTGCGTTGATGACAAGTTAAATATCCATCAGCAGTGTGTCCTGGCAGTCAGTTTTGTCCTGGTGTTCATCAAGCACAGCATCATTAGCTGGTCGAGGAAGGGGATTATCCCACCCTATGCTGCACCAGTGTGATATCCCCTTGAGTACCATGTACAATTTTGGGCGCCTCAATATAAGAAGGACATAAAGGACATAAAACTATTAGAGGAGGGCAACAAACATGATGAAAGGCCTTGAGGGCAAGACTACTGAGGATTTGCTGAGGTCACTTGTCTTGTTCAACTTGGAGAAAAGAAGGCTGAAGGGTGACATCGCAATCTACAACTTCCTCAAGGAGGGCTATGGAGGAGGAGAAGCTGATGTCCTCTCTCTGTGACCAGTGATAGGACATGAGGAAATGGAATGAAGCTATGTCACTGCAATCTGAGGTTGGACATTAGTAACAGGTTCTCCACTGAGAAGGTTGTTGGTCTCTGCAACAGGGTCCCTAGGGAAGTGCTCATGGCACCATGCTTATCAGAGTTCAAGGAGCATATGGACAATGTCTTTAGTCATATGATTTCAGGTAGTCCTACAAAGAGCAGGGAATTGCACTTAATAATCCTCTTGTGTCCCTTCCAACTTGAGATATTCTATGATTCTGTGATATCTATAATTAAGTTCAGCTGAGATCTCAAATAAATTCAATTTAGTACAGTATTTTTCTAGGAATGCTTTTTATAAAACATCTATGTGTATATTGGGAAGATGTGGAAGAGATGTAGCATGAAATAGTACTGGGAATAGGTTTTACTAAGCTCTCTGATAGTAGAATTATGGTTAAAATATCAGTTTTAGTCAGAATAACTAACATTTTATTATTTTGGAGGTTTAAGTGTAATATAAAATGAAAAAAAAATCTCGTATATCCATCTGCAGTAGATTAAAACTGACTTTTCATCTCTTTCTTATTCTGTGACAACATCTTGTGACTCCCAGAGTGGTTTTTACTTTTCCTGAAATTGAAAACCTAATAAAAATAATAATGGAAGTACATGCTCCACGCAAATCAACAATAATGAAAGAACTTACCTCTAACATTTCACTGTAAACTTTTTTTGTTTTCTTTTCCTCTCTCTCAGGTGAACATGGTTATGTCACTTTTGGGAATGTTCTGTCCAACTTTATTTGATGTAATCAGTTCTCTGGAAAACTACCACCCTCGAATAGCTCTAAGATGGCAACTGGGACGAATCTTTGCTCTTTTTCTTGGCAATCTCTACACTTTCATTATTGCCTTAATGGATGAAATCAATCTCAAGGCAAGATATTTACTTCCCTTCACTATTTTTAACATGTATCTGGGTGAGGATGAAGATTTCCAGCCAGTCACAGACACATCAGTGAAAGACATTATTTTCTTTCCGTACTGTAAATCACTTCCAAGCCTTAGCTGGTAATGAGAATCTTGGGGTTGAGAAGAGGTTGAGGATTGCTAACAAGTTCATGTTGGTTTTTTTTTTCCCCAATTTATTTATTTACTTAGTTGGAAGAAGAGAAGATAGTCAAGTATAACATGACCATATGGGAAGCCAGTCTGTACAATGGCACTATTCCAGAAAATTCGACTGCTCCTCCAATAGAGGTGGACCCAGCAGATGTTCCCAGAGGGCCATGCTGGGAAACAATGGTAGGACAGGTAATGTAACTACTTTGAGGTCATATTTGAAAATAGATCTTAATCTGTTACAAGATCTCATATCTAAACGTAATTTGTTTTGTCTGATAAATGGCATTAAGTTGGGAAAAATATAAAAAAATGCAGAAATTTATCAGTTTTGAAAAGCGAAATAATAAAAATCCCTAATAAATGTGATAATTCTGATCAGAAATTCAGTCAAGCAATGTAAGTTTCTGACTACAACAGGAAAGGTAAAGAAAAATGAGTAATTCAACAAGGAAATAGATGTACACTTATAGCAGTGTGCTTTTGAAAAGACGTCTATCTTTAGTTGAGTAACATAATGCAAAGAACAATAGCAATTTAAGGGTAAATTTGCTCAGTCATTTCATTTTATTCAGTCCAACATTTATATTTATTGACATCCTAATATAAAGTGTCACTTCCAAAGAATTTCTAACATCTCACTTTCCTCTATTTGATCGTAGCCCATTGTAGTTGTTTTGTGTATGAGAATAAATTCACCGCTGAATCACAACTTTTGCTATTGCTTCATCGCTCTGACAATCTCACCATCTGATTATCTTCACTCCTGACTGAAGAAATCACTAGTAGGGAGCAGACAGGCAGAAAAAACAATCCCTTTATTCTTTTCACTAATGTTGAATGATAAACTAGGAACATTAAAAGCTCATCACTGCACTAATTTTCTACTTAATTTTACTTAATTTCAGATTAGAGAGAGTGATAGCCTTTTGGGCTATCTTACTTAGTAAAGTAAAAGGATCAGAATTTCCACTAGTATTTTGTTCTTTCCTCTCCATATTCACTGCGACTTTCCCACTTTTTTTTTTTTTTTTTAATCCTCCTGAAGTCAAAAGAATCAAAAGCCATTTAAGATAACAACTCGGGTTTCTGCTGTAGCAGTAATCTTGGCTGGAAGCCTTTCCCAGTCTAATGATACCATGGAAGTCTCATCTGATAATATAAGCACAAATTAGGAAAAGAATACCTCTTGCAAATCAGGGACAATTTTTTTTTGTCATTTTTAAGAATCAGTGCATGTAGAGAAGGTGTAGAGTATTTTCATTGTTGAAGCACAATGCACAATTGTGGTCTAGTCCAGTGTTTAATTATTACTGTAATTATTAATTGCTTAATATATTCTCAAAAGAAAATATTGCTCTAACAGGAATTTGTGCGGCTGACTGTCTCTGACACAATGACAACATACATCACAATTCTAATTGGTGATTTCTTGAGAGCTGTCTTCGTTAGGTTTTTCAATTACTGCTGGTGCTGGGACTTGGAGTATGGATTTGTAAGTATCTGATTTGCTTATGCCTTAATTTTTGTCTAATTCTTTATCCTTTGGTAACTTTAGGATATTTTTTCCCCAATGGGTTGTATAAAAAAACTGGGTACACTTTTTTCACGCATTTCCCATTTGAAGACTTATTCCCTGTTCTACAGAATACAATCTCATTGATTTCTACAAGATTTTGGATAGGGTCTTCTACCATGCTGAGGCATCCAGTGTTTGTGGAGGAAAATGTGAAAGAACTTGTTCTATGTACCTTATTGTATATATCTTTTTGTTAAAATTAATTTAGCTGAAATGACGTTAGTAAGTCCCATAGCATAAGCAGATATAGAGCTCTTCACTTGGGGGTTGAGACTTTCACTCTTTTACACAGCTGTGAGCTAGATTAAATAAACCAGCTAAGACATGCCGACTGTAAGGTCTAATGTTGCTTTTTCACCTGTTAAACAAATAGTTACATCAGGGTACTGGAAAAAGCTTATGAAGCTCCTGAATCCTCTTTTGTTCTTGCCAAGAGGTATGGAAAAGATCTAAGTAATTTAAAGCTCTCTTTGGAACATCTGCACTGAAGAGCCTTCATAACTGTTGACCTAATTTCCTCAAGATTTTACATTTATGTGTACAAATTCATTGTTTTACTAAAAACAGCCTCTTGAGAAACGATAATTTTCCAAAGAAAGACAATGTTTTTGTGTTTTCTGGTACAGCAATCTCACTGCTATTGGCTGGCTTCTATGAAATTTCAGCCTTTTTAGCAAAGTTCAGAGCCCATGAGATTGTGAAATAACGAGGTATAACCCTTGCAATATAAATATCAAATGCATTAATTTCAATACAACATGAGCTGAGAGACAGCAGTCTGAGGAACTGCGTATTTTATATACTTAAATTGCACCCGGAACTTCTGTGCATTTTCAGATTTTCCACAGCCACGGCAGTAGCTAAGGCTGGATGTAGGGAACACTTGTATCATTGTAGCCAGATCTGCATCTGACAGGAAACAGAGCAGGCATCTTATTTTCCAGTGATGATAAAGTGATATTCTGGACCTTTTCCCTATTGGGATATCCACAGTCAATGAAAAAAGCCTGAATGAATGCAAACCTGAAAGCCACTGTGAAGACCGGAGGACAGGTTCTACCTAGGATGCTCTGGCCTCCATTTGGGCTTCCTGAAGACTCTTCTATCTTACTATTTACTCTGTATCAGCTGCTTTTTATGCAGGGACTTTTTGTTGTGTGACCTGCCCAACTGCAGGTCCCTGGATCTATTTGAGATGACCCTGGATACCCTGAATGGGGATAGTAGACGTAATTTTTTTGTCATGCCTGCAGGCTTTCAGTGTTAGAAGCCACACAATGAGCAGTAGGACAGCTTGACTTGAACTGGGCGTTCCAGCTGTCAAGTGGGGTGCATATATTCATTCATTAACATTTCAAACTTAAACGTTGCTTTTTGGTTTTTTGTTACTATCAGGAATGTTAATGGAATATAATACAGTAATTCATTCTCAACAGAGACTATAAAGAGATTTAATTAAGCGTATAGACTAAAGAGTTGCACAGATACCATCCTTCTTTCCCACCATTCATCAAGATGTAGAATAAAGAGCATAGAGAGAAGCAATAAGCAATGAAAGTGGACCTTACAGACCACACACAAGGGCTTCAACACTAAGGGAAGCTGTTGCATGTTTATCCAGCAATGAGGGGACACCTTATTTCCATGATGTGTTGTTTTCAAAGTGTCAACAACACATCTGCTGGTAAGGGATATTGAAAACAAGCTATTATTGATGTACTTATTTGGCTGTATGTAAAAATGACTATGACAGTCTAGTCCGTTATGGTTCTCAGGTCCAGCAAATTGCCTGAAACAGCAACCAGAGCTGGAAGTGCAAACTGGAAATCATTGAATATCTGGAAATACCTGAGCTTAAAAATCTCTAGGAAGGAGTTATATCTGTGTCTTTGTGGTCACTGGCAATCATGCACCTATTGTCCATTAAGTTTTAGATTTTCTTCATACCCCAAGTACTTTTGACATTCAAAATATCTGTTGGCAAAGAATACCAGAAATTAGCTTGTAGGTTATGTGGAAAAACATTTCCTTTTATTAGTTTATAGTTTAAATCTCAAATTATTTTACTTGTTAATGTCAGCCCCTATATCATGGAGAACAGCCACACTTTATTTGGTTCTGTAATATCCTATCCATCTCTCTGTATCACTCATGATATTCTGTTCCTCTATAGAGCTGTCTTTTGTCAACTGCTTTCGAAGTTAGTACCACTAACTACTGGTCTATACTGAAAAAAAAAAATAACGATTCAGTGCTTTCTTTAGCAGACAAAGCCATAATGAGACCCATACCTGAGTTTTGAAGTGAAAATTAGGAGAAAACACACTCAAATTAGAAATTAGATATTCATATTAAGCAGGAAAGGCAATGACTTTCAGCATCTATCAATGCTTAAAAAGAAGTCTTCAACAAGGTAACTGTTAAAATATGAAAGATAGTATTATGGTTCAAACAGGAATTAAATCACAGCATACACATGGTTGGTACTGTATTGGAGGACACATTGGATGAGCACCGCTAGCCACTTTGTTTGAAAATGTATTAATTATTTCAATATTTACCTAGTACCCAGAACTATTTGTAATTCTCCATCAGCACCTTCCTCTGAACAAGTCTCAAGATTTTCAGCAAAATACTGCAAGCGGTGTTAAAGTCTGTCTGTTATCCTTGAGTCATAAATTTGATCATGATTCACTGATGAGATACAGCAAGAGACCTTATAATGCAATGCCAGTATACTGCTGCTGTTGGAAGTGACAGTTTTAATTTACTGTAAGTCATCTTAAAACCCTTTGTGCAAGCCTAATGAAAGCATCTGTATTATTTCTTTCAGCCATCATATTCTGAGTTTGATATAAGCGGAAATGTGCTGGGACTGATCTTTAACCAAGGCATGATCTGGTAGGTATGGCAAAGTATGTTGCACCTGCAAGACTGCAGGATTTAGCTGTATCTGTGAGAGTTTATTCTGAAATGCAGATTCAGTCCCATTACTTTAGTTTGAAATGAAATATATATGAAACTGGCACAGTGCAATCAGTGGGATTACTTCAAAACTAGTTCTGGGCTCGGATTATTGGATGAGGTGCATCAGGATTTTGCAATTGGCTAGTAAGACAAACCAGTAAAAGCTACATAGATTAATCATAGAATCATAGAATAGTTAGGGTTGGAAGGGACATTAAAGATTATAAGGTTCCAACCCCACTGCAGTGAGATTGGCCAACAGGTCGACATCGCACTAGATCAGGCTGCCCAAGGCCCCATCTAACTTGGCCTTGAACACCTCCAGGGATGGGGCAGTGACAACCTCCGTTGGCAACCTGTGCCATTGTCTCACCACTCTCATGGTGAAGAAATTCTTCCTAATGCATGGTCTAAATATGGCCCTCTCCAGTTTATACCAATTCCCCCTCGTCTTATCACCACAAGCCTTTATGAATAGTCCCTTTGTAGCCCCTCAGGTAGTGGAAGGTCACTATAAGATCTCCTCTGAGCCTTCTCTTCCCAGGCTAAACAAGCCTAAGTCTCTCAGCCTGTTCTCATATGGAAGGTGCTCCAGCCCTCTGATTATCTTTGTAGCCCTCCTCTGGACCTGTTCCAATGGCTCCATATCCTTCTTATGTTGAGCATTCCAGAACTGGACACAGTACTCCAGATGAGGTCTCAAGAGAGGAATAAAGAGGCAGAATCACTTCACTCGACCTGCTGGCCATCTTACGTTTTCGTTGACTATCTGCTTACTAAAGCAAGCACCTGTCCTATACTACTGTTTTACTTTGAATTTCAGCCTTCAAAATGCCTTACCTCTCTTTTCTCATGTCTCCTGTGAAAAAAGGCCTTAAAACAAATATATGCACATTTATCTGTGCAGGCATGCGAATATGCATAAATGCTGTATTATCTTTAGCTGCAGTATTTAGCTCTAGAGGAGGTCTGTTTCATACCATCTTGGACTTCACTTGAGTGGCAAAGAATACCAGCCTCATGTAAGATGCTCAGTCTCCCCCAGGAAGAGGCCTCCTCAGTACCATTAATTTCTCAAAATTCTTGATAAGGCCTATTTTTTCACCTTTAATATGACTTCACTGATCAAACTTTTACTTGGCAAAAGCCCTTGATTCTAAAAAGCCCAAAGGTTGTGTGTTGTGTGTTGTGTGCATCACCAAGAAATGCTGCAGCAATATGGCAAAAAAAGACACTGCAAATTGCTTGCAACACTCCCAACCAAACCCTGTTGGGGGATGCACTGAAGGCCCAGACAGCAGCATGGTGGGTTTGCTAGGGGGGAGGGTGTATTCCCGGGGACGAGCACAATCTATTACCTATGGCTTCATAGTGATGGCGTGCGACTAAGAGTGGCTGGAGAGGGTCCAGCCCTGCTGCTGGCATGTGAGGCATCTGGAGTAGGTCCTGCATCTTAGAAAAGCAGCTTAGCTTTACAATTGGTGTTTTGCTATCTGCCTTAGGGCTGGTTTTCTAACTCCTGATAGGAAACATTTCTCAGGCTGCTGTTCGTCAAAATGATGAGACTGAAGCATGAATTCTGCTTGTTATTTTATACAGAGTGGATAACACTAATACTTTGTAGTGCTGTAGACACAGTGTCTTTCTGGTTATTGTGGGCTGGGATCATTTACATTAACCGATAGTAAGGCACTAGAGCTAAGTGTTTTTCAAAGTAATGTCTGATGGTTTAAACTGAACCAAATGCATCAGCAGAGTAAAAAACCTGTTGGCTGGATTATAATAAACATACTCTGTCAAAACCATGTTAATTATTTATTAATACATGTGTAGGGTAAATTTTTTTCTGTTCTAGCTGAGCTTTACAAGTTCTATCGCATATGCTTGTGCTCATCTGAAACAGAATAAAAAGAGTTTCAGGTGCAGCTGGTCAGCTGGTGCTATCACAGAGCTAGAAAGGATGCAAGAGACACACGTGTGCATTTATTTTTGTGTACAAGACCGACCATGCAGTTAGGAAAACTCTTCTCTTTCTCTGGATTTTCACAAAGCAAGTGGGATGCAAATAGTTTTCAAATCTTCTCCTTATTAATAAAGTTTGGCAAAAATTTTTCTACTTTATATTAATTGTTATACTAACTATATTATGATGATGCCTATAAGTTACCAAGACCCTGAACTTGTTGCAGTTGAGAACTATTTTGTGACTGATTTTCATGAGATTGAGGAGCAAAGCCATGAGATGCCCTCTTCCTTCAACCATAGATTAGCAAAGGCTTTGTCTTTTCATTGAAAATATATGAAAATATGAAGCAGTGATATTTATATAGTAGTCTGTCATGATATTTTTGTACTTGGAAAGTCTTTCCAATTATGTAGATCTCTTTCCTATTCTTTTAAAAATAAAAACTGGGGTACTTAGAGACAAAGTATCTCAGCCCTTGTAACCTGGAAAATGACTAAGAAAATAGTAGATCCTGGATGTCCTACATTCTCCACCATTTTGCCAGTGAAAGTAAAAGCTCTTCAGTCATCATGACACAAGAAACAAGGTCTGATGAAAATAAAGCTGTACTGTCTGTTTCAGTGTCATAATCATGCAACCATACATAATAAGGAAAGCCCAATATTTAGTAGAAGCAATTAACAGTTTGTTGAAATGAAGCACTGAATAACCATGGTAACAGAATGAAAATAAATGTCAACTAAGCAAAAATATCCTTCCTAAAATGGTGCTAGTCTATTATGAAAAATAATAAAAAATAAACTAGATTAATTTGGTAATACCTAGCTTCAGGGTTACCTTTTTTATACCATACAAGTGAGATGCTATCTGAACTGAAGACATAAAGTAAGAGTGGATAATATTTCATCAGTTGATCATCTAATTTGCAGAGAAAGGGGTCTTTGCAACTTTGAAACGAAAAGTTGATATGGAGAACTCTCTCCATATATCTCCAGTTTTTCTTAAAGCAAGACTAAAGAGACAACACCAGTAAGAAAGTATAAAGATGGTTTTATCAACATGATTTCTGGGTGCACACTGTATGTGACTACAAAACACATTGATAAAAGGAATGGGTGTTATACTTGGGAAGACAGAAGTCCTACGACAAAGTGTTCTTCTTTTGTTCTTTTCTAGGATGGGATCTTTTTACGCTCCATGTCTCCCAGCAATCAATGTGTTCCGCCTCCACACATCCATGTACCTGCAGTGCTGGGCAGTGATGTGCTGCAATGTCCCCCAAGAGAGGGTCTTCAAAGCTTCCAGATCCAATAACTTCTACATGGCCATGTTGCTTTTCATCCTCTTTCTCTCCACGCTGCCTGCTGTGTACACCATTGTCTCCATCCCACCATCTTTTGACTGCGGTCCTTTCAGGTATTTTGCATTTTATACTCATCTTTTGTTACTGATGTAATGAACTGCCTTGTCACATTACAGTGGATGATCGAGCAATGAAAAAGGCCTTTCATAAGAAGTGTTACTACTTGATAGTTTGAGTCTTTAATTGAATCACATTTCTCAGTGTGGATAATTCCTGAAGGTTGGATTCCTAGAAAACTGGGTAA
The DNA here is from genome assembly GCF_017976375.1 of Cuculus canorus. NCBI lineage: Eukaryota > Metazoa > Chordata > Aves > Cuculiformes > Cuculidae > Cuculus > Cuculus canorus. The sequence goes on along the minus strand of NC_071441.1, from coordinate 27,141,194 downwards.
TTCTTTAGAAAGTTTCATTTGAAAGTGTCACTCAGCATGGGCATAGGTAATGCCACGGTTGAGCAACCAGTGGATAAATAGTGGTAGTGCATGCCTCTATTAAAAAAAGAAAATATTTTCTTGTTGTTATCTCAGTATCCCATCTGTTATGAAATGTCTGATTCTGTTTTGGTTGTGTGTTTTGGTTTCCCCCCCTCCCCCTGTATTTTGCTTTGTTTTGCTTTTTAAATCCATTATTAAAGGCAACATATTCAACTCAAAGGGGACCTGCCAGGAGTAGAGAAGCCATTTCAGAGTTAGTGAAGCTGCAACAGAAGAAGCTTTGAGAGTACTGGAGAAAAGACAAAGAGAGCATAGAGTGGGTGGGTAGGGGAAGTGGAGAGAAAGAACAGATCTGAAGAAAGATTCTAACTGCAATCTTTTTACATTAGCAAGAAGAGGGAAAGCTTGAGAACAATGGGTTAGGAAAAAGAACTGTTTGTCAAAATGCTCTACAAGAGCTGAGAAGAAGTTACTGGAGACCTGGGTGACAGGAATATCTTGTGGTAATTTGGTGAAGACTTTAACCAAGTAAAACTACCAATTAGTCTCAATACACATAAAGCTGATTTTGCTGGTCTGGCTTCTATAGCATTGATACACAGCAAAAAGAGAGGAGAAATAGGCCAAACAGTGCTGAACACAAACCTATTACCAGCAGATTTTTTGGTTAGCAACCATACAAAGATGAGATTTGAATTTTTCTCCTGGACTTCATAAAGCACAAACTGCATTTCACTCTTTGTGTGGTGGTGTGGAGTTCACAATTCAGTACCATGATTTTTTGAGGAGTAATTTTGGCGGCAACTGCAGACAAAATCTATTAGCACACAATAAAAGTATTGTTGTCTATTTTTCTCCTTAAAGTACTTAAACATTATTTTAAATAATAGTCCTGTCAGTGTCAACTTTTAAATAATATTAATGTATAATTTCTTGTTCTTTTAGCAGGTTTGATGTGACATGATTAACCTAAGTATTCACAGCACTGCATTCACATTGCCATAATATTTGCATGTGATATATTGTCAACTTTTGTGTTCGATAGTGGGAAGACTAGAATGTTTGAAGTCATATCAGAAACTCTGGAACATGACTTTCCTTCCTGGTTCGGGAAGGTATTCGGTTATGCCTCTAACCCTGGACTCATCCTGCCTTTTATATTGTTGATGGTGTACGTATAGAATATTAACTCTAAGCTTGCTTAATGTAAGGACTATTCAGTTTCTTTCACTTTGAATTTTCACTGCCTAAATATCCAATTAAATACAGTGCTGACTGCCCCGTAGTGAGGGACTTGAAGAATTCATGAGCCTTTAATTTGATCATAACTAATGTGCCTTTGCACACAGGGTAATACTTCTTTTGTTCAGTGGCTTTCTTTTTGTTTTTGCTATTATGTTTAAGAAATGTTGTTGCCACAGTAATGGCAAGGCTTTTAAAATGCAAAAGCTTACAGGGGATCTGAAGCACTGTAACTTTCATTATCTTGTCCAGTAGGCAGAAGAGCATGTTGTAACTCCTTAGCAGATTCAATAGAAATATAACCACCATGAAGCAGAATTATTTATCAGTAAATTTCAGTCTGATCTTCAGCACCTCTGCCTTTCCTTGATAAACATTGTGCTCTGTGCTGATAAGGCAGGATTTTGAGACACAGTGTTGGAGACTTTATAATAAAGGGCAGTAGACATTTTTTGTAAGTCACTACCTGGTAAGGAAAAATGAGCCCAGAATAGTCTTTCTCAGAGACCGTATTGAGTTTTGCATTATAAAGGCCTTTTAAACTGCTGTACACATCTATGGGATTATTTAGCATGCTGCTGAACTTAATGCTGTAGAGATATGTATGATGAGATATGTAGAGATATGTAGAGATGAGCTGGGATTTAACCCTGCATCATAACACTGCTGATAAATATAGGGAGGATAAAAGAATACAATAGAAATGTTGGAATGATATGAATGAAGGTGATAATTTAAGACAAAAAAGAAAACGTATGCTTTTTTGCTGTTTTCTTGGTGTTACTTTAGTTTGCCTATTGTATTAGTTCAAAAGATTTTATAAATATTAATTACTCATTTTTAAGGTATGCCATATAAGTTGATTAACTTTTGTAAGTTATTCTTTAGAACAGAGTTCACACTAAGGCATAGCTTTATAGAACATCTTCCTTAACTACTGTAAGATTGAATGTAGAGTATTAATAGACAGAATAATTTCTTCCAGCTTTTTTCCCCCTGAAATAACAGTGCCTTCTCCCTACTATAAGAAAGCATGTTTCTCGTTGTCAAAATATCAATACTGACAAGGCATGATAAATGAGGGAAAGATATAGATTTTATATTAGCCCAACTTAGTTGTTGCTAAAGGCATGTTGTAAGAGTCTTTATATTTAAATCATTACCTAACAAGAAATATTATTTTTCTTTACATTTAGCCTGAGTATTTATTATCTTAATGCTACATCCAAATCCTACAAGGAAGCTAACTTGGAACTTAAAAAGAAGCTACAAAGTGTAAGGAATAGAGAATTATTCATTTTTGGTTTTACTAAATAAGTAAAGAATCCATTCAGGTCACTGAAAGATGTTTTTTCTCTCTCCATCATTAGCAAGCAGAAGAAAATAAAAGAAGAAATAAACAAAAGGCACAAAAATCAAATGAACAAGATGAAAATCCATTTGAGACAGAACCACCACAGCCAAAGCCAAAAGAATCCAAGCAAGATGAATCAACTCCAAAACAAGGTAAGGAGTGTTTTGAACTCCTGAGGATGAGGGATTTATGTATGGTAGACCATAGCCTTCCTCACTGTCTTGATTGCTTCTTTTGCCTTACTCTCCTGAAAGATATTTACAATACTGAATCACAAGTATTTAGCCTAATCTCCAGTCCATTTTTCTTTCTTTGGCTTACTTAAGAAATACTGTAACATTTTTCCACACCAGGCAACACCAAAGTAAAAATAGCTGTAATGGATCTATAACGAATCTTAAGATCTATGCTCAACAAAAGAATCCCAGTTCAAGTTTGAGCTGAATGTCAGTAATACCTCATACTTAACACAAACAAGTTGGGTTCAAATCTTTCAATCTCCTATTGTATATTGTTCATCTAGGACTAATTAGAACAGCATTTGCCCTCTGTGCCCAGTTTACTAGGTGAAGGTGTAGAAAGAACACAGTACAGTAGCAATCCTTATTGAAAAGCCTAGCTGGGTCAGGCAGGTTTCAGTCTGTCCTGTAGGGTTTTACAGGTTGATTCTTTTCTCCTGGACACTGCTAGAGTTTCCCCATCATGCAGCCATGATTGGAGATAACTGTTTTTGAAAAAAACATGTGCGAGGTATGCCTGTAGCTTCAAGACCTGCCTGCTTAACTTTAAAATTACTACCTTGATCATCATTTATAGATAATATCTAAGTGCACCTAGCTACTTGGGAAGAGTGTCCGCTTTCGTTCATCGTGGCCTTGCAGAAAGGACTGGAGGGAAAATACAATGTAAAGATTGTGAAGGTGTGTGACCCCAGATTTCAGGTTGCTGGCAGGGAAGCCCCAGACTTTCCACCACACTCTGAGGTTGACAGGCACTTATAGGATTTCCCTATCAGGGAATTTCTGGTTTTCATATTTATTTTTTTAATTCTGTTCTCCAAACACATTTCAGACAACAAGAAAGGTCAGGATGGTAATGAAGTGAAGAAGACGGGCCAGCCACAAGAAGCCAACTCATCTCAGGCACTCCAGCCTCCAGGCACTGCCCTGAATGGGCACTATCCTCCACAGAGCAGAGGAGGAAACCTTCCTCCCCCATCCATAGCTGTGACAAGACCACCAGGCCCTAGGGGATATGGAGTGCCGGGCTATCCACCTGGAAACCCACGCTTCCCGGGGGTGCAGCCAGGAATACCCAGGGGCGCTCCCAGCTACAGATAAGGAGCCTCAAGCACGTTGTGATATCTTGAAGAATTCTGAGATACAGAAGAGTGATCCTAACCCCAAGCACGCTCCTGTTCATTTTAAATCTCCATGTCCTTAGAAGTTACCCATGCAGTTCAGGTTTTGTAGGATGGGAGGCTTCAGGAGAAAATGTTGCATATGTCTTCTTGCATCTGAAAACATTGCAAAATGTGTTACCTGTGTCAATAGATTACTAAACTTGGGGATATTTAGTGGAAGATACTTATTAGAAGTATTAAAAAATGTTCTACATTTAGTTGATTATTTTCTTAGAAGCCTGTAAGTGTGTCCCTAACAACTTTTCCTTTTTCTTAAAAGCACAGTTCACTGAAAATATAGCTTTGTACTAAGTGTGTGAGAGTGAGTTATACTTAGCATACAGCTAAATGCATCTAGCTTGTCTTCTGCAGGACAGATATGCTTGCCCAAATGTTGTAGATTGTACATGGGAACACTAGGATCTTTTCAAAAGCTGGATAATTTCCTCTAAAGTCTCTGGGCAAGTATTAAAAAGGTAAAAGAAAAGCAATATTCTGCTTCCTGGTATAAAGAATATTTATCTCCTATTAGAACACTACTTTATCTACTAACAGTTTTATCACATTCTGAAAGTCTAAAACTAAATTTATGAAAACAAAGAGGTGAAGAGATAATTCCTGTGCAGAAAAACATATTTGAGAAATACGTTAAGACATGCATACAAGAACTTCCCCTCAAATACTCTCCAATATTGTGTTACAACACAGAGGCACTTATCGTATAAGAATATGTGCTGTATAATCTGCTCTGTGGATTTATCATTGTACACTTGCATTGACCTCTATAGAGTCCAGAGTGGAATAGGTCCTTAGTCTGATACGTCTTGTGGAAACATAGGATAGATGCAAGTCCATATGTGAACAGACACTACTTATTCCCACAAGACAGTTTTATTTTTGTGTTCCAGTTTTACTTCCTTCCCCAAAATTCAGGCCTGGATAATTATTTTAAGACTCAAAAGATCATTAACAGCAAAATTAGTCAGCTGATTGTCTACTTAAAAATAAATGTAATTCCATGGGGCCCCTTTTGTATAATATAGGCCTGTTTTATAAAGCAGAGATACTTTAACCATACCTCTGTATAAAACAAGTCTGTGATGTCTCAAACAACATCCATGTAATTGAACTGTAGAATTTATCAAAAAAAGCTTACCAATCACCTTCCCCCCCTCCTTTTAGACTGTATCCACATAAAACACAAAAAAAGCTGTCTCTCCATGACCATATTCCACTACATGCAGCCACCAAGTCATACGTACATATGTCCCACGAACATATTGTATGTGAAAGGTGGACATTTCCCTAGAATGTCAAGGGCATCCAGGGAACTCACATGAGTCTGAGTTAACAAAAGCCAAGGAACCAAAATATTCTTAAGGCAGTAAATTTTTGTCTTATTCCCTAAGTTCTGTGAGAGCAGGCTGTATCATAAACTACAGATCCTGTTGAAAATCTTCAAATAAAAATGTTGCTAAGGTTAGGACTCAAATATATTATCAATATCATATTTGGGTACAAATATGCTCAGTATTTACTTCTGTTTACACTATTAGAAGATTTTAGGTTACGTAAAGAGCTGAGAGAAGTTTGGCATTACTAATGATTCAAGATAGGAATAAATATCAGCACCCTATGTATCTGCAGAACACCTATATAAACTGACCTGCACTTCAAGGGTCTGATTCTTTTATTCTGCTTAGCATTAAGGTATGGAGAAAAGAGCTTGTATTCCATGTCAGATTTTTGTGTTTTGATTAAGCTGAAACAATCTATCTGTAGTGCATAGTCAAACAACGTGGTGAACCATATCTGGTGAAATGTTGGTAAAATCATAATTAAAAAAAGAATATTGCACTGTTTATCTGAGGTGGGTTTTGTCCTTGACTTTCGGTTGGAAGATATTTTGTGTATTTGTATATACTACTCTATGCAATTATCATGTTACAATTTGAAAAATATTTGTTCTTTAGTTTTGAAATTGCACAATAAAGGAGAATTTACAGAATTTGTGGTTGATTTTCTACTCAAATCCATTCCTATTATGTGTGCATTGCTATCACACACTAATGTGTTATGCATTAAACTATGTTTGCCATTTATTATTTGTCAGAGTCCTTGCTGACTCTCCATGATGTGGGAGAGCTTTTAATATTACAAAGTTTTAATCCCTTGTGAAGAACTTCCTAAAAAAATAGAACTAGAACATTTTTTTCCTTCTCTTGCATAGAATTGGATCAGAAAAAAAAAAATCTAATGTGTAATCTGCAGTCAATAGCAGCTATAACCCATTATCTAGGAATACTGGAACAGGAAACATAAAAAAAAATATATTGGAGATACTTGTATTGCATAATTCTTGGAGCAAATAGTTTGAAATTAACGTAAGTTCTACTCATGAAAATTATCCATTTTGAACAACAAAACTGTACTTGTGTTCATCCCAAGTGATTGACTCCACAAACTAATAGCTACTTTTATGCAAAAAGCTAATCAATAAAGAGGGAAATGTCTAACAGACCATTAGCGCCACTAGTTTGCATGTCTGATAAAGGATGAATCTTTTTTTCCCACTAGATGAAACTTTTTTTAAGACCTACAAAAATGACTAGAATAAAGACAAAGAATTAAGTAATAACTGTTAAGGGAAAAGTCTCCTAAAATACTTTCAGAAGTTCTCAAACCATGAAGACCAGATCTTCAGCAAAACACTAATATCCATCAGTAAGACTATATCCGTCTAATAAACATATCAAGTCTAATTCTGTCCTTAAAGCATGGCAGTTTCATTGTAAGCAAGATGGGATTAATTTCTTGCCAGCTGACTGTAAATGTGATGTTTCAAAACCCTTACCTTTCTTTCTCATTTCCTTTTTTTTCTAGAAGGATTGAACACATGTATTCTCAGTGTTGCACCATTTTTTGGTCAAGAACATTCCCTTCTTTTTATCCTCCACCTCTTTTTTTTTTTTTTTCCCTTTTTGAGCAGCTGAAGGGAAGTTACTTGGTTTCCCTCCTGTGTGCAGCGCTGTGGCGGGGTTGCTTTAGTGGCAGTCCTGGCTGTAAATCCCACTGGACAGCATGGGACCACACCAACCCAGCAGAAGCAGAATCTTTTTTTCCCTGAGATTGTCACACTGTTTGCTTGCAGCATGTCCAGAGGCTTCCCAGCCCGGCAGCTGCTCTTCCCTTTTGCCACAATTCAGCTCTGTACATGGAACAAGGATGGCATGTTCAAGTTTCCTCCTCTTCATTCTACGTATCTGTCTGGAATATGGGACTGGCAATCCCTGTGTGTTAGGCTATGCATATTAGAGTAGTGGCACAGTGCTGGGATTGTCATGGTGCAGCTGCGGCTGCAGGGGAGATGTTCTGTGCTTAACCAGAGTTGCTGAAAGAGCAGTCCTGCTAGGTAGTCTTTTTCTGACATCAGAAGTTCTCCTTCTTTTACACACAGGATCAGCTTTCAGGGCTCCGTGTCTTTTTTATATAATTTCATATAGGCCTGTTTTTTCCTTTATTTTGTATGCAATGTGTATGATTTAACCATGAAGCAGTTTTTTTGGACTGCAAAATTTTGATGAACAAAACTTGATAACTCCAATTACTTTTTTCTTTCCTCCACTCCTACAACTAAATAGTGGTTTCTTTGCCTACAATTTTCTCCAAGTCATTCCTGTGTGGGAAAATCCACTGTTCACATTTTGAAGAACAGCAGAGAGAAGCTGTTCTTGCACTTTTTTGTAGTGTTGCACTTCACAGGTCAGATCAGAATTTAATTGAGTCATGGCTAAAATTGTATTTGCTTACTTAAGGTATGAATTTACTTCATTGCTTCATGCTTATTCACGTCCATGCTGTGACTTTGCAGATTGCCATTAGAAAAAAACACTGGTTATATGTAGGATTGTTTTGGCCTTTACTCGAACAAGCCCAGGCTGGGTAGATTTTGAAATATTATAGTATATCTCCGAATTGAATCTAATGTTTTCTAGAAGGTAGTCTTTAACCCTTTGAATCCCATCTCTCACATGTTTCTTTATCATAAGGTGAACCTAAGTCAAATTAAATTAGCTCGGTAAAATCTCTTTCATATTATGACATTACAGATTATTGGAAAGAGGTAATAGTTTATCTCAGTAGTTCATCAGCTTTAGCTGAAGAAAGACAAGTATGTCACATTTTTCTTGTCAGTATCTGAACTTCAAGAAATTCTTCCCTGTCTTTCTCACAACCTTCAACTCTCCCCTGAAATCCTGCTCTTTGCCTTTCCTTCTTGCCTTGCCTTTCCTGGCCACTTCCTGACTGCGTCATGTCCTAAGCTATATGCAAACTCCTTGGCATAGCTTTGCCTTTTTATCTGTTTGTGAGGCTCCCACTCCAGATCTGGTCCAAATCTGACTAGGATCTTTGAGTCTTGCTAGTAAAGTAAACATCTAGGTGTGTGAGTACCTAGTCATTAATTTCATATTCATATATGCCACCAGATATGAATTAACTTATTACTTGATTACATAATAAGAAATGGTCTTTTCCAGTTGCCTTAAAAAAAAAAGAATAAAAAAAATTCTGTGACTTGGTCTTTTCTCCAGCAGAGGTCACAACAACATAAGATATTGCCCTGCATCCATGTGAACAACTCCTTTTGGAAAAGATAAATCCTTACTATTTGATGCTGTAAGAGTTGACAGATGTAAGGTTGCTGGTAGAGTTTAAAGTCAAGTGTGAATTTGTGGTAACAATGCTGGTGCAATGCTTGGGCTGATGCCAACAGTGAAAGACTTGCTGTCTTGTGATTATCACAGAAAGAGTTTAATAGGCCATCTGAAATAGTGTAGGGAATGTTCAGTGAAAACAATGATATTTCCGACATTTGTGTGTTTTTCAGATATAATAACTGGTAGTACCAGTGCTTGGGAATAAGTCTGTTGGTTTCTGTTTTTAAAAGTGGTACTGCTGAATCATGTAGTCTGACACACAGGCATTAACAAGTCAAAATAGTTCATCTATTCTCTCATTTCAAACATGACAATATGCAATGCTTATTCAAAAAGCCAGCTTTTAACACTATTTAGAAGTACATAGAAAAGGCACAGTATAACCTCATGAAAATGAGTTTTAATTTCAGTAACTTCTGTTTGGGAAGGAAAAATAATACCCTCTGCCTTATGCATCTTGTTTGAAGCAACTGACGGCTAGATAAATGCATGGACGTGATAATCAGAAAAATTATTTTATTGAAAATAATTTGGGAAATGGTTTTGCAAAGCAAAGATGTTTAGACAAACTGTAAATTGTTGTTCCCTCAGTACACATCGAGAACAGACCTGTAAAGAACCTAGCAAAACAGCATACCATGGAGCATTTCTAATGGCCAAAACACCACACGCAGAGGTATGATTAAAGAGAAAGTAAAAGATTTTGTAAACTGTGACAGAATAGGGTGGAGGGAGAGATGGTCCTGCCTCACGCAAACTGCTCATGTAAGTAAGTACAACACTGGTATGAAAGCAGAAAGCTAAGACATCTATTGCAGCAAGTTACGGGTACCCATCCCTTCTTTTCTAGCTTTTGGGAGAACGGGATCAAGAATACCTTCGACTACACCTTTTTGGTTCCCTATCACAAAACAAGTAGGTAGGTGCAAGAAGGATCTTATTTCTAATGCGATGTGAGACAGAGGGGCAGCCAAGTTCCATGCACAGCAGTGATATAGCCAATCCCCAGTCGTATTTCTCTTAACTACAATGAATAAGTGTACAGCAGCAAAGAATACTCTCCTCTGGCAGCCCCTAGCATTGCGCTAGAAAAAGCAGGTATCACCTTAATTCCAGTGACCACTGTGCATTGTTGAATAAGTTCTTTCTGTCTCCTAAGAGTCACAGGCAAACTAAGTAGCATGGGAATCTCACAGCAAGAAACAAGGAAAGCTAACTCGAAGGAAGTATGAATACAAAACCGAGCATCATCAGTGTGATTTTCTTACCTCTATTCATTACTAGGAATATTTTCTTGTTAGGTAAATTTATTTTACATCCAAGCAAGGCTGCAGAAGACTCTGCTGATCAAAACTGATCTTTTAGTTTGGTCCCTGTTTCTAGGGTTAGTCTGCAACCAAATGCATGGCCATCCAAAATGACTCAGTTGAGACCTCTGTGCTAGATGGTCAAGGATCAGTGAATCTGTGTCAGCTACACCTAGCCGAGAGATGCAAAGTAAGGAGCCGTATCTGAGGCCACAAACAAAGATAGGTGTTTGACTTCCAGTTTCATTGTGTGTATTCAGAATTACCAAACAAAAATTTCCCTTTCCTGTTGCTTTGCCTGAAGTTATCTGAGGTTTCTGTAACATCTCTACACAAGTCAAGTAACACCTTAGTGCTCAGATGTCAACTAAGGCACACATAGACCTGCATAAGACTGGATTGTTAGAAGTGTCAAAAGCCAGGTCATCCAGTGCATCCCTAAGTTATACTGAGAGTGAGAAACTCAAATGCAGCATTAAGCCTTACAAGTTCTAAGCATTCAAGCATTGCTGAGCATAAGTAACTCTTGTGTGAACAGTCACTCCAGCTTTCTTTTTCTGTTCTAGTGTCCTGATGGCAAATGGATTTTGTTTTGCAGGGCACCAGTTTCAGATCTCTAGTACCAGACTTTTCCCAGTGCCTTTCAGTCTCCAGGAAATGCTGATCAGCAGCCTGTTCTGTAGATGGCACTTTCTTCTTTTCTACTGTTCCACTTGCAACAAAGCATCCTTGTGCCAGAAATTGAGCCAGAATAACTCCAGAGTGTAATGATGATAAGGGTTATTTCCTGCAGATGCAGGGAGCTGGCTCCTAGTCTGTGCTATGTTTAGTTGTCCCATTACCCTCAACTATTTTGAAATTGTTAGCTCGATGCTTAGCATACAAGACTTTGGATAGTTCATTTCAATGTTCTTAATATACACACTTGGAGACTAAGGGCTCAGGGCACCTCCTGGAAATGTTCACGGAGACCAGAGTGCCTTCCAGCTAGACTTCAGCTCTGACCAGGGTAATTTTCATGCTTTTTTTTTGTCAATTTCCTTGGAGTTCAAAGGTGCGTATTAGAAGGGAAATAGAAAATTTTTAAAAGTATTTTTTTTTAAATAGTTTTAACTGTATTGTACTGTAACTACACATATAATTTATATGTGATTGTGGCATACAATATATCATGTTCTCCCAGGAACATAACGGAGTAAAGAATATTTCAGTCCTAGGTTAAAATAGAACCCTTCCTTGTTCTGCAGTAACTATGTAATTGTTCATTCAAATGTTTATTATTTCACTGACAGATAAGGCAAGTTAAAGTAATGTGCCATCACCTCCTTGAGGTTATTAACATTTCCTTTTATATAAATCCTTCTGAAGGTTTTTTTTGGCAGGTCATTTTTCCTTGTATATGTACGTATATATTTTTGATTGAGGAAGTGATTGTATTGCATTATGGCAAAGGAAAAATATATTTTATACTAAAAGAAAACAAGAGCCGCCTGTCAAAAGATGTCATATCAGTAGAATCAGATTTCACAGATAAGACACCGTTCAAAGCCTTCCTGAGATCCACATTAGTAACCATACCAAAGACTGAGCTGAATGGTACCCTACCCATTAGCAAGTTTTCTGTGGATGACTCTGCTCCTTTACACAGCTATTTATTAAGTACTGACAAGAAGGCAGAAAATATAAAAAACTGAAGCATAAATTAGATTAAAGAAATCAGTTCTTCTAACCTGGTTGTGCAGGTTCTTAAATGGCTTCTTCTCCTTTGCTAACTACAGATTATCACTGTAACTATTACTGCTGTCTGAGGGCTGTTGTGCCTTAAGTACCTGTATTTCTTTGAAGTCTAACTTTAACTCTGAATTCTCTGAATCTCTCCATTATGCTGTTTTGTTTTATTTTTTTTCCTCAGTAATAAATGCTTCATATGTATGCTGATCTCTAGCTTTCTGGGGCATGTATTCCTTAAAGAAATATATAAGCACCTTTTAGAAGATGACTGAAAAATGTCATGGAATAGAATGTTTTATATATGTTCATTTTCATTTTCAACTGTTGTAATCAAATGTTCTTTCTTACAAATGCTGAAATATCATAATTGCCTTACTTTCCCAGCTATCACATAATGTGAGACATTTTCTTTCCACCTCTGCAAAAAATTCAGTGCATTTTTCTGAATAAAATCTCTATTGACCTTTCTGCTAGCACATATTTTCTGAGGGCATATATATTCTCTCTCTTCTCAGTAAAAATTCTTAATTTACTTTATGGCTTTTCTCCTGATTGTGTTTTTGAGCTTTACTTTTTAAGGCCATAAAGGTTTAGGGAGATAAATTTTTACCACCTTAGTCACTGAAGTTGTCTGTCTTGTTCTGATTATTATGAACAAGGTTTGACCTTGGTATTATGGATCTTGCTAGGTGGTTGTAGTCTATGTATGTGCAAGCATACTCAGATACTTGCATTCACAGATTTGCACATCAGTGCTTTAGAGAAACAAGTTTTCTCATGGTGAGCACAATGACTAAATTAAACAGATATTTTGTGTTTAATCATGTAATGTCTTATTTATACAACAAGAATTTTAGTTTTAAATATTTAACTTGTTTCTGGACTCTCTCAACTGGTGTGCTCTTTTTTTCTGTCCTTTCATTTGTTATACTTTCCCTTGGTTGATACCATTATTAAAAGTTCCACCTTCAAAATAATTTATTCTATGCAGCATTCAAGACAAAGATTAGTTTTAAAGATGTCCATTTGGTTTGTTTAAAAATTAAGTACTTAAAATACATCTTTCAGATAAAACATGCTTTTGGAAGTTAAAGCAGTAACGTCATGGAAGTATCCCTGAGCCAGTAAAGAAACAGACCACAGTGAATAACTCTTTCATCTATTCAGAGCACAGCAATGCTCACAGCAGATGTTTACATGGATCACATGGATATCTGGAGTTGTCAAAATTATTGCTAGTTACAGCTGACACTTCTAGAAGTTTCAAAAGTCTCCTTGTGGATGAGACTGAAGTTTTTGTACAGGTTGTGGAGTGTTCATGCTGGTCTCTGACATTGGCAACTCATTGCCAACACAGACAGTGCTGCGCACTTGATTTAACTGTAAAAAATGGTGTCAGTCTCTGCTGGATTTGGTAGTTATGAATACTTTCAGTTATTAGGAATTGTTCACTTTAATACACAGTTAGCTTCTGCCATACAGCTCTTCATATAAGGAACTCCAAATGAACTGTGAATCTCTTCTTTTCAGTTGCAATAGTGACATAAAACCACACAAAAAATGAGCCAAACTGGGTCATCCCACTGTCTTCCCAGGCAGCTGCTTGTATTCTAGGGTAGAAGGTACAGAAGGAGACAGTACTATGACCTTGATCTGGACAGGTATGTTTGATGTGAAAGAGAAAGCATATGTATTTTTCTTCCTATATGCCTAAGTTTTTAACTTAAATGATCTCCTTTTCTGAAATAAAATTCTGCCATGTTCTGGTCTTTTAAACACATTCCATAATACAATGACTTACATATAAGCTTATATTTGTATATTAATTGCACAGGATTGCTACTTTTTTTTTTTAAGTATTTACAGTAATTAACAATGAAGCAAATAGGCAGTAAAATATGCAACAAACACATCTCAAAAAATTAGTCATTTGTTTAAATATAGTTTACAAAGTGTCTTCCGGTGTTCATAAAGCCACATACTTAAGTAGCCCAATTTCTAGCAGTGAATAAACCAGTAGAAGCTAAATATTCAGCCTGAATATTCATGGAAGCAAAGAAAAGTGACAGATAAAATGCTGAAGGTTTTGCAAGGGCTGGGTTGTTTAGTGGTGCCTACTATGTCACATACAGAAAAGAAAGCATTAGTAGATGATTCCCGAGATAGTGACTTATTGCCAGTCATGGTTTGTCTTATACAGGTGAATGTTACAATGTATGGATATTTTTCCTTTCACTAAAAATAATTAAGACATCGTTGAAGAAGAGTACAGTGATACAGTGTAGGTTGAGAAAACATATTTTGAATGAACCACACACTTTTCTTTGCTGAATGTAAGATTTAGGTCCCTAGGATATTTTCTCATGGAGATTAACCTCTCCTTAGTGTTAATGGTACCAGTTGTTTTCTTCTGTTTATTTGCTGTAATCTGAGAAGAAATATAATGAAAACTGACTTTTCTATCACCTAATCAGCAATATACAAGATATGAAACATACTGGTTTAGGAAGTGAAGTTTCTTTAGCTCTATGGAGAGTACAGTTTGGGTGTTTTTTTTACCCACTTCTACATTACTAATTGTTCATGTAATTAGCTTCACAACTGTATTTCTCAATCATATTGAAATTATTCACTATGGCATTCAACATGGAAACCTAATTTCACATTAAACACCTCCTTTATATAGGTACTAACAGACAGATAACCATGGAGCACAGGGGAGTATGTGCATCTAAAAATAGAGGCTGAAGTATTACTTCTTACTTACCTTACTGCTTTTACCACTGCACATTGGATGACATAAGGCGTGACTAACAAAGAAGCTATACATTTTTCTGTTTTTTTTCTGAGAGGGAATTTGGGTATGTGAGCTGGGATTGCTCCTCTTTTCTAATTCCTTAGTGCTCCTTTGGCTGTAATTGTTCCCCCTCCTCCTCAAGAACAGGCAGCCAGATGTGTCATGGATAAGGCACTTTGTAACCAACAGCTTCTTTGTCATTCCATATTTAATTTGATCTTGTATAAGATTTCACCTCTTTCTAATTATGTTGCTTAGCCTTTAGAACCCTACACCTACAACAGCATCAGTCGTGAGTTTTTGTACCTCCTTACTTCTTCAGACTGGATTTCTCTAGTGTCATGTGGATATGTGGAGCTGAGTCCAGATTCCCTCCATTACCTTTAGTGAACTCATGCTCAAGGCCTCCTATATTCAACAAACAGAACCCCTTTGTTTATCAGGACATTAGAAAATAAATGCTTACATTTTGTTTATTTTAGAGAATTTTGACTTAGTACACGTAGAAGAAATAGAAGACTCTTTTTCCCTGAAAATGCCCCCCCAGGAGAAAACAGTAGGTTAAGAATATTGAATAATAATTAGTATATTAACATCAAATAAGTAATTAGTAATGAGTGTTTACTGTATATGTTAATCATACTCCTCTGCTGGATAAATATCTATAGGCAGATTATGATTTTCTTGTGTTTATTCATCATCTAAATATATGCATTGGCATTTTTCCTTGTAGTTTGAACTTGACCAATGTGCTGTGTGAAGGTCCATGCGTTGTGCTGACAATAAGTTTTCTGCAGATTGGTGATGATGGTTTACAAGAGATAACTTGCATGGATTCTTTTTCTTGAAGGTTTCTGGAGAAGGAGGAGGCTACAGAATCTTGTGTCTTTTAAAGATTGTTGTCAACACAGTGGATATTCAGGCTCAAAGTTTCTTTATGTAAGAGTCAACTCTCTAATAAGCACTGTGCTTAGCAATACATATTGTTTGTCCATAATAAGAATTCTAAAATATGAGTTAATATGCCTATGTATGGGATGTGTTTACAGTCCAAATAGAATCTTCGCATAACATATTTCTTCCCTTACACTCACACAAAGTCTTTCTAGGTTCTTGAACGAAATTAATTGTGGACACTGTTGTTTGCTCTCACTTGGTTCACTGATTTACCTGTCAGATGCTTTTCTCTCCAAGGGCAGTAAATCTCTTACTGGGATAAAATTTTACCAATCTCATTCTTGCTGTCACCATATGGTGTCCTCCTTGGTCCTAAGTGTGCTGACTAATTGCAGTAAGAAGCTCTATTCAGAATGAATGTGGAATCCATGCTACTGGAGTCACCACTCTGCAAGGAACCCATAGGGAAGTCCTTGACATCTTGTGCCATTTGGCAAAGTGTGAAGATACAGAGGCATTATTCTGTTTGCCACAGCTGGATTTGTGCTGTATGGATCATGCTTTGAAAGCTATCAAAGCTTCTTAAAGTCTGTGAAAAAGATACTGGTGGCTGAGTGATTCGTTTTGTCCTAATGGAGACAGGATAGTGCCTAGTTGCAGTAGTTTGTCTACTAATTTGAAATGGTTGTCAGAGTTTGTCAGATTGCTCTTTATGTTCTGAGCCATCTTGGGTTGTGGTGTATTGAGATTTTGTAATTTTCAAGCTATTATTTAGACATAATCTTATACTCCACACAGAACAATAAGTAATATGAGGATTTATAAAATGGAATAATAAACCAAATACTCTCATTGCTTCAGTGTATTCTAGCTTGCTTGCTTCCAAATAACCCTTAGTACTAATAATTTTTCTAGGAAGTCTTTGCTACTGCTGTTCTGCACCCATTGAGGGCAATATTACTGTGGTTTGGTTAATACTTCTCCCAAATCTCTCTGCAGTGCCTGTTAGTAACTTGAAAAAGCAGCTGTGATCTCTTCTTTTGCATGGTCAGTTTATTATGCCAGATATGAATCATCTTTGTTGCTACCCTTTGAGGACTCTTCCAAAAAAAGTTGGATTTTCAACAGTCAAGCCACCCGATACTGAGTTCCGTTTATTGGATCTTTATGCCTGTCCAATTTTTCACATAACAAGTGATTTATGTCTTTCCTACAAGGTAATAAAGCTTTTTATTTAACTGAATCAATTTCCACATCTTTAACATTTGTTTCCAGAGCAATGTATTCATCAACCCACTTTTTTTCTCTCAACATAACAAAAGTTATAATTCAATCCATTGAGCCTCCTACTAAGATCACAGGGACCTAGTCTTTCCAAATTTTTTCTAGGGAAGAAGCAGTGGGAAGTGTGGGGTGGTGA
This sequence comes from Cuculus canorus, assembly GCF_017976375.1. Classification (NCBI taxonomy): domain Eukaryota; kingdom Metazoa; phylum Chordata; class Aves; order Cuculiformes; family Cuculidae; genus Cuculus; species Cuculus canorus. Next base: position 27,124,284 of record NC_071441.1, on the reverse strand, counting down.
TGGTGACATGTGTGTGTTGTGCTACTCAATTTTAAAGTGGACTTTTACTAATAAGGAATTATTCAAACCTCATTTTTCAGTATGGAACTACATGGAAGTCAACATTAACACCAAGAGAACTGGAGCACCACTTCAATGAGAGGAGGGAGAGCAGAAGGATTGGGCTGTAAAACTACAGTCTGGTGGCAAACATGATGACAGAGGGGCTGTGGGAGGAGACTTTGTTTATTAAAGCCCTTCATCTTAACTTTTACAGAATTATCTTACAGTGGGTTCTTGGAGATTCTCAAGGTGATCCTCCTTTTTGCTTTCATTCCTCATTACATTCCTTATACTTCTGCTATTGTTCCCTTCCTTTCTCTCTCTTTTTCTTGCATTTGTTTTTTCTGTGCTTATCTTTTGTGTCGAAGAAAGAACATCCCACTTTCCTCCCCTCAAGCCCTTTTGTCTGCCAAGATCTCACATCTTTCAAATTCCTTCATAAACCCTACTTCATCAGGGAATTTTCACTCCTTATCCAAGCCAGATTCCTTTCTTGCTCTAAATATTTTTTCCATATCTTCTCTTGTCTGTCTTAAGACCTGGATACCTGGCAGTCTAGTATCATCAGTAATTTTCTTTCTTGAGACAGAATGATAATTCCTTACAGATTCACCATTTTGACTGAAATAGCCTAAGGGTATCTCTATCCTGCCGTTGCCATTCAACAGCTTACCTCTTCTTCAAAAAACAGTCTGTCAGGGACAGGAAAGGGGGCATGGGTGGCTTCTGTGATGGAAAGACAATGGCTTTATGGACTTCAACTTTTGAGGACTTACTTTTCTATATGGTGTAAAATTGCCCGAAAGAGATAGCTTTCCAAGCTGACTGCAAAAACATCTCGTTGATCATACTTTAACAAAAATTAAATATATGCATTCAATAGTATTACAGGGATAGAATGGTACGTAACTAGAAAAAGAAATAGCCATATTCAGACCTGCTGGGATTTTGTGGTAGATTATTTACTAGGCACTCAATGCCTTGGAGGACTATATTAAAAACATCCCTGCTTCAATAGAAATAGGCATATTAAAATATGGATTTAATAATTGCTGCTGATTAGTGGACAGATTTCAGGAGCTTAGAGAGTAAGTGCAGCAAGTCTGCTTCTCTTGTTAATTTTTATTCTCTGTGAAATGCTGACTACAACTTCACTGAAAATATAAGCAACATATACATAGAGATCAACTATTCCTCTTCTCATAATTTTGACAGTGATGCCTTGGCATATAACAGGATAGTGATTCAAGCCCGGAAAGAAAGATCATCCTAATAACCTGTGTAATATTTGTGGAGTTTAAGTCCTCATTTATCTCTACCCAGATTGGGTGATCACAAGCCACTCATGCAGATGCAATGCAAAGATATAGCACAGATATTTCACCATCAGATGGAGTCTTTAATACTATGAACACACTTAAAACACTCTTAATTGTGAAAGGACATTTCTTGTACTCACAAAGAGACTGTATTAGTATGAATAGTGTGTGCATTGTTGTGGAGAGAAATCCAGTCCTGGCCATGGCTCAGAGTTAGTAACTGGGTGGTTAAGGAACAAATGGGACCATATTATGAAATCTGGGTTGGATGCTTTTGCTGTGCACTGGTGTGTTCTTTTAAGGTAAACTGGACTACACCATATATTGAGTCCTTGTTTGCCTACTTCAAATATGTCTCAAGTACTTTAGGCAAACATGCATATATTGAATTCCTTAAACTTCCTAGGTGCCAAAAGGTGTAACTCTTTTCATTAGCATTGTGTGGGAACAACTTCAGTATATTATCAGATTAACCCAAAGCTATTCTCGGCTCTGATGAAATGCTTGGGTGTTTCACCTTGGTTGAATGACAGTCTTTGCCTCCTTTTGCTCTTCTCTTTCCCTCTCACTCTTTCTCATGCATAATATGCACATGGAAACAGTTCTCTGAGTTAAGACTTCTGAAAACATGAGAACTTAGTGCCACTACTAGATGCTACTTTTTGATCACATCAAAATATTTAAATCAACAAATCAAGACCATTGTCAGTTACCTTACTCTGCTAGTTAGTACCACTGTCTATTTTTACTTTTGATTCACTCTTCCTTCCTTTGCTTCTTCTATTATTTTGTTACTTGTTTCTTGACATGGTACCAGGGTTGCATTTGTTTGACACGTATGGATAATGAGATTATTTCAGAGGGGAAATATGTGGGATTTGGAATTGACACCTTTCAAGAACAGATAATGTGGAGGCCTATGGAAGGATATACCTATGCCACAAGTCTTATGTCTGCTTCTTAACTTCATGAAATAAGGCATCCAGAGAAGAATCATAATTATGGTTAAAGCCTGATTTGGGTTTTGTTTTAACCTTCTTATTTAAAAAATCAAAGCAAACCAACCCAAAACCTGATTAGCATTCTCAAGTGAACAAAACCTCTTTCCTTTCAACATCGTGCAAGTCCTCTGTAGCTGTTGCTCAAAAATTTGTCATTTTCTATGACTTACTAAAGGACAGAGCCTGTACATAAAGTTGTGCATAAGACTGATCCCCTCCAACAAGAGATGAATTGTGACTCTGGAGTCACTCCAGAGAAAATATGACCTTGCCAGTAGCAGGGTGGGTAATTGTCATACTTGGTGTCTGTAGACCACTGCCCCCAGAGCTTATCGTGTGGCTACCGGCAGTGAGTGGCCATTGGAGGGCGCTGGCAGAGGATTGTGAAACATAGACGATCCATGTACAGAATGAGAGATCTTAGAGGTCATGATCAGCTTCGTATACATAAATCTACAGTAGGCCTTTATGAGAAAAATAAATTATAAGAAGAAGGGAAATTGAAGAAAAAAATGAAAGGAAAAAATGGATTAGAGGAAGACAAAGGAGGAAGGAATACATGCAAATTATGTGCAGGCATATGAGTACAGGAAAAATAGAGCAGGTGTAAATCACAAAGATTACCTTCCCTCACTACCTTCCCTCACCTCCCATTCTCCTCTTTCTCTTCTGTATTTCTTGCTTACTATTTGTTAAGAATGTTTTATATACTTACCACTACAAAGCTAAGTGCTATCTCCTTGCAAATTGTCCAGTGTTCTGTGTGTTCCTATTTTTCCATTTATAATACTGTCAAAGAATTAGGGACCTTAGCCTCCAGATAGTGAATATAGAATACTACCGATGAAATAAACATACCATTGAGACAGCATGACCTTTTAAATATAAAAAATGCCCAGAAGCGTACGAGGGTAATGAGCAATATCACATTTTGAAGGTGGATTTTAATATTGTTTAATATTATCTAGATTACATTTGTGTAATACCATGAACAAATTCAGTGTCTAAGAACTATATCTAGAAGTCTATTATTTTTGAAAGACACAGAAAGGTACTTATCTGCTAGTTAGTCATAAGTGCTTTCGTTAAGGCCACAAAGAAAAGAAAGTACAGAGAGCTTTCCATCTAACATTTAGAAGAGCACATCTATTCAAACTGTGCCTGTTGAAAAAAGAAACATTTTCATAGCATTACAGAGACCATCCACTGAGAATAAAAGATAGATCCTTTTGAAAATGGTTTCCAAAATTAGCTGTGTACCAAACATTAAATTTTCATTTTCTCAGCTAGTTACATTAGATTCTTCTACATTATTCTTCATATTGTTAATGTAAGCAAGTATGTCTTATGCAATCAGAAAGCAAAAAGGTTAATGAATAATTTGGGATATAAAAATTTGCAGAACTCAGATATCCCTTTCAGATTAATTTGAAATGATGCTATATTATGCACCGCAAGCAGCATTATGAATTCTTCTGTGGGATTTTGATTGTGACAGTCTTAACTTCTGTGTATTCATGAAGGCCATATTCTCCCCTAGATAAAAGAAAAAAAAGAGTAATATTTATGCTAATACTTTTTATATGAATTATGTCCTGGATGGGATTTTCAGCCATGCTGTGCTATTGGCCAAATGTAAAACAAATATGCTTGGACATATTCAGAAGACATGTGCTGCTGGAAGCAAAAAGCTACAGCAACAGTCTTCCGAGAAAAGTTGGATAGAGAACAATTTCAGTTCTGTGCAAAACAGTGGTATTTAATCATTTTAGTGCATTTCTAAATTGGGTTCTGTGCAGCAAGTCAAGCATGCGTTAGGTCTCCACAAGCATACTCAACAAGTTATTTGCAATAGTCTTCCTCTGATGTCAAGAGTTTTCTCCAGAGTCAAAGAATACATGCTTCATCTTAATTAAATGCGGGACATAATTAATTCACTATGAAATGTCTCATATAGTGAAAAAGTTAAATCTTACTGATGTATTATTAGTGTGATTAGACTTTTATGTCCTATATGATGAGATGAAGCTTGCTTGTGTGCCTGTGTGTTTAACATCTGACACAGTCAAAATTTTTAGACATAATTAATTGTTTTATAGAACAATGATTTAATACAGTGTAATACTATCCATTTCTCACTGCTGTCTTATTTTATATATATGTATGTAAAGCAGAAATCTGTGCTCAGGGCTTTCATGCTGTGGGGAAAATGTTAACTGATTTTTTTCATTTTTGAAGAGGTATTCTGTTAGTGTGTTACATTCAGTAGTTAATTCATAATGATACCTTCATTCCAAGTATTATATAGGCAATTTTATTCTGGGACTCAAGGAAGTCAATGGCTTGACACACTGACTTCCCAATTATTTGAGTGCAGTTGTTTCACACGTATTTCTGTCTCTCCTAAAATTGATTACTACAAGGTTTTCCATGGCAGACATCTCTCTGATGCTAATTAGTTCATTGCCTTTTAACAAGAATATTTTTATTGTTCTACTAATTGTGATTTTGAATTAAACATTAGGAAGAACTTCATTTTCACAAAAGCGTAAGTCTTTCAAAATGCACTCTTACAGAAAACATTAATCTCTGTGATAGTCTATTTTTGTTTTCCTGTTATTTCCAATAAATAAATCCCCAAAATATTTCCCAAAAGTATTTCTGCAAAAGGCTGTAATTCAGAATTGATGATCCTCCAATTTTTGACACTCAGCAAATGCAAAGCAGTCCTTGATAGCAATGGCCTAAACTGTTGTTATTTTTCATTTTGACATTTTCTAAAGCTCTCAGCATTCACACAACTCTGTTTTGTTTGAAGTTATGGGGTATTTGCCATTAGGAGCAATTTGAGTCCAGTGATGAGCAAGCATGAAAACCTTAGCCTTTATGTCTTTAAAATGTATGAAAAAGAGAATGAGAATCATAGAATGGTTTCTGTTGGAAGGGACCTTGAAGGTCATCTAGTTCCAACCCCCCTGCCATGGGCAGGGACACCTCCCACTAGATTAGGCTGCTTCAAGGCCCCATCCAACCTGGCCCTGAACACTTCCAGGGATGGACATCCACAACTTCCCTAGGCAACCTGTGCCAGTGTCTCAATGCCCTCATCATGAAGAACTTCTTCCTTATGTCTAATCTAAAACTCCCACCTTCCAATTTAAAGTCATTCCTCCTTGTCCTGTCACTATATGCCCTTGTAAAAAGTTCCTCCTCAGCTTCCTTGTGGGCCCCTTTCAGGTACTGGAAGGCTGCTATAAGGTTTCCCCAAAGCCTTCTCTTCTGCAGGCTGAACAACCCCAACTCTCTCAACCTGTCCTCATAGCAGAGGTGCTCCAGAATCTGATCATCTTTATAGCCCTCCTATGCACCCATTCCAACAGTTCCATATTCTTCATATGTTGAGGATTCCAGAACTGGACACAGTATTCCGTGTTGGGTCTCATGAGAGCAGAGGGGCAGAATCACCTCCCTTGACCTGCTGGCCATGCTTCTTTTGATGCAGCCCAGGATACTGTTGGCCTTCTGGGCTGTGAGTGCACATTCACAGCTCTGAAGCACTTCACCTATATATATATTCATTTTTGTATTCATATTTATTCAGATATTCATATATATTCATAATTTCCATTATTTGGTAAAAATACTATACATTTGGCTTGATAGAAGGAAAAGCCTAGGGAAAACTTATCTGTTTTGATTTTTGCTCCTGGCTTCAAAAATAATTTGTTGTTCCCATATATATGCCATTTTTAACAAAAAGCTGCTTGTGATTTATGCTCTAAAAAAACCCAGGAGACTTAGTTCTATGTAATGTAATGAACACCAAATGTTTCATGAGGTAACTCATTACATTATTCTCTTGCTGATATGAAGATCAAGAATAATACAGGTAAGACAGGACAAGATTCAAAATGTAACTGGACTAAACCTTAGAAGTTTGAAAGAATTTGATTAGCTTATAATTTCTGTACACCTCTCTGTTTCTAGTGTGGGAAAAGGCTGAAAGTTCAAAGACTACAGAGGACTAATTTTGTCATAGTTTTTACATATATCTATGTAATTTTCTGCTTTGCTTTATAGAGGAATTCTTTGCTTGACATTGTTCCTGACAATATAAGGTCTATAAACACTATATGGACCAATCTGACAAAATCTCAAACTAGGCATTCTAGTTATAAATGTTTAAGTTAGGTTTTAGAATTTTCTGCAGCTCCTCTGAATCTACATTTTAAAAAGTATTTACTTACATTTCTCGGCCATTTCCCGACATCTTAAATCCTCCGAAAGGACACTGAGCGGATACTGCACTATAACAATTAACCCTGGAAGAACAGGAACATTACTTTTGACAGTGTAAAGCAATCTTTTTCACTTCTGAAAAATCACTGCTTTTCTGTCTACTGTAAAAAACTAAGGTGATATTTACAAACTAAACTGAGTAATCTAGTTGCAAAAATATGTGTAGTGCAACATTCAGAGAAACAAAACATTACCATGACCTACACATATGATCAGAGTTTTAACAGTCATTAAGGTTCTTCAAGCAGAGTAACAGTCACACCTTTTTCTGATAGTTATGATAAAATTCCTTCCTAACTAGTGCCTATGCTCTCAAACCAAAGACTAGTGTCACTTGTCTTCTGCAGGTACTCTTCTAAGAGGCAAATTCAGGATTGCTTCAGCATATATTTAGGAAGTTTTTTTTCAGTTCTACTCAGTATCAAACCATATTCTATATTGTGGTTGAGCACAAAAATACAGTAATGATTAAGAAAGGAATTTCACAGAGAAATTTGTAGTATGAAGATTTTTGGCAAAATGTACATCCTAATAATAAGATAATTATTATACTGTAATAGGATAATTGTGTGAAGACTTACAAGAAGTACTTATTTAAAAGCCAGCTAATTATGGAAAGGTGAAGGGAAGAGAGACAAAGGAAAAGGACATTAATCTACCTCTCTACAGATGACAAGGATTTGAAATATAAAATTATACCATCCTAAGAAGTGTTAAAATGTCTTACAATTATTGCCGTTAACACCTGCAGTTCTGAAAGATGAATTAAAAAACCCACTGCTTACCACACTGTTCCAGCCTGAAGAGCAGCTGCAAACGTCAGTGCTTTGTCAATGTCTTTGGTAAAAACTGCTGCTGCTAAGCCATAGGTAGTGTTATTTGCCCTCTTGATAACTTCATCTATAGTTTTAAACTTCATGATTTGCTGAACAGGTCCAAATATCTGTTTCAGGCACATGTAAACATATGAAAGGGAGTAGCATAGCTTAGTATCGTAGATCATTTGTATTTTAAAAATGTGTTTCTGTCAGATGTCCTTATTCTTGAACACATTCAGGAAAGGATTATAAATTCACATAAAAATAAGATTTTTGCAGCATGGAGCAGATAAAGGTAGGATATTGTGAAATGATTACTTAAACAATGAATGAATAAAAAAAACCCCTGATAAATGATGAAAACAAAGAAATAAAGATCAAAAGACACCCACCATAAAGCTAGTTAGCATGGAGTCACAGTGTGCGCCATATCTATTCTAGTTATTAACAAACTGGTATTTTCTTGTTTACAGTTTTAGAATTGAGAAAGACACTCAACTTTTTCTTTCCCTAAACTTTCTAATAGGCTTCTGTCTCTGCAGACAGCTGCACAGCTGGGCATATATGTCAAGGGAAACAGCTAATTCTTACTTTCTTATGGGTGTTATGTGAGACACTAGTCCCTTAGGCTTGCCTTTCCCCTAACTGACACTCTGCGTTCTCAGCTAGGGGTGCCCATGAGCACTACACAGTGGCTGTGTAGGGCAGAGTGTCCTTCTCGTACCTAGTTACTTCCATTGCTATAGATCACGATCCACTTGGTTTTCATAGAAAATTTTTTATTACTAGTTTCTAACGAGAGTTTTAAGGATTGATTTACATAGATTAGAAAACTACTGAACATCCCTCAGTGTTCAAGCTGTGAGCTTCAGAACCTGGATATTCTTTTAATTGCCTTGGCTTTCTGCAGTTTCACACCAAAAGAAAACTAACGAATCTGTGAAGAAACAAACATCTGTGCTGTTTACTGTCTTCCTACCAGACTGGCATAAACAATCTGAATTGTTTCTTGTAGAGCACTTCCCTGTTTTACAGCTCTCTTCACTTCGCAATTAACTGTAGATGCTCTAGTGCTTGTTTTAACCCAGCCTGTTGACTCTTGCTGAGTGTACTAGGAATGTTCAGCAGATTGCATCAGCAGTATCACAGGCTATATAAAGCAACACCTTGATTTGTAACAATTATGATGGAACTTTATAGGACAAAGTTCTTCTTGTTGCTTTGGTTCTGTTCTTCACCAAAGCAACAGAATTGCAGCAGTTGTTAATCAAGATGAATGTAAAAAAAAAAAAACCACACAGAAAAGAGGTCATGACTAGACCTAGAAGCGGTATTTATGGAAGTGTTTTTCTCAATGGCATAGCAGTTCTGCACTCTTAACTCTCTCCCATTCCTTGCAGATGCACTGCTACCCCGGCACTGCCACCTTAGTTGGGTCAGTAGAAGCTCCTTCAATGCTGTCTAGATACATCTGCAAACTGGTCTAAGTCAAATAAACAACAATGCAGAGGAAAAACTCTGCTTTGCTTTAGTTGCCACCAACAAAGTATTTGTGGAAGCACAATCTAAATGTTTTATCTTGTTGCAAAATAGCTGCTTTATGTATGTTGTGTTCAAACCCCAATTTAAGAGGCTCCTTAGGCTGTGCAAAGATTTCGCAAGCCATGCCTTCAAGTTTTGCTTCTCTGTTACAGGTTATTATGACTCTGATATATGATACATGGGCAATATGGGGCGATGTAAACATTCCAGACCTCAGTACTTCTTATCTAATGCCAGCTTAAGCTACAGTTTTTGTTGGCAGCCTCATAATCCTCTCCTTCATCTTCACTGAGTTGGTGAAATAGCCGAACAGAAATCAAGAAAAGCATTTTAAATAGCATCGGGAGAGAACAACAGACTTACTGACAGTGTTTCTATGTAGCCACTTGACCTTCTAAATGGATGTTTTGTACAGACATATAAACACAATCTCTAGTGAAAGTACAGACTGCCAAGAATTCATTTACCTCTTCTTTGGCAATGCGCATGTCATCTGTAACATTAGAAAAAACCGTGGGCTGGATGAAGTAACCTTTGTCTCCCCATGGGCCTCCTCCACATTCCAGTTTGGCTCCTTCTTTTTTCCCACTCTCAATTAGCTCCAGGATTTTTTTGAACTGTTCCTTATCAATCTAAATGAAAAGATATTACAGGAGTGAAAACAGCACACACTGATAACAAATCTTCTTCTAACTTATTAACCAAAACCTAATAAAGTTCCAGCTTTTTTCAATAATATTTCTTGAAGTGGAACAGCTGGACAGTCCAGCAAATATTCTTGTCACTAACTTCTGGAAATTTTGCAGGTTTTTTTCTCAAATAAACCAGTAATTAGAAATTTCCACATAGGAAAATTTCTAGACACAGTTTCTAGAAAATTTGTCTAGACACAGTTCTAGACAAATTGATACTTAGTAAAATGAGAAAAAACTCTGTAAAATGAATGTGTTTTATACTCCTACCTGTACTCTTACCGACTGCAAATGGTTCATCAAAATAAAATTTACTCAGCCTGAATCTGTAAAACCAATAGAGGGCTTGATCTATCCGGTAAGGCTCTTCAGTACTTCACTAGGTCTGGTAGTTTGGTCATAATATTTTCCTAAACTTTTGAAGGAAGTTAAAGAGCAAGAATAAAAGGTAAGTAAAGTTCAAAGTTGTTTTCAGTTCACTCTGGTTCATTAGTGGAATAAAGACACATTTGTGGTTTGAGAAACACAGATGGCAGATTGTTCCAGGTATGAAGCCAATCTGTCCCTTCACTTGCTGAACTCTACCGAAAAAATACCAAAATGTGCCAACCATATTGCAGCTTTGCCCCGTGGTATAGAAAAGTCTATGATCTTTGTCTGGGAAAGGAGTTTATAGTGGCAATACAATAGAGGCTTGTATTTCTCATATTTTCTCTTACTCATGCAATAGAAAGATCACATTTCAGTTTAAGCAACAAGTATTACCATGGTCATAGAACAGATCAATATTTTCAAAGAATCTGGGCAATGCTGGATGTGTATTAGACTAAAGAGCTATTCAGCTAAAGCTGAGATAAAAGCTTATAAGGATATGAATTTATAAGGATACTTATATGGAGATGATTTTTAGGTCACTGCACTCTACTTGTCATTCTACTTTAAGACAATTGTCTTAGTGCATAACGAAGACACAAAATTTCTGCTACTCTGGTGGCCAAATGTCTCTTATGGATGAACATCTTGAAGACAAGATGAGGTTTAGATGGTACAGCTCATGTTGCTGTCTGTTGTTCCTTCATTATTATTTCTTAATAATGTGTGAATTAGCATATATATGATATTTTGCATTCCAGTAGTGCCTCTGGCTCTTCATTGGTGCACACTGTACAAAGTGCTACACAGACTTGCTGACTGAGGCAGGTGCTGCCCTAGAATGCCTATGAATGGGAGGACAAACAGCTTTCAAGGATTCTCTGTGATAAAGCATCAGGCTATCATTTTCTGTTTCTACAAATAATTTGTCAAAGCGCAAAGAATTGGAAGACAAAGAAAGATACTTAATATAATTACCACAAAAGAAATGCACCTACACTGCACAGTTATAATTTTCTGTTAAATGCGATCATACCAGTTCTGAAAGGAGAAACTTTGCTAACCTGTGAAAAAGTTAGATTTCTGTTAAAGCTTGCTAAGAAGAAAAGAGTTCAAGAGAGGCAAATTATGAGAATGGAGAAAAGAATCTTCACACTCTTTCTAGTGTTTTCAGTAATGCTTTTCAAATGTTTAGTTTGGTTTTTTTTTTAAGTATAAGTTTACTTTCCTATCTCATTTAAATTGTTAGGCTGAATTTAAAACTCAGTAAAGCAACAATAAGATGGAAGTGGATTCCTGTTAACTTTGTATTAGCTATACACTAGATACGTGGAATTTACTTGTTTGATTCTTCTTCTGCTCTGGCATCTAAATTCAATCAGATGAATATATTAGCTAGTTAGTAAGACACATTGATTTATACCAAAATAGGACCCTTACTCTTTTTAAATTCTCCAAAGCTTGTATGGCTCGGAATGCAGTTTTCTGATTTACTTGGTGTCTTTGGTTACATAAAATGAAAGTGCTAAACAATGGGAAACACGTTACATTATTAAATGTGTGGGAGTTGCTTTGCCTCCAGATTTTGCTTTGTCTCTAATACAGTTCCTTTATTCTGTGATAATCAAATATGTACATAACAGGTCTGCCAAGAAAGTATATATCCTGTAGTACAAGCTGGTATGGGAATAAGACTCCAGGGGAAAACAAATTTAACAATGCTCTAACGTGATACATTAAATCCACAGCATTGTGATGGCAACAGTTTTTCATGTTGCATTTTAGCATTCATTTAATGGGGAAGTGTTGGCATAACCTTTTAACGTGAGCAGGAAAAGTTACAAAATGGTACCTTTTAATATTACAATATTCTAAAAATATTAGAATAGAATAGAATAGAATAGAATAGAATAGAATATTTGAAAACAGAACAATGAAACACTAACACCTTGAAAAAGCAGAAAGGACCCTATTAAATTTTATTTCCTCAAGCTGCTCACTTACAGTGGCACCACTTGATATAATGCTAGCAATCTTTGACATGGGTGATTTATAGCTGTTGCATTGGAGCTTTCTGAAAGCATATCAGTTCTATATACTTGTTCTCATTCCATAATAAAGAGAACTAGAAAAGAGAATGATGTTTCAGCCTTAGGCCTATGACAGTAGCACAAACAACCATCACTCCAATTTCTTCCACTGAGTCCTCCAGACGAACCACTAGACAACTACTCTTAGCCTTGACACTAAAACAGCAATAGGTTTAGAAGTATATTAGAGTGTGATGTTATGTCATAGTTCTATTGGAAACATTACTTACTTGAGGGCCTTGCTGTACACCAGGCAACAGAGGATTTCCAAGAGTATACTTTTTTGCTCGTTCAATGCTTCGGCGAACAAACTCATCATAAATAGGCTCCTCCACAAAAATCCTAGATCCTGCTATACAACACTGTCCCTGGTGGTAAAACAGACCAATATGTGCAAACTCCACAGCAGTGTCCACTGCAAAGAAATACAGAGTTCATCAGTTCATAAACTTCTTTACAAACCATTGTCACTCCATCTCAGTTATCTTTTTACTTTTATGACACTTTAAAACACAAATATTCATTGTTTTATGTGTATCCAAAACAACGCTTATCAAGAATAGCATGGTACACCTAGACAAACATACAATCAGTTGTTTTGTGTGAAAGGTAGATTCAACATTATTTGCCCTATGAACAGTACCAAGAGGAATATTCATCCAGAAATTTAGTAAATCTGTTTAAGATTCATCTAGCTGTTTTTGATTCTTTATTCATGTGTCATTAGGATGATCCCTGTTTACAGTAAGGGTGGACAGGTTGCCAGAGATTCTTATCCATTCAGGAATCACCAGCTGTTGCTGGCCATCTAAATTAAATCTATGGTGTGACATGAAAACACTAAAACTCACTCCTTCACTGAACATATAGGAATAAGTTACTGACAAAGAAAAGAGAAAATGTAGTAGGATTATGCAATAAAAATGGTACTAACAATCTGCATCTGCAAATACAATATTAGGACTTTTTCCTCCAAGTTCCAATGTGACTCTCTTCAGATTGCTCTTTCCTGCTGCTTCTTTAATCAGTTTGCCAACCTAAAAGGTAGGAAGAATGCAACTTTATGTCAAAAATTTTATTATGACCTCAATAATACTTTTCTGAGTTCCTCAAAAGTGCAAATCAGTCCACAGTGTTCCATTATCCCAATAATCATGGAAATGTAAGATAAATTAAAAAGGTAATAATTGCAAGTAAGAGTCAGGGTGCAGGTGACTTGCAGTCTGCATACCAGGAATGCTTTCTACAAGTTTTTCCCAGGGCATACTTATGTTAACTGCCAAATAAGTCTGGTGTGGTTTTTGTTACCATTAGTCTACTTGCTTGTATCTATAATTTAAAGTTACTGATTCCTACTCTGCTGGTTACTCCCAATAGGCTGAAATTCCTCTTTTTTTTGTACATGGGAAAGACCTTTGATGGAGAAAATGTATGAGAGAAAGAGATAGCACACTGCCTGCATCACCAACTCTTCCTTATTCCAGTTCCTCCCTTAGAAGAAAGAAGAGGAGAAGGCAAGGCAGAATAACTACCCTGCTTCTTTCCATTGGTGGTATAATTAAAAAAACTACTTAATATAAACTGTCCTAGAAAATTGTGAAGGGAAAACGTGCTGGTAGCCATTGTGGCTTTGGCTTGTGTCTGTTCATGTGAAGCGGACATCCGGTAGCTTCCTAGCTCTGCCACACTTCTTGCCTTCATTTCTTGCTGCCAAGCTACACAGTCAGAAAAAGAGAACTCTCACCAAAGTCTATGAATACACCCTCTGGTACAGTTGCTTATGGGACACCGAGAATTGTAGTTACTACAATTGGGAATATCAATGGGATATTCCTCGGATGTTGTGGTTTGAGGTTGTTTTCTTTTCCTATTACTTTAGAGCTAAAGATGTCTAAGAGTAAACACAGCTCTTGCACTCAGAGAGTACTGATCCTTGACGTAAGGCAATGATATTTGTCTTTGGAGTGTACATCCAAGAAGTTAAGAGGCCAACTGACAGTTCTTCCACATAGCATTCATATAGACAAATAATACACTGTACTGTGTTAAGTATGTAGCTATATCTTTGACTATATATCTCACAGTTCTTCAGAGTGAACGTTAGGGTAAATTAACAGACTTTCTTTTAAATTATTAAACTGATACTTATTCAAATTCACTACTAAGACTACTCAGATGATTGTCAGCATCATTCAAATACCAAAAAGCTATGACTTCACCTGAGAAGTATCACTTCACCTAAGAATTATCACTTCACCTAAGAAGTGCAAAGCCAGGAATGATGTTTCTGAATACTTTCTACTGTCCTATCGTTATTAAAGAGAATTAAGCACAGTATGATTCACTATTTGATTTTTTTAAAGAAAATACTCTTAAAAAAGAAGCAAAAGTTATTAAAATATTTTCTTTTTAAAGGACAAGACTTAAGGGCATTTGTATACTAGAACTTATTGTATCTTAAAGTGCCTTTGTTTGAACGGCTCTCCTGCAGTGCAAACATTGTTTAAAGATTTTTAAAGTTAATAATAACCAACAAATCATTAAACAGTCTTTGTTTAACAAACCAGCAGCTAAAAGAAGAAAAAAGTTAAAATAATTTAAAGAACATTAGTTAGACATTAAATCATTAAGCCGAATCAGAGAAGCACAGTTCCTGCTTATATTTTCTTGCATTCATTATAGTACCTCTGTAGAGCCTGTGAAAGCTACTTTATCTACATCCATGTGGTGAGAAATTGCTGCTCCCGCCGTGGGTCCAAAGCCTGGCACAATGTTCACGACTCCAGGTGGAAATCCTGCCTGAAATGGAAGAAAGAACCTTATAAATCTGGGGAAGGATAATGCCTAGAAGAACAAGTCTTTTTTTTTTTTTCAGTTCCCCAGCCACCTTTTCTCAGTCATACAGTTATTCCCAGCCCTAGAGCCCCAAATGTGTTCATTCTCACAGGATTTATGCTTTCTTTCCCTCACCTGTCTTTTAGGCTATTAAACTGTTTCTTTTGTATAAAACAGATCATTTAATTTAGTACTTTTTCAGTGCCATTGCCATGGAATATATTTATTTTTAATTTCTCCCCCAGTCAGATCTATAAAGAAAAAGATTGCTTAATTTCATGCCTACATCATTAAAACTATTTGAATCATCCTGTGTGCTTGCTGACTTCTGCTCATTATCCTTCACAGTAAAGGGAATTTAATTAATGACCCGCTGACTTAAGCTGAATTCTATTAATAAAAATTACTGAAATAACACTTAAAACTCAATGTCTTTTCTTCTTCGTCTGGACATGAATTGAAAATAGAGAGTGGGCAGCACGAGACCTTACAGCACAAAAGAGGCAGGTCAGCTGCAAGGTATGAAGGAGCTGGCTACCCGAGATATGCACAGATGCAGTATGTTGCAAATTTTTTATTTAGAGAGGTTTTTCCTGTGGGCCAAATCAAACCTATTGTTTCCCACCAGTTCTATATTAGTTATACTCCATTCACAAGCTGAGTAAGTTCTTTTCTTCCAATAGCTTGTCAGGCCAACTTCTGTGCCTATGTGTGGCTGGATTTCCTGTAAGCTTACGAAACCGCCATGGGATCTCAGCAGCTCTTAGGAAGCAGAGCAAACATAGAACTAACAGACTAAAAAGACACATCTGTTGTATGATTGCTTAAATGAGTCTTTTTTTCAGGATTAAACAGGATTTTGGAATTACACACGAAGGCTCCGTTTTAATTTCGAAAATGGTGAATTGCATACGGTGATTTAGGGCTTCTAACCCTCAGATCCTGCATTACAGAGACCCAGAAATTTGCCTTTGTTTGAATAATTTCTGTTCTTTACAAGTTCATGCTTAGATATATTCCATCAATGCTTTTTATGTTCTTTTAATATTCCAGATTTATACTCACCCTAAAATTGATGAGATAATGAGGTTCCTTCCAATGTGTTTCATACTTAATCCGCAGACAAAATTAAAGAATATTTTTTATGGGACTAATTCATGCTGTCTTTAGGCATTTAATTTCCATGTCTCTGTAAGAAGGTACTCTCTATATATTAACAAAGGAGCTTTGTGAAGATTATTAAGAAGGATAGTGAGGTTGACAATATATTTTTTTTAGTGTGGACATTTGAGAAGTAGAAAGTTAAATTAGAGTTTCACAGAGAGTTTCTTCAGAGAGTTTCACAACAAGCCTGAAGCAGCTTCTGAAGTGATCACCACATTTTTGACCGACATCTGGGCTCCAAATTTATTTGGGTAATCTGAGTGTGAAACTATCTCTGCTAGATTTGAGTGAATAAATCTTGAAGGACTTGATGATATAAATTGTTCTCTTTTTCAGAGCTGCACAATATACACCAGATAATATATCAAAGACATTGAAAAATTACAGACCTAAGCTCTTCATCCAGGTGGACACTGAGTAAAGAGGTAAATTGTGATTCATCTTGCGTTTTACCAAAAGTGCTCTGGCATTATCAGAGTCCTTATTTCCTTTCAGGAAATCAGAATATCAGAATAGTTATTTCATTAGAATTGAAGCAGAACTGTGTAACTTTCCCTATAATGTTGTGTTATTGAGAGAAATATTTTCTGATACTTACTGTTAAAAATTAATAGAGAAGATATCTATGATATTTTTTAAAGCAATTCCTTTTGCACAATATTATCTAATAACTTTTACTATGTTATGCAATAAGAGTAGGACATGGCTTCTTCCTGATAATCATTTAGTTTCTGTGAAATATTAACACATAACCAGTCAGTATGCTCTGCTGAATCATTATTTTGAAGCAGAGGAATAAAATGTGCCAATTCATTTCCACTAACCCCTACAAGGTTACAGTGCTTGTGATTACTGACATCTGTGCCAAATTTTCAAACATGTTAGATTACTTTTGTTGATTTTATTGAGAAGTAAGATAGTAAACTATTTAACTGTTCTGTGGGTGTTTGCAGGGCTGGGCACTATTGTCACAGTAACTTGGATACACTGGAGGAAATACCACACAATTGTATTCAAGAGCAAAAACTGTATCCTCCCAGTTTCTGTGTGAAAAGAGTTCATAAGTTTGGTAGCAGTCTCTAGTTCAATTTTACAGCTCCCTGTTAATAATACGGGTGGATAAAAATTTGTTCAATTAAAAAAATAAAATAATTACCTCTACAAATAGGTCTTTTTCTGTGATAACTATGCTAATTATGTCATTGCCCTCTTCCTCTAAGTCCTCTGCTCTTGACTGTTTGCTTTTGACTTTTGAAAAGGTATTGTGCTTTTGTAATACAAATATATTTGCCAAGTAATGGAATTTACTAAATTGCTTTTGTTGTTTTCTTCAGTATGTGTGGACTAGGCTGAAAGATATGCATGCTTTTGGCCTGGATTTGCTTCACTGGTTTACTGTAAGGTAAGTTGCATAGTACAAGACTAGACATGCAAGGAGAAGTACTCGCAGATGACTGCCTGGCTTAGGTTACCTCTGTGGCATTTCAGCCGCAGTGTAGTCTTACATTTCTGAGAAGGGCAAAAAGCTCTTCTGTTGCTGACTT
Source organism: Cuculus canorus (assembly GCF_017976375.1). Lineage (NCBI taxonomy): Eukaryota > Metazoa > Chordata > Aves > Cuculiformes > Cuculidae > Cuculus > Cuculus canorus. Next base: position 27,106,566 of record NC_071441.1, on the reverse strand, counting down.
ACCTCTTTAATTAAGGATCCCATGTAAAGGGCACTCAGTGGAGTTTGTTCTGCTGGTTTGACAACCACTGTGTTTCCACAACAAAGGGCAGGGGCGATCTTCCAGATGAACATAACCAATGGGAAGTTCCACTGAAAGACAGATGAGAACGTGTATCCCATTTCTCACACAGCACTAAAATGCCTTTGCTTTTTTATGATAATAGTGCCAATTGTCAACTGGGTGGCTGAACTCCTTGTTCAAATCTTTTCAGAATGAAGATATTTTGAAAAAGCAACTGGCAAGCTGTCACAAACACCAGTGATTTTGGTATATGTGAGTCCAGGGGATACAAGGATTTAGTTAACAGCTCAAGAGACAATGTGTGTATTCCTCTAACAAAGCCTAACAGAAAGTTACTAGGAGTAACTTGTGAAATTGGGAGTTTTGCTATCTTAAATGGTCACATCCATCATCAATTCACTTTTCTAAGGGAGAAAAGGTAACAACATATAATGCTGCCCCTGCCCTTTTCACTGGAGCTTTTGCTGGCAGCTCTCTATGGTGGTCAGTCCAGCCAGACTGAAGAGCAGCTGACTCCTTTGGACCCCATAGTCAGCAGTATAAGGATAACGTGGCTGGGGAAAAAATTAGTTGCTCCTTTGAGAATTTTTTTGGAAGCACTGAGCCCTTGAGCCTCAGTGCAAAAGTCGTAGCATTCCTTACCTTTATAAAATCCGCAAAAAAATGCCAGTCAATAGTTCTCTATTGTGTCAGAAAAGCATAGAGGAGTATACCTGTAACTAATATTTATCTCTCTCTTTATCTCATTTCAATCACACCCTACTCCCCAAAATAACAAGAGCAAAAACGACACAAAATAAGGGATTACAGGGTTTTATGGATCTTCATCTTTAATCTGGAACTGTGAATGGAAGCGAAATGGAAATACTGAGCTAGCTAGTGCTTTGAGGTGTTTACGTAGTCCTCAGAACTTTTAGTTTATGTAGAAACCTCCAATTTGATGGGTTCATGTTTCAATGCAGAGAAAAAAAAATATACTCAAAAGTCCTTGAACATTGTATAAGGGAAGCCAGCGTTTGTACTGACTGCTTATACTTCCAAGATGCAATTTCATTTAGAAGTGACCACATCTAGTGTGTCTAATTCTTTTGCATATCTTGATCCTCAGTGCTTCACTTGAAATATCATGTGCCTGACCTATAAGAGAATCTAAATCTGCAGGTTTCCAAGCTCTCCAGTGGTGTTCTCTGAACGAATGTGGTGGTCTAAAGCGATAGCAAATCTTCAAGATCAACTAAAAGACATAGGGAGCATATATGGGATCAACAATTCTAAGCAAATCCAGTAGATAAGATGACTATTTCTGAATCTGGTAAGCTGCTGAACAGGTCAGGTTAGGCTTCCCATACCTACCATGTGCAAAGAAGTGGGTGTATCAGGAGTGCGTGGTGTATGTAACCATTTTCTCAGCAACTCATTGAAATAGTGTAGAACTCACAAATAAATTAAAAAGCTGTTTTCCTTGGTGTTTTGGATGTTCAGACTTAGGCAGGCCTTTTGAATCTTCATTTAAAATAAATGACTTCAAAACTGGGAATTTAGACAATCCAAACAGGAGTGTGGGAACATATGGTTCAGTATCACTGTGCTTATTGGACACATTCTTTATATTGTTACTTGTATCAACACAGTGAATGAGTCTTAGTGATAAATAAATATCCAACTGCGTCGGTGCTGTACAGAACAGAACAGATATTCCAGATCCTAAAGATTTTATTACTTATAAGCTGTAAATATTACCCTCTCCTACTAGTTTTTTCTAATTAATTCAGTTACAAATCCCCGTCTTTCAAACTAATCCATCAGTCAATCTTCTTAGTTTTGTTTTCTGCCCTACACAGGGAGAGAGACAAGGCTGGACTGGACCAACTTATCAAAAACTCCACTTTGCAGAATTTGATGAGTACTCAGAGTAGTCTCTATCTTTCAGTACCTAAAAGTTTCTGATTGGTAAAGTTTCACAAATGCACTTGCATAGACAAAACTTCAAAAGTGTTTTTCATTTCTAACAGGAACATTTGTGGTTTATATAAATAGCTCCAACTTACAGGGATAATTTGGCCACACACTCCAATAGGCTCATGTCTTGTAAATGTAAAAAAGTTTCCATCTAGGGGAAGAAGAAATAAATTAGACATTCAGGCAAAGCATTAGAAATAGTTAAAGCAAAAGCAAGACAAAGTTGGATACCAAACTTAGCTGGATGCAATTTTACCTATAAATGATATTTTCAGAATCTTAACTATGCAAAAACACAACCATAAAATACATCTGGTTTCAATGTCTACTTTCTTCATAGCTCCAAGATTTGATTCTGGCAGTCTGACTGACTTCTTGCAGTGATAATCCTGCTTCTCAATATGGTATGCACAGCACACCAACGTGTGTTTTATCACCTTTTTTTTTTTTTTTTTTTTTTTTGGAAAGCAGTCTTTTAAAAGCTTCTTGCAGTCCTAGGTACACATCAGACATTTTTTAATATTAGATGTTAGATTAAATCAAATCCATTAAGTATAAAATTCTCTTTGATTTAAATAAGCATGTGTTCCACTAAGCTTAGTGTATAGAACTATGTGATGCAAAAAATCCTGGAAGTATTTATCACTCTAGTTTTCTTTAAATCCTTCTTTATTACCTTTCTTTTCTTAGTCCTTCTGAGAGAAGGTACCACAATGTTTTCACAGAGCTGCTTAATAGGAGAGGGAACAGAATGAAATTTCAGCAAATCAAAGGGATGTTTCGTCATTCCCTTCTCTTAGTACTCTTCTTAATACATTATCCAATAGCTTAAACAAATATTACTGCTAGTGCTAATCTTAGGTTTAATAAGCAAATACATGGTTTTCATTAATGTACCATTGCATAAACTGTACATTGTCATGCAGAACTATCCTCTGAGACTTTTTAAGATGTAGACACAGTCTAAAATCTTTTGGTCAACAAACAGTAATTATTAGAGGTGTATAGAACAAGAAATAAATGTGAATAACTGCACTAAATGTTTAAAATGAGCACTATGATCTATTTTAACAAGCTTTATTAAAAACTGTCAAAAGTATTTTCCACTTGAGACACTTTTTGTGTAGCACAGCTTTTATAAAAAGGAAGTTTTTTACAGGTTACATTGGCTTCAGCTCTGTACTTTTGTTATCTCGAAGATACTCACCCATTGGAACAGTACGCCCATGGTTTTTATCAGCCCAGCCTGCATAATAGCGTAATGTTTTGATACAGGCACCTAAATCCATCAGGTATGCAGTGGAAAAGAGTTTCCCACCATCAACAGTTTCCATTGTCTGCAGACCACAGAGATTAGAAAGTTAATACCAAATATTGATAATGGTTCTGATGCTTGTACTTTGTCATTTAGCTTTTGGCTGCAGAGTTCAGAAGTTCTCAGCTCCAAGAAAAACATTCAGATTAATTCCCCTCTGAAGGGTACTTAGCTTTCGAAAAACCCAAATAGTGATTTACAAAAGAGAAATTTTTATGATTGTTTATTTGCAGTAAGCTATGCAGGTAACATGATCATGGAACATTTGTAACGATAAGCTGTCCTGAAAAAAACATTTCTCCAATCTGAATCAGTTACACTGCTATCGTTTATATTAAATATTCTACAAGATGAAAAGATCAGCTACAATACTGCGCTAATAACAAGTGGAATAAAATGAGTGACCTCCCTCATCTGATTCACACTGACATCCAAGGTATGGATGGTTTCCTGGAAGTAAATGTTGCGTTAACTTAGGATCATGTACTTTTTAATTATTAATGAAATTTCATGATTAACAACTTAAATGAGCCAGAAGATTTAAAGCATGGTATAAAATGCCCCAAATATACCTCGAGTGTTTGATGTGCAAAGGAATGATCTGAGCTATCAAGAGCTCTAAACTGAGAAAAATTCACTGTGAAAAATAAATATTTATACAGAAGGTACTCTCTTTTATTGGCTAACTACTAACTGAGAGAACAAATTCGTCTTTTTTGAAGCCAGGCCTGACTCTCCATAACACGGATCTCCATGTGAGGCAGATATAACCTTTTAGAAGAATAATCCATAAATGATCATTCAATGTCTGTAACTTTTTGGTTGACCAATTCAGTTCTACCCACAGTGCTTAAACTATCCGACAGAGACACCGGCACTAAATAAGGCTGATTTCCAGACAAATCTAGAGGGCATGATTTGGATTAATATCATATTAGTACCCCTAATTGTTGAGACATCTAATTAAAGACCATGTGCAGTTCTTAGTGTCAACATCTTGGCACAGCTAGAATACTTTTCTAAGGTTTTCCAGCACAGAAGTACTGAGCACCTTCATCTTTGTTAGGATGCTTAGTAGGAAAACCCCAAACTATAGTTTAGAGATACCATCAAATCTTAGAAATACCATTTTCTTTTCTAACTTTTTATTTTGTATGTCCGAGGCTCTTTTGTGTTCCAGGCTGAATCTACAGGCTGATCCTGCGAGTACAGTCTTTCACGAACAACACCCCAGTTTTAGTTAACTGAACACATTGTAGATACCTGCTTAGGAAGAGAAAAGAGCAAATGGAGAAACCAGCAATGCTTGATGGCTTTCAGAAACAATCAACTGAGTAAATGAGATATGTCTTTACTGTTCCAGGCAATATATCTGGCACTGCTTTATCCTGTTTGGACATGGAATAGAACTCTTCCTTGCCCTCAAACTCATGAAGTCTATAGCTTTGAACATCACAATAAACTGAAACCTAAGAAACAAAATTCTCTGTATCGCTCTGAGTACCTTGCTTTGACTTATTCTTTAATTAAAGCACCGAAATGAATAATGTTGATCCTGGCCAGGTGCACAAACACAGGAAAAAGCATGTGCAATGAGCTCTGGAGGTCTATTTTGACCTCTAGTGTTTACAAGAGATATTTGCTATTCTATAGTGCTAGTTCTGCACTTAGGATAAGATGTGAGTGCAAAATAGTTCTCTTCATTTTGACGAAGTCTGGAAAGCACTTCATTAAAGCACACCTTGCCTGAAAGGAGAAGGTGGTCAATAATGTAAGTAAGGTGTAGAAAATTAAAAAAAAAGTCACTAAAAAAGAAACTTGTGAAGGTCCCCAAAGAAAAGCAATACTTCCATATGAAAATGGTAAGTGGGAACAAAAATCAACTTAATACTTCAGCTTTCCTGTGGAAAAAAGATTATTTCTCCATCCTTTTTGCATGTGTAGAGCCTTAGGCTGTACAATAAAGAAGGAAAAGCTAGCTTATCCAGTATTTAACTCACAAGGGAGCATACTTTTCCTATTAAAAATTCAGCTCTCTTAAAATTTTGTCTCTCTCAATTCCAAAAAATCTAGCATTGTTAAGGAAACAATTTCTAGATGCTCAAGTTTTCTCCTGAGAAACTCGGTGATTATCAGTCCCTATGAAAGTGACAAGATTAATTTAGAGAAATAACTTGGTAGAAGAAAGTGCAAATTTGACAACTGCATACTTTGGAGTTCAAGGAGATAACCTCAGTTCCTTTGAATTTTCTTCCTTTTGAAAAAGACTTCAGAACTCATGCAAGTATCTTCCTCTGACCACAAGGTCATGATTCTTTGCAGGTTTTATGTATTTTTCAGGTTTGAATTTTATAAGCTTATTTGTGGTGGAGCTTGCAGCTCATGGCTAAATGCTTCAAATTGTGACTAGATTAGTGTGAGTGGTGATCCTGAATGTTGGAAACATCTCCTGCCCCAATAAATTTTTGAAGCTGCTGGCAGAAACAAGGGTTCATCCTCAGGATAGTGCAATTATCTTGCCTAAATGTTAATTCTAAAAGGTGCTTGAAATAGCAAAGGGATGATCTTACTGGCAGTGTTATTTGTGGGGATTAAAACAAGGGCAATGTAGAGTGGGGAGAAGTACTACTCAAATTGGTGGTGCATTTCTGTTTTAAATGTTCTTTCTTGCCTTGGTGCACATCAGTATGTGGAAGTGCTACCACTTATGCCTTTAGTGTTAAGAAACGGTCAATACTGAGTGGCTGGTAAAGATGGGCCATCATTCTCCACTGTCCATGTTCTTACTAATAAGTAATTCATTTCTGGTTTTGCTTCTGGTTAAGATTTTTCATTTGTTGCTCGTTGCAAGCCGGAGTTAATGAAGGAACAGTGATAACAAAATATATAGTCATGAAATTAAAAATTTCTCCCCCTTCTCACTTGTATAATCTGTAAGCATTGAGCCAGGCTTTGAATTTAGGCCTTGATTTAGGCCTTCATTTAGACAAGCATTAAGCATAGACCACATGGTCTATGTTAGTGTGTCCTTAAGAATCAACAATTCAAATTATATAGATTGTAGGTGACTTAAGTATTAACTTAAAGCTAATCAAATACTCAAGTGCTTTCTGGATGTGAGGTGTTAGTGACCCAGAGTGTAAGCCAGTTTAATGAAGTCCACTTGCCATATAGATAAGAAAAAAATTATCGAGACAGCTTGGCTTTCCAAAGATTTAGTGTGTTACACTTCCTTATAAATTTCTTTTAAAATCAGGACCTAGGTTTTTTCCCCCAGTCTTTTTGTTCAAATATCATACTCACAGCTAAAATCAGACGATCTCTTTCAACTAAATCAGCTAGTTTGTTCAAGAGCCTTCCTCGCTCTGAAGCATCCATTGTACGCCAGGGTGACCCAAGCTCAAAAGCTTTTCTAGCTGCTTTAACAGCCTTGTCGACATCTGCCTGTGGATAAAAAAGAGAAACTTTTAGTGTCAATTATAGGTTTTGTCATCCGTCATGTTGATTATTAAATTGGTAATTTCTTTTGCTAGATAAATAAGAGACTTCAACCCAAACCTAATCAGAATTAGTACAGTAATTTTAGAAACATGGACTGTTTTCTTTCAAACACTTCTGCTATCATTTCAGCAATATGGAGTTGTATGAGAAGCAGATGGGTTCTCAGAACTTCTAAAACAAAAAAAAAAATATGAAGGAATTCTGTTTTTTAAATCTAGATTTGCAGGTCCTCTGCCTTCGAGTGCCTGTAATTACAGATAAACCCACTAATTAAAATGCTGATGCAAATGCATCTCTTTTATTTACAAAGGAATGCCCAAATCTGTAAATTAAATATTTAAGCACTCAACATTATCTAAAAGCATATGGTAATGTGATGAAGGCCAGATTAGAAGACTTACTCGTTAGAAAGCTTCATAACATTGACACAGATTTATTATTGAGGAAGACAAATCAGCGCACTGGATTTTAGAACTTTTAAGGAGAATTTGTATTTAAAATAATTTTAACAAGGGATTAATTGATCAGGTTTAAAACGCTGAGCCTGAATATTCTAAAGTTTAAGCATTGCTTTGGCATTGACTTCATTTGTCAACTCATTAATGTTTCTTTACAGCATAATTTATTACTTATCATTAGGTTTTGCTATAGCAGGAAATTCTACAAATCTACACTCTTCTCTCTGTGAGAGTGTTCCCAGTTACAAAAAAAAAACTTAAAAGTCTCTTGAGAAAAAGGTTTTAGTACTTGGAATTCTTCTATATTTCACCATTCTTGTAAAAGTCTTCCCATGAAAACAATGATAAAAACCAGGTTTTATCTGGCTCTTTTTTACAGAAATTGAAAACAAATTTCAAGGAAAAAAGGCAGTAAACTGCACACGGCACATTTCCTTGAGTGGTTTGTATACATTGTTTAAATAATTGCTTTCTTTTTTGTTTTGTTTTGTTTTTGTTGTTGTACAGCTGGTTGCTAGAATCTCCTCTGGGGAAATTGGTATCAAGATTGACTAAGTCAGCAAAGTTGACTAAGTCAACGCCAAAGTCAATTGTTCTAAAAGTGAACAAGATCTTGAATCTTTAACTGATGTTGGTAGCCAATAACTAATTTTCAGAAGCCAGGAGTCAGGTGAGTAAGTGGCTTGGAAAGCCTAGCACAGACCAAGTAGGCAATAGTCCTACAGAACTCCCCGAAGTTCCCTCCAGGAGGTTTGTGTGAAATATAGGAAGGTTCTCCACAAATAGCACAGTCATTAATATAGGGCAATACTGACCACTGACCCACATCAGTCAGCTGAAATCTACCAAATTAGAAACAACTGCTTTTCTTCAGAATCTGTAGAATGTTGTCAAATACTGTATCACTTATCTGTGACCCAGAAAACTGCATGCAATTAATTCTTAATTAATCATATTTTTTACCTCACCTCTTTGTATCATAAATATTCTAGAGCTTTGCAATATAATTTTGGGTGTATGCCTTGTGCTTTACTGGAAAAGAACTAGGGAACCATAAGTTGTACTTTTGTGAATGACATAAACAAAAACTAAATATAGTGCCATATTCTCTTTCTGCTACAAATGCAGAAATAATTATTACCAAGAAAAAAAATAAGGCTAATATAGGCCTGTGAATGAAAAGTAAGAGAAAAATATTCTTCAACTGTATGAAATTTAATTTTTGTACATAAATATACACCATGAATATAAAGACTGATAGCTCCTTTCAGAGCTAGTTTAGAATTTTTACAGAAGTACATTTACTTTACATCCCACTGACCATTTGTTGAGCTCCTTTATTATTTCCAGGGGCCTTTAGGATTAGTGAGTGTAGCTTGAAAGAACTGACAAACCGAAAGGAAAAACAGTTTTGTAATCTCTAGGGTTTGGGGTTTTTTTTGTTTTTCTTTTTCTTTTAAATACCACTGCAAGGCAGCGTACAGCCCCTTTCAATCTATTCTACACACAAATTAAATTCCTAATATCTCTTGACTCATTATCTAAAGACTAGGATCTACAATGTTAGGTTCACAATGACTGTGTAATTTACTAGATTTGTACATTTCACTTGACAGTTTAGTTAATAGCAGTTGTCATTACATATTAGCTTGCAAAATTATTGAAGAGAAGGCAAATCTGTGTGTTGAAGAGTATTATCTCTTTATTTGATGAGTTGTTAGATTGCTTGTAAGGAATGAAGGCTACAAAAATTCTGAACTTCTCAGAGAGAAGCCTAGATGCAGCTCAATACAAACCTAGCAAAAGAACTGTTGCAGGTTACGGGTAATTTAATTTGAGGATGATCAAGTATCAGGCAAACCTGATTTGTAACGTAGTTTTGTTTTTAAACACTAAATAGAGTAAATGTAGAAGAAATAGTATTTTACATCAAATACATGTATGATTCTAGTGGGATATGATTCTGAAGTTAACAGCATGCTTATGAAGTTCTTTGGCTGAGAACAAAACCAGCCTGAAACAATCTTAGTGACTCTGAGCACTGTAAACAGGTAATTGGGACTATAACGAAGCAAGAGCAAGGTGTTTGAAGAACTCATGATTAGACACATGATATTTTCAAAAGTCAGACTCATGCAGACTTTCTCAGCTATCTTTATCTAACAAAAAGTTCAAAAAGTGTCTTCACTATCACCTTTTTAATAAGGTGTGGTCATTATAGCTCATGTGCTAGATAGCATTTGAGTCAAAGTTTATCAGGAGATTCATGATGAAATTATAGAACAAAGTAGCTAGGAATCAGAGAGCACAGAACGTTGAATGAACTGGGGATTTATGCATTTCCCAGAACATTTCATTTCAGAGTGAATCTTTGTACAGTAAATTAAAATATCCTGAAAGAAATTGTTCTCTTTATATTAGCAGCAACTCTTTGGTGAACAGAGATAAACAGCTTACAAATTTTATAGTGGTTATCATGGATAAAAAGGTGTACAATGGACATTTTGTTCTTACGTGTAAATCATATTTTTTATACAAATCATTCTAAAGATGAACATTTCTTGAGTAAAATGAACATCATATGTAATTTTGTGAAAAATGTGAGAAAATTATCTCACTTTTGGATGTAAAAATTTGACTTTGAAAGAGAAAGTATAGAAAATAAAATAAATACTTGCAAGCCTCAGAACAGTAATTATAAAACTGGTTTTATTTTCAGTCACAGTCATCACTTTTTATATAACCGTGAGATGGCAATAGAACATTAACTTCTCATACTTACTTCTCTGCATTGATAAAATATTTCTTTGATCATTGGTTTTAAAAGTATTTAAACAACATTGCCTGTTTTGTTTAAAAAACTAACTCCCTTACTTCTTAAGCTGAATTTAAACTATATGGTAACACTAGGGAAATCCTTTTCAGCAGAAAAATACATACCATAGCAAAAATACAATGCTGCTTATTTGAAGGCTTAAGTTTTCATTACATCTTAGATTACATGTCATCTATCTGTAATTTTCCACTAAGAAACCTCATAAATATAAAAAAAAATATTTTTTTACAATTGTCAACAAACTTTTTAGTTCTCTGCTTAAATTTATCAATTCCACATCCAGCAAGGAAATCAGTTTGATGGAGCTGATAGGCTACTCTAAGCTTCAGAGTCTTTTTCAGGACTGTGTTCCAATACATTTTTCACAAAACCAGTTTGTTTTAAGGGAGAAGTACTGAGAAGACATATTCATAGCTAAAAATACTGATTTTAGCTATCATCTTTGCAGAGTTTATGTGTGAAAATATCGGTGTTTGTCCACTTCATGTTATCGATCATGAAAAGGCTTGTATAAATGTGTAATGATGAGATGGATGCATACCCCAACCCCTGCCATATCCAAATCAGCAGCAGTTTGGATCAAAGCAGGTAAAGGCCTGCCTGCTGCTAGGCCACCAACTCCTCCGGGAAACACATAGGAAGAAAAGCAACACAGTGAACACCAATAAAGAGCCTCATGTGGAATTTTGACTACGAGTGAACCACTTTCAACCTACATACATAACAGCATAAGTGAGTCTCCACAGACCTCTTCCTGCTAAGCAGTGTGGCTGCATGGCATTGATCTTCTTCAGTGCTGGGATGCCTCTTAAGTGTAGTCCTTGAAGAAATTACATGTTTTACCAACTACAGGTTGCTGAGCCCTATTTGAATCTTCCCTGGATGGCAGCTGGACTGCACACCAGTGCACACTCAAATGGCAGCTGGACTGCACACTCCAATCTCCTTTTTAACAAGGATTAGTTTTTTAGCCTAAATATAATTTTAAATAGAATAAATAATTTAGATCTATAATATTGTGTGATTTGGTATGCTTTTTAGTTATCTTTGCTTAACAGCATGAGTAGTTAGACTTGCTGAAGCAGTAGGTCATAAGCTGGGACTTCGCAGTTGAAAGCTTTCCTGGCATATACAACCTGGTTAGTTAAAATATGGCCTCCACAGTCACCAAAACCCAGGAAAATACAGAGACATCAAGGATGCAGATCATCAAAATCAGCTGCACTAAGACAAGATAAGAACCTGTCTGAAAGCCAGGTAAGGAATCCAAAGAGGAACTGGAAGATTGCAGACCCAGGTATTACTACTGGACTAAAGCATTCTACAAGGGGTGGATAAACAGTTTGTAAGAGTATAATTGCCTGGGAATTTCTTTCTTTCATGTCTCTAGAGCAGACCATGCTGCTGTATCTTTCCATTAAATTATTTGTTTTATGAAACCTGTTGCCTGAGAGTCTGCTTCACAAAACCTTAGATTCAGAGTCCAGTGCAAACTGATACCTGGCAGAAGTTGGCAGAAAGCCCAGATGAAGGTGGGTGGCATGGAGAACCATGATGAAACTTCGAAATCTTATCTAAGTGATATAGAGAATTGAGTGTGTACCCAATTCCTTTAGCTATGAACACATAAAATCCTTACTTCCTACCCTTAACCTCTGTATCGCTTATAAACTGTCAACTAAGTCTGAGACTAGGTTTGGATCAAGCTACACCTAGGCTTCTCTCTGAGAAGGAGTTTAGAAAGCAAGGAGGCCACTCTGCACCTTGTGACTTGATGGGACGTTTTTCCTTACCTTTTTGCACATCCAGACCCCGTGCAAAACACTTCATGTTGATTACAACCCGCTTTTCCCTCCATCTATCTCTGTAACCTTTGCCATTGAACTCTAAGTTGCAGTTTTATTTAAAATACTAATTCATGACAAATGAACAAATTACATCACTGTGTAAGGGAGAGCCAGGAAAAAACAACAAAACTCCCTAATTAAATTATTAGGTGTCACTGATCAAAGATAAAAAAATCAATATTGCTGTCAAATAAACCACCCCAAAATGTCCTCAGAACTTTCCTTATATGAGCAACATCCTAAGAATAAAGTGGTTTTTCAATGTCTGTTCGCAAACAATATTAAAACTTAGTAAAACAGCTGCAAATCAGGTTTGCAGAAGGTATACAGAATGAAGTAGGTACATATTTGAGGTGGTGTTTTACATCAATACAGACAGATGTTTATCTTCCTATTTTTAAGACACAGAAAAGAATTTAAAGCTTGGAGTCAAGAGCAAGAAAGAATACCATACCTTGTCACCTTCTTCAATATCACAAATTTTCTCTTCATTTGCAGGGTTAAAGACTTCAAATTTTTTGCCACTGACTGAATCATGCCACTCATTGTTTATAAATATCTGCAGAGGCAGAAATAGTGCAACAATATTAGTAATAAATATGTAGCTGTTTTCTGTTGTCTGTTTTAATGAATATAGCTATCTTTCATAGCTGAGAGATCCCTGATTGATACGTACCTCAATTAAAAATGGAGCAGTCATTTTTACATTATTCTGAAAAGATGAGTAATTACCAGGAGTATAGTTTTTAAATTAATTTCCTTTGGAAAGGCAACTTCTCCCTCTACATATTTTCTCTTTGTTTCACATCATAAAAAATATGCTATTGCAAAGATGTCCTTCTTCTCTCAAAATGGTCTGCAATGAACAAGGAAGGTATAGCCCTAAATGACCTACCCAAAACTACCTAATTTTTCTATGCTTACAGGGTTGTTAATAATTAGGGGTCTTTCTGTTACATGCCCCAACAGAAGTAAACTTAGTCTGTATGTTTAGTATGTATAGTACATGTAGTATCCTGGAGAATAGTATTTCATTTAACTTTGCTTTGATTTCACTCCACTCTCTCCTGACAAAAAATGAAAATTCCAAGAAAAATAAGAAATAGTACATTTTTCTGAAATTAAAGTCAATACTAAAAAAAACCCCTACCACCGTCAGTTGAATGAAACAAAGAAAGAACTACTTAAGCATATTAAAACCCAAACAACTATATTTCCCTATTTTCATCTTATAGGAGAAAAATAATTAGAGATTAGGAAGGGGTTCTTTTATTCTCACCAAAATCCTTTGGTGTTGTGGATTGGTATTTCATTGAATGTGATCCTAATCAAGATTTAAAAGCAGAAACATGATGCTCTTCATCTTTTACGTTAAAAGCAGAAAATACTCCGTTAAATAAAGATAAGAATCACAAATCAAGAGGAAATGACTGATGTGTTCACCAGAAGCACACCATTAGCAACCTTAGAGAAAGTCTAGACTTTTCTAGATGTTGGTAGTTAGTGCATTTCAGAAAGACACTCTTGAAAACACACTTAGCAGCACACGCTGGGAGGAAAGCCCTCTCTCATGTGAGATGGTTGCCTTGAAATAAAGTTAAATTACTACAAACACATATCTCTTCAATAACTGCTTTTCTGTTTATCCTAGTCTCACAAGGAAAGGAAGACAGCAATTCAGAATAAATCAGCATATACTAAAATGTTTATACCAGCGAAATTAAAAAGCCCAAGAGCTGTCAATGAGAGGAATTCCAATGGTACCTTATAGACAGAAGATGACTGTAGTTCTCCGCTATGTGAATATGTATATATAAAGATATACACATACACATACACATGCACATATATCCTTGTACAATTCAGTGGGTCCTAAACGAAAATGCATATGAAAAAATGACTCTTCTGGTTATAGTTTTCAAATCTACTTCCTGTTCTTCCTTTGGAAAGACTCAAGGACCTCAATGTGGACATTTTCACATCACAATGCTGCTATCTCCTAGGGATTGCACTATGGGTGCCTGAAGTGAGATTGTGCTGTATTATCATAGTATCATAGAATCATAGAATAGTTAGGGTTGGAAGGGACATTAAAGATCATGTAGGTCCAACCCCCCTGCCATGGGAAGGGACATCCCACTAAACCAGGCTGCCCAAGGCCCCATCCAACCTGGCCTTGACCACTTCCAGGGATGGGGCGTCCACAACCTCCCTTGGCAACCTGTTCCAGTGTTTCACCACTCTCATGGTGAAGAAATGCTTGTTAATGTCCAGTCTACATCTGCCTCTCTCCAGTTTATACCCATTCCCTCTCATACTATCACCACAAGCCTTTACAAATACTCCCTCCCCAGCTTTCCTGTAGCCCCTTCAGGTACTGGAAGGTTGCTATAAGATCTCCTCTGGGCTTTCTCTTCTCCAGGCTGAACAGGCCCAACTCTCTCAGCCTGTCACAGAATCACAGAATCACAGAATCACAAGGTTGGAAAGGACCCATTGGATCATCGAGTCCAACCATTCCTAACACTCCCTAAACCATGTCCCTAAGCACTTCATCCACCCGTTCCTTAAACACCTCCAGGGAAGTCGACTCGACCACCTCCCTGGGCAGCCTGTTCCAGTACCCAATGACTCTTACCGTGAAGAATTTTTTTCTGATATCCAACCTGAACCTCCCCTGACGGAGCTTCAGGCCATTCCCTCTAGTCCTGTGCCCTGTCACCTGGGAGAAGAGGCCAGCTCCCTCCTCTCCACAACCTCCTTTCAGGTAGTTGTAGAGAGTAATAAGGTCTCCCCTCAGCCTCCTCTTCTCCAGGCTAAACAACCCCAGCTCTCTCAGCCGCTCCTCATAAGACTTGTTCTCCAGCCCCCTCACCAGCTTTGTTGCTCTTCTCTGGACACGCTCCAGAGCCTCAACATCCTTCTTGTGGTGAGGGGCCCAGAACTGAACACAGTACTCGAGGTGCGGTCTCACCAGTGCTGAGTACAGAGGGAGAATAACCTCCCTGGACCTGCTGGTGACCCCATTTCTGATACAAGCCAAGATGCCGTTGGCCTTCTTGGCCCCCTGGGCACACTGCTGGCTCATGTTCAGTCGGCTGTCAACCAGCACCCCCAGGTCCTTCTCTTCCGTGCAGCTCTCCAGCCATTCTTCCCCCAGTCTGTAGCGCTGCATAGGGTTGTTGTGCCCCAAGTGCAGGACCCGGCATTTGGCCTTGTTAAACCTCATCCCATTGGTCTCGGCCCAGCAGTCCAGCCTGTTCAGATCCCTTTGCAGAGCCTCCCTACCCTCCAGCAGGTCGACACTTCCTCCCAGCTTAGTGTCATCTGCAAACTTGCTAAGGGTGCACTCGATGCCTTCATCCAGGTCATTGATAAAGACATTGAACAGAGCTGGACCCAGTACTGAGCCCTGAGGAACTCCACTTGTGACTGGCCTCCAGCTGGAGTTAACTCCATTGACCACCACTCTCTGGGCCCGGCCATCCAACCAGTTTTCAACCCAGGAGAGTGTGCGCCTGTCCAGGCCAGAGGCTGACAGTTTCTGCAGCAGAATGCTGTGAGAAACTGTGTCAAAGGCTTTACTGAAGTCCAAGAAGACTACATCCACAGCCTTTCCCCCATCCAGTAGTTGAGTGATTTTGTCATAGAAGGTGATCAGGTTAGTTTGGCAAGATCTGCCTTTTGTAAACCCATGTTGACTGGGCCTGATCACCCGGTTCTCTTGCATGTGCTTCATGATAGCACTCAAGATTACCTGTTCCATGACTTTCCCTGGCACTGAGGTGAGACTGACAGGCCTGTAGTTCCCCGGATCCTCTCTGCAACCCTTCTTGTATATGGGCACAACATCAGCCAGCCTCCAGTCTAGTGGAACTTCCCCAGTCAGCCAGGACCTCTGGCCTTGTAGAGAAGGTGCTGCAGCCCTCCGATCATCTTTGTAGCCCTCCTCTGGACCCATTCCAATAGCTCCATGTCCTTCTTACATTGAGGATTCCAGAACTGGACACAGTATTCCAGATGAGGTCTCACAAGAAGAGACCTGCACTCAGAATGTGAATATAATCATACAAACATCTAGCAGCCGTGGATGCGGACGGTGTATATAAGCTCATCATTTGGCAGGATTACAGTTGGTGGTAGTGCGCATGGGATGGGAATCCAAACCTCTCTGATACTGGTCTTCAGCACATGGCTAAAATTCCTGCTTTTGAAGGGTGAAACTACTTGCCTGCTATGGCTTCAGCCTTTGACAAGATGATCTTTGGGTAATTGTTTTAGCTGCAATTGCATTATAATAGTATGACTATCTTCCACTTAAGATCATCCTAACCATTTAATGTTATTAATAATTTATTCAGTAATTTCTATCAAGATCCGAATTACCTCCAGTTTAATGGTTACAGATATCAAATCTTTTGTCACCCTGACATTGGTAACACTTCCCTGTCTTTTTCTTTGCCTTTAGGCACAAGCTGCAAACGTACTACTGTTATTCTGACTTTTCTCACCAATATCTGGTTAGTATTGTTTGAAATGCAAGGGCTATTACAGCAAATTACTATTGCTTGTGTCCACTTCGACAGGTTTTTTTATACTTCATTCCAACTGTGAGGATGGCTTTGTATCTCCACAGTGATTTCCCTCTGCAGACACCACTAGTTTTGATTTTCCATTTCCAGATGTCATTTAACACTTTCTAGCCTCCATGCAGAACGCCTATATACAAGGAAAGCCAGGCCAGCATACATTGTTCATTTAACTGTTTTCCCCTGAATTCTGCCTGATATGGACTGGAAAAAGTTTAATGTTAAAACCAAGTAAATAAGCTAAAATTGTGTGTTTCTCAATCTTACTGGAATACCCTTTTTATTAAACGTCTTTCTCTTTCAAACTTTTTGTGAAGTGCCAAATAAATATCTAGCAATTAAGAAACACAAAAGAACAAATTGCACAGCAGCTGTCTACACCAAAGTTGATCACAATAACTTACTCAGCAGCAATGAAACTGATACTCAAAGTTCATTTAGTAAGTGTTGGAAACTGTGTCCTTCCTCAAAGATTACTTTTATATCGTCTGAAAGCACATTGTGTACTGAATTTTCTTTGCATGCCTGGAATGAATACCATTGACTCTTGATTGCAACATTGCTGGCACACTTAAAATAAGATCTAAACAAAGCAAGAAAAGCATTGTCATTTCCAATATTGATCTTTTATGATCTGCAGCCTTTTGTGTTATAATATCCTCAGAAATCCAAACCTAACCTCTTTCATATGGGAATAAGTAATTGGCAAAGGTAGTGTTACAAGTGAAAGAATAATTAAATGTTTGAAATCCTTATAAAGTCTAAATGATACCAGGGTTATACAAGAATACGTTCTCCAAAGACCGTACAAAATTCTCACCATGTCTTCTTTGCTTTTAGTATTAATTTTGTTGTTTCTTTGGTGTGGAACTTCCCTTCTCTTTCAAGCTCTGGTCTCCTAATTTTAGTTGTGCTATATATATCCCTTAAAACTGTTTCCAGAGGAGGTTTCAGTATTGAGTGACTCTATGTCTCCAGGTTTTTGGTTACTGAATATTAATCATACTGTTGATGGAACGTATAGAAATTAGTCTAGTTTCCCACTAAAACAAACAAATGAACAAAATATCAAGGAAATAAACACTGCAATTTTTCCTAAAAATGCCATACTTTTCAGTTGCGTAGGTAGAATATGGCATCATATGCATTATTCTGAAAAAGTAAATGTCTTTCAGAAGATATACTTAATAAGATTATTAAAATATCTATAAAATTTCTGAAATTTCTCTTTTGTAGTATTAAATATATTACAAAATGAATTAATTCAGGAATTGTTAAGTGATAAAGAATAATATAATCTACTAAAAATATGCTCTACCTTACCGTAATTATTGAGAAGTTATAAGCTATGGCATTGCTGTCAAAATATAGAGGACAAGTAGATTGAAGGCTAAGGTTCTCTGGTGAAATTTGAGGTACATATCTCTGTTAACAAAGGCAAAACAGAACCTGGGCCTTACTTACAATACCTCTGCTACCCTAGAGCCTGCCATCTCTTAACCACTGCTGATGAAATTATCAAAATGAGTTAACTTCTTATTTCTAACCCTGTAGGGTAGCCATAAAGCAGAAAGGAAAACCTCATTGGAAAGTTCTTATATAAGGCACAGACTCCAAAAAGGGGAGGCTGTGTTTCCTCCAGATGTTCTGTAGGCTGTTCTTCAAAGTGGACAGCATAATGTACACATTCCAGTGTTAACAGTACCTCTCTTCCTACGCCTAATCATCTCTGTGATCTCTGGGTTTGTGTCAGTGCTGAAATGGGGTCTTCACTCTAGGCTGCCCTTCTGGTGCCTAAGCTGACCCTCCTGCTGCTGCTGGGACTGCTGCCCCTTCCTTTTGACTTTCTCTCAGTCATGCTATGTTGCTGGCACACATGTGAGATCTTGACTGTGTTCATCATTGAGACCATGGCAGGCTTTGACTGGCTGTACCAAGTATTTTGTGTTCAAACTATGTGGCACCTTGCCCCACCTTTAGTCATCCGAGCTTTGCTGTGAGATCAACTAGCAGAAAAGATGATTCCCATTTCCTTTCCATTAGTATGAAAGACCCACTGCTGCAGTCCAGAGAAGTAGGAACATTTAAATAGAAAACCAGAAAATACTTTGAGGCAAACAAGTCAAAACAAATGATGATTGCCTCAAGGAAGGACAAAGTCAAGATTCCAAAATTGCAAGATAAAATTTTTTGTCATGAAGACCTGGAATTTGAACCCTATCACCACAAATGTTCTGAAAACATGACAGCTTCCAGGGAAAAGTTTTTTTGCATGTTATTAAAATTGCTTATACTGACTGTCTGTGTCTTTGTTATTAATTTGTGAATAGTTTAATAATAATTATTAAGATCGGTAAAAATATTATCTGTTAGTAGATAGATCAAAAATTTGCTGTTAATATTTTCCAGTATTTTTCAGCTCTTCATAGGTGAGCACCATATATAGTTTGTTATTTCTGCCTTCGACCACCAGGACTGACTTGCGAACTTCTGAGATAACAAAAGCTGTCAGGGAAATAAATATGAAAGTCCCTGGGAATTTCAGATATGTGAAGTTGATTACAGAAATATTCACTCAGAATTCTGACTCTTATTAAAGGGCAAAGACAGCAGTTAAATGGTTAATATGAAAAAGCCACCTTCAGTAACTAGTTACATTGCCAAGAAAAGAGAAAAAAGTAAAAGGTAAATATTAACATAACATTGCTATGACATTAGAGTATGCCAAATTCATATCTGTCTGTGAAAGGAATAATAGCAAAACATACCATCTTTGGAAGTTTTTAAAGTATTTGTTTAAATAATATAGTTAGTGCACCAACCAATATCACCCATAATATTAGTTTAGAATATCTTTCTTATTAGCGATTTAAAACATAAATTAATTATATTACATATATATACAAAATTGTATCGGGGCTGTATATATCAAACTATACAGATCCCTGTCTTAAACTAGATAGCAGCTGTTGCATATGCAGGTATGAAAGAAAAGTAAGAAGTCAAAACTCTTCTTGTAAGCTGTGTTACATATATTGCAGGCAGATCCACTCACAAATGTGCATGCAGCCATACTCATTTAATGCTGTGGGGTTTATGGTGCAAACAAACTGTATGTGGAACTCTAAAGCCGGGCAGCTTTGAAGTACCAGCCGACAGCAGCCTCCGGCAACTCCCCTGCCCTGCTGAAAAAAAAGGAAACCATTTGGGATCATCTTGCACTATGTTACAGTGTGTTGACTGTCAGGCAAAACTCCACTGGTAGCCTAGGGTTCTTTCGTGCTGATTTGTCAGACATACACACAAAAGAACTACCCTTCTGTGGCACACTCTGTGGAGAGGTGTGTTTGTGATGACTGACTATGGACCACAAGGTTCAGGGCTTCAAATTTATTTTGCAAGGATTTTGAAATGTTGTTGCAGTCATTTTGTAGCCATTATTTCACTGGTATTTTAAGAGGATAAGGTGGTTTCTATTTCAGCTATGAAAAGATTTGATGATTTTCAGACTTCTTTGCACTAGACCTGGAAATACAGATTTCTTGTAGATAGGACTTATACTACTAAACCTTAGTATTTAAAATAGAGCCGAGGTAACAGGCCATTGTAGTCAAAACCAATGTCAGAGTGCAATAAAATCTTGATTCTCTGAAATTACTGATTACAGTTCAGATAATCTGATACCATTTACCATATGTGGGGCTGAAGTCACCCGCAAGACTGCAGTACTTCTCCTTTTGTTTAAACAGTTGATTTGATCACTCAAATAACCTGAGCAGAGAATGGGGAGGCAGGGCCTGCTCTTTGCCTTTCTTTGTCATCCCAGTTGTTTTTTTCTTCCTTTCAGTCCTTGAGTATTTTTAAAGGATCATGAGTTCATTTTATAAAATATTTGCTGGATGGGATGTCCCATATTTGTTTCTGTGCTACTTGAGGAAAGAAAGTATTTGACTCCAGAGAACTTTATCTCAGATGGACCACACTACAGCTCTGCTGAAACAGATTTTAGAGCCTCTGCATTAGCTGTTATAAACTCATGCAACATAACCTCTTGCTGCATCTTCCTTAGAAAAAAGATCCCCTTTTTTTTGGATCCAGTGTTGTCCAAACTCTGCACAGGGTCTTGGGCCTCAGTGCTTCTGTAGAAGTGACTTAAAAGTGCAGTTTGGAGAAGAAAATATTTAATTTCTTATGTTGTAAAGATCCCACGTGTGATTACATATTCAGTTTCTGTCCGTAAGCTTATTCTTCATAAAAGGAGAATTTTTATGAAGTTTGCTATAACTATTATAAACTGTAATCCATACTACAGTGATGTAGTCAAGAAAAATAACAGAACTGTCTTAAACATGAACTATCCCAAACTTAGCTATTAAGGGTAGCTTTATAACTATGGAATAAAATTTCTAAACTATCTTCTCTTTAGATACCAGAAACTCTTCCAAAGTTATGGTACAAGAAAAGTATAACTTCTTCCCCCTGTAAATCTGCTCCGAGTCTACAATTCTTGCTATGATAAGGCTTTTCTTGACAATCCTCTTCAAACAAACCCAGTGGCCTGTTTTACAGAGCTAAAAGCAATCACTAAATTTCAACAGCTGCTCAGCTGACTGCTCACAAGCTTTCTAGAATAGACAGGAAACCTGAGAATGACACCACCAGCATTTTTGTAGAGACCAGGAGCAGTGAAGAGGCACCAGAGACATGGAAGGGATCTCGCATGGTGAAGGCAATTCAGCATCGCTCAGGTGGGATGATACATGGAGCTGAAAAATTGTTGGCCCCTATTCACAATTACTTTTATTGATTATTTGGGTCATTCAGGTATTCTTGAATTTGATGCTGGCTGTAAATCTTACAGTTAAATCTAAACATGATAGGGATTTTTGGCACAAGAGGAGGCTCATTTGAGGTGCTATAAGTTCTGATTTAATAGTCCCAAAGTTTGTAATGGAATCTCATATTCTTTAAGCAAACTAGGTAAAATCTGTGAAATTACTTAAGGAGCTACTAAAGATTGAAATTTTAGACTTTAAAAAATCTATCAATATAGCATACCTGCTGTGAAAACTCTTTTCTCCCCTCAGGTTTTTCCTTACACAAAATTAATACTTGGCTAATATTTCATGTAAATTCTCCCCTCTCTTCCTTCCACTCCTCCTCCCCTTTGGAACTGTATGTTATTATTCATACAGTAATTACATTCTACTGCTGCAAGGAACTAATAATCAGAGAACATACTCTTTCTACTAATTTGTTTAATCTTTTTGATTTGTTAGTTGGTGATCTTCTATTTACAAAGTCAACTGATCTTAGCAAAGACTATGTCTCTATAGTACCTTTATAGCTGATTACTTTTCCCCAAAATTTTAATTTGTGTTTACCCTTCATTGTTTGTGAAGCTACTGATTGCAACATATGTGCTACTTGGCTACAATTTTCCTTCGCACAGAGTGGCTTACCTTCAACAGTTTCTGATATTCCACATGCAGCTTAGTGAGAAAATGTGCTGTCATTTTCTCCCATTCATGTAATTTGACAACCAAATAATTAACTAATCTGAGTTTCTCTGATTAAAGGAGCACCATGGGGCTTAATGTATGTGAAAGCATCATGGCAGAAATCATTCCTCAAACAAACGTTTAGTTCCTTAATGTTAACTAAGTAAAGTATTTACTAGTACACTTGTAGCCAGCTACGAACACCTATTCAGTTCATTGGAATACTTTTATATGAGACTCAGATATGAAACCAATCCAAGATCACTTTGTGATTCAATATCCAAGCCAATTTAGCTGTTTAAAATGCACTCAATTTAATTCCTGAAATTAAAATTCACTGAAGAATGCTTAGTTTTATGCTATACGTGAAAGGCCTAACCTGAAATATAACTATAAATATATAGCTATATATTTAATATAGCTATATAAATATATAATATTTAGAGGCTAATATAAATATAGCCTCTAAATCCATAAACTAAGTATATGGAAATACTTAGTTAAATGTTCTCTATAAAAAGCCCAGAATGATTCTTCTCATAGAAAATAATGTATGTGTTAAGTAAAGAGATAAGACTTTGGAACATCTCCTGTAGGCCCTTCTTCCTTGTGTGATGGCTGTTGATTGATACTATTCCATGGTAGAAAAAAAGAAAACTGGGTTTTCAAAGCAGAGTGATCTGCAAACTTCCCAGGTGCTTCAGACAGAAATGTTAATATATCAGCAGTAATTAGCACTTCCCTCATTTTGATCCCTCCAATGTTTCTATCTCACACACTGTGTTCCTACTTGTATGGAAAACGAAGTGTAAGGAGACAAGAGTGAAAAGGCTCTATTAAGTTGTAGTATGTCTGCTGGGTGCAAAATAACATCTCTATTATCCCATCTGTCCTTCCTGTCACTGTCGTAGCTTTCAGACAGTCCTATGTGATATTTGAAGAGAGGAGGAAATCAAGCCTCCAAAAGGGTGTGTTGTATTTGATCACTTCTGCAAACAACTGCATTGCGTTTCTATGGGTTTTTAAGGATATAGTGTCTATTGTCAATGCTTTCTTTCTCAAAAGAAGCAGGCAATTGGTCCACGACACTCTTCTTTATCACTCGGTATAGACATTTCAGTCATGCTGTCTGTCTTGTAGTTGCTTTTTTGTATTAATGGCATAAGCTTTTGCTAACTGAATATTTTAGAAGGATAGAAATATTTACAGGAATTTGTCTTCGATTTATAGTTACGTAAGATTTCTTAGCTGGCACTTTGTTGATGCATGCTACTGCAGTTTCTGAATTCCTGGAGTACTGTGACTGAGGCAATAAAGTATCTTACCTAAATCTTTTTTTTTTTTTTTTTTTTTTTTTTAAACAAGAAGAGCAGTGGAGAGAGTAGAGAGCTATCACGTGGCAGAACTACATAACCTTCATAGCCTGTTAAATATTTACAAAGTAAGGGCCCGCATGATTTATTCAAAAAAGATATCCACTGAAGTCTGCTTAGTTTTTTTTCCTTGAAAAGAATAGTATAAAGTGGAATTCAAAGTGACTAATTTAGGCAGTCAGTGAACACCTTCCTTTTGGAAAAGAAAATAAGCAGTCATTCTAGAAAATAAAATGTAGTTCCATTGCAATAGTAATGAGAAAAAAAAAACCCAACAGTAACTGAAGATTCTTGGAACAGGTCCTTTCTGATCAATTGTTCTATGAGAATGTTTCAGAGTTCAGTGTTTCAATATTTCCTGCCATCAGTTTGTTCAAAGTTCTTGAAGATATCTGCGCACTATTATAGAAAACAGGCAAAAGGTCTTTTCAAGCTGGGAACACAAGTCTGGATTCAGACCTTTATCTGTGTATTTCTAACTATATAAGAACGAATTTTCTGTTACAAAAATTTTATGGTAATAGTGGTGGTAGACTCTCTGTTGCATTGATAGTTACTTTTATAAAGAAAACTCAGATTCATTATCTGTAAGAAAAATGTATGAGTGAAGTGAATTTTGCTTTAGTTTCTTTTTAATGCATAAGCTTATTTGGTATAATTATTTAAATCTGATTGTAATACAATGCAATATGCTAATGTTTGAATTTGTTCTCACAGTTCTGAAAAGCAATATAACAATAGAAACTTTTCCTTCTTTCCTCTATTTATGCTTTCAGACTAACTTATTATTGCAGAAAGTTTATTTCAGGAGATAATTGACTCACATTCCAAGTGAAATATGAAATAATTCTATCTCATTTGCACACTTCTTGAAATACTTAGGTTAAAAGGATCACTCTGTACTTCAGCTGCTAATATGTATAATATCAGAAACAGTTCAGAATAAACATTTTAGACACTGATTTATAGCTGCTTCCATGATTCAAGGTAGATTTAAATAAGCTCATCGTACTGCCTGAGTTGAAAGCATATGAAAAATTAAGAAACACAAATGCTACTCACCTTGGTGTACTTAATTTTCAGATCTTTGAGAGGTTCTGGCAATGCTGGCAGAACTGAAGCAGGATTTCTCTCTGAATCTTGCTTCTTCATGTTTTCGGTTGAGAGTTCGAGGATGTTCCTGAAATGCAGGTGAAATGAGGTATAAGAGGAGCACAGTGATTTTTGTCCTGACTGAGCTCTTAGCTTTATTTGTGCTTTTTTTATCTGTACTCGCCATGGTATATTTGCATACAAGAATACGATTGGATGAAAGAATTCATGGCAAAGAGAAAATGATACTACTTAATTTTAAGACCAAAAGCACTAGTATTTTCACTGAGCTGAGATTTTGATGAAGCAAATGCTGCTCAAACAATCTGCTTAACCAGACATTATGAATTTCTTACTGGGGAACACAGTTTAAGGCTTCCTCATCTCATCTCTTCTCATCTCATCTCTAAAATTGCTTTCTCTAAGAAGGCAGGCCCCCAGATTTTAAGTGAAGTTCATCATGTATGTGAGGGCAGTTCTGAAGATAAAGAAAGACTTGTTAGCTGTGGAAATAAACTAATTTATTTTCATTGGAGAGTTGGTGAGAACAAATCCAAGAGATGGAATGAGTTTGCTTAAAACCAAGCCACCTTATGTTACACTTCAATATGTTCAGACTACACTATCTTTCCTGTAATTAATACCTGCTTTGTAAATCTCAGAGATAAATGATAACAGATGAGATACAAAAAAACTTCACAAGCTTTTCAAGAAATGTAAAATTAAGACAAAATAGATCAAACTAGAAAAAGTACTTTGCAGGTAGAATCAAGCAAAATGTTGTTCTTTTTTTCCAGATAGCATCACAATTTTGAAGACAAAATTTTTACTGCAGTATCTTTTGGAAAATCTGAGTTTGTGTATTTAAAAAAAAATTATTTAATAGAAAAAGACTTTTCTGCCCAGGGTAGCACACATTGGTGAGTACATGTCCAGTTTTGATTATTCAATGAGAAACATATATCTGGTACAGTCAATTTTATAAGGCACAAGAAACTCCTTTATTCATTAAATCCTACTTTTTTTTTTTTTTTCTGGTATCATAGAACAACTTGGGAATGAATTAGCAGTTGTTTTTATAAGCTAAGCTTTTGATTTATAGATTTGTGACATAGAAATAAAGAAAAATGATTTTACTGCTTTCATTGAGACTACCTGATGCTTGAAAAACTCACTGGGCTCAGTCAATTCGTATATCAGCATTACCTAAACTAACTAAAGATGGAGGTTTTCTTGCTTTTAACTGATGGATGAGATAGGACATACCATGAGATTAATTTTATGATGCATTAGTTTTACATAATGTAATTTCTGAGTTAAAGAACATGCAATAATTGCCATTTGTGATTTTTTTGTTTGGCCACATGGTTGGAGCAAGATTTTCAGGCCTTTAGAAAAATCCAGGTAGTTTCTGAATAACAGAGAGTTCTGTTATCACAATGGTCATCTCTCAGTGAGACATAAAGAGCTGTGTGGACTTGAAACCTTAAGCCATTCACCCATGTGAAAGAAGGGTGCCCATTCCCATTATCACAATGGCGTTACATCCATGGTTACCATCTCAGTTACTTTGTTTTAGATGCATCCTTCCGCTCTTCTACCTCAGCTGGTGGGCTCAAGAAATCCCAACGTAGAGTGGTATATCTGCGACTTTTGTGAACAGCACTTTCAGACTTTAACGTTTTGAGTTACAATGTTTGCCAGCTTTGGAGAACTCCTTTAGGTCTCATTAAAAAAGACAATGTCTAAGTAGGGCTTTTTTTTCACTTGGAATATACCTTTTCAGTGCCATCTTCATAGAGCAAATTTTTATGTTTTTCCTTTTTTTTTTTTTAATCATCATGTAATGTTCTGGTTTAGAAAGTAAAATTTAGTCTAATAATATTCCTGCCACTTATATTTTTATTAACCCACAAAGAGTTTGTCTCTAGTTAATTTGTCTACTGATTACTCAGATTCACATAACTTAAACACAATTTAACTGGAGTTGTAAGAGCTGTAAGACAGAGAACAGTAGAATTGTCTGCTTTCAAGCAAAACAAAAAATCTTTATCCCAAACAAAAGTGCTCTAAATGCTTCTAAATATTTAGTTACTATTACTTTCCTTACATTTTTTTCCCTAATGATTAAGCTAGAAGTGAATTACAGTGACTTCTTTGGAAAATGATAGTATTTATCCTCTGTGTCTATAAGGGCAGCTTGAAATCTGCTTAGACAGGCTTTAGAGATACTACTTTGGGTGAAAGGTTTCATCTTTTCCAAACATAGTAGTAATAGTTATTTTCCACACCATTGATTCATTTAGTGCATACTTTACCCTCTTTTTTCCCCTCACTCACTCTTTGATTGCATGAATCACCTTCACTACCACACTTTCAGGGAGTCCTTTCTTCTCCCTCTAAACCTTGTGTATTGTTAAGAAGTCTCATCTCTTAAAAGATTACTTGCTATCTTGAGCAATTTCCTTGTCCTATCTTCAGGCCTTATCTGCTGACATTTAGTCCAAGCATTACCATTAATGTCAATAATTCCTTTAAATTCTCTGTGTTCTCATATCTATGAATGCCTGACCCTCCTCCCTTTTTCTAGGAAATTCTAATCCTTAGACTAGCTGTTCATGACTATCCCAATAGTCTTCCATCTGGTAACTTTCCTATTCACTTTCAGCCTAGGATTCCTTTTAGCCTAGTGTAGAAATCGTCTCTTCCTCACGCCCCCTGTTCCTGTTTATTACAGCTTCCTATTCACATTCTCTCACTTTTTCTCCCATCTACATTAGTACTGTTACGCATTTCACTTCAATAAAGATGTGCAATTCAAGCATTATGGCTTTACCGGACTGTACTATGCTTTCAAATAGTGGATTATATAACACTCAGATATTACAGATACTGTACTTTGAAGATCATGTAAATCGTTGTTAATATTTTCGTGGAAAATGTTAGGTTCTGTCAATTTTTTTCCTTTGTTTTAGTCAATTATTTAATTGTTACTTAGTGCTATTTTTTCACTGATAAAGAATGAACCTTAGCCACTCCACACCCTGGAGACCTACATGTTATAATATGTGACTATGTGATAGTACTTCTCACACTTTCATGCACACCATTTCTCTCTAATTCAATACCAGATCAAAGAGGACAAAAGAAAGGTAGTTGTTCACCAGGTAAGTTGTAATTAAGCTGAGATGCCTTACTGCGTAACATTGGCAGTGGTAAAAAACAACAGTGAGGGCTGCATGAACTTTAAGTCATTGTATGTCAGCAAGTTAAATGAAAGTTTTATGATGGAAGAAGCTGTAAATCATTTGTGCATGTGTTTCTTCACACAGACACACACACACAAAAATTAATAACTAACCAAACACAGCATTCCACAGTATAAGCAACCTTTCTCCTCAAATGTGATCACACAGAGGGACATTGCCAACTTTGTTAGCAGTTACATTTTGACTGGGTTCATTGTAGTCTAGGGGGACAAACTATTTGGCCTACATTCTTGAGATTCATTGCAACTCCATATTCATTATATGTGGTACAATTTAATAGCCAACTGCACACAGATGAAAGTAGAGATTTTAATTAGGCTAGCTAGCAATCCAGCTAATGAAATCAGTGTGTCACATGGAATGGCAAGCGGTACCCTATGACTGGATTCACTTCTTGAAACACAGTACTAGCACTATCTGAAATGCTCTGGCCTTACCTTGCTGCCCTGAGATGTCACGAATCTAGGAGAATCCTGCAGGTCCTATGTCATCTTGGCAAAGTCATATCTAGCTTTCCAAAACTCTTTTGCAGCTCAAAGTGCGCTCAATGCCTATGTCAAAGGAAAGGACTTGACCAAAATGTTTATGACTCTACTTGCTATTTTTGTTAGTGCACACTGGGATAATACAGTCTGAGAGACATATATTTGTTATAGAAATTCCTTTTCCAGCATTTAATAGACAAATTATTCTTATTTCATATCATAGAAAAAGATTCATCTGATGATTGAATTATATCTTATCCAGAAATTACTTTAACTTTTATAAAGGACAGAAATTGTTGCTTTTTTTTCCCCCCCATAAGTAGGCACAACCTATTCTTTTTTTCCAAGTAGTCTTTGAAGCTGCTAAACTGTCTTCCTCATTCCCACAGGCTGGATGTCTCCATTCTCCAGCAACAGAGGACAGGCGCTTTACTCTGTGTAATGCTGAGATTCTACTCACACTAGGAAGAAATTCTGATCCTCAGGTTTCTACAGAAAGCAGACTTTGTCTTTAAAAATACATATACTTAATCATTAAAGAAATCTGTTATCTTGTACTAGACGTGCTCAAAGCTACAGAGATCATATATGACTCCATATATTTTCCAAATTGTATATCTTTGACATCTGATTATCTACCAAAATTACACCTTGAACTGCATGACAATTATGCCTTCTAAAAGGTGACATAACAACTTAAGTAACTTCAAAAAATTTACAACTGCTATAATTCAGAGCACTTACGGTGAATAATCTTCCACACTAACTCAGGGCACTGTTGTCAAAATTCCCTGGAACAGGAGATTAATTGAACAGGCTACTGCACTCCGTGATTTGGTAGCAGTCTTGTATCATCTATGCTGACTTTAGACAGAGTCTTTAATGCTTAAGCACACTTTATCAAACCTTATCACAAAAAAGTAACTTGAAAATCTTTATTGAGACAGTATCAATGTCATTGAAAATCCTGATTAGCAGAACCACTTCTTTCAAACTCAGATTAGACAAAACGTTAAGAAGGGGAATTACGCAGTGATTCATACAAATCCCCTTCTGGTATTGACAGAAACTGGACTAAATTAGGAGTGGAAGACGTAAGCGTCACAAGGACAAAAATACATTTAGTAAGGGGAAAACATTGAGATTCATGAAATCACTAGAGTCTCACTCTGAGGTGCTTTTTCACATTGTCAATATTCCTTATGACATCCTATTAATGGCAGTAGAAGAGAAACAGAGGTCACTGTTTAGCACAATGTGGAAAGGCTTGCACACCAGAATACAGTCAGAACTGGTGTGAAATTTCTGCCCACCTAAACTGAGAGTGCAAAGACAAGTGGGCTGTACAAGCTCTGATAACTCCACTTGTGAAGTGCTGAAGGCAAGATGACAAGATTTTCAAGGCTGCTAAGCAAATTCCTTTTATTTTTATATAAATATAGGTATCTCTGAGCAAATTAGCAGCTCTTCAGCCATTATGAAATTTCTGGGAGGGATAAGCTCATGATGTGAGGCAGCTGACAGATGTATAACTAGTTAATTAAGTTTGAAATTTGAACTAATTTAGAGAAAAATGTTTAAATTTTGCTACATGGACAATAACAATGTAAGAAGAAATATCCTACACGATATTTCTCCATAATGCCTCCACAAGCAAGTCTGAACACACATCATAATACCAGCTACTGTTTGGTAGATTCAAGCAAACACCTTTGCTCCAATAGTGGCCAGATTTAACTTGCATTGGTTCACTACAATAAGGGCAGAGGCAGAGCAAGAAGTGGAAAAACTAGTGCTACTTATCTTTTTATCTTGGTATCGAAAGATACTTAATAACTTCTTAATGTCAGTGCTTGGGTTGACAGTGGATGCTGTTATGGGGCCTATTCTCTGCTGAATTTGTAATCACAATTTTGTCCTAAGGCGCAGGAAGGGACAAATAAACCCTGTCTCTGCTTCTATACAGAAGGCTGCACAGGGACAGCTGAATGCTTTATTTTTTCCTCTTACACAGATCACACTGCTAGTGGAACAAGATCATTTGTTCTAGTTTCCTAAACAGATCAGATACTCTTTGTTCAATTGTATGCTGAACACAGATCATTGCAAAAGCTTTCAGGATAATTTCGCCTTTTCAGCACAAATCCTAAATCCTTTCACAACAGACAACAAAGGAAGTCAACAGAGGAAGAGGGAAAAGAGCACCTAGAAAGGAAGCTTAGGACTCTAAGCTGGAAGGCCACAACCCCTACTCACTCTTGCATGGTCAGCAGT
The DNA here is from genome assembly GCF_017976375.1 of Cuculus canorus. Lineage (NCBI taxonomy): Eukaryota > Metazoa > Chordata > Aves > Cuculiformes > Cuculidae > Cuculus > Cuculus canorus. The sequence goes on along the minus strand of NC_071441.1, from coordinate 27,076,004 downwards.
GGTCAGACATATAATCCCTGAGCACAGGGGTAACAAGGTTAACCTGTGGACCAGCGGCTCTGCAAATCAAGTTTGCTGAAGAAAACGTGTCAAACCCCACATTTAGACAAACAGCCATATTTCCACTTTCTCAGATTTTGTTGGGGTGAGACAATACGATATATCATGATCTAGCCCAATGAATGGTGTGCATTTTGACAAATTTGTGTCACACTCATGCAGCTAGCTCTGCCTGAGATAATTATATATCAACTCTCCAAAATCAGTGGTGAGAAACAGGATATTTTAGGATACTCTCTCACTCCAAAGGAGGTATCTAAAGTAACTCAGTATCCCAGTCAACTGGACAGTTTGGCATATGTGAAGAATTTTTCTGTTGGTGGCTATAAAGAAAGCCTGCTTCTTCACTTCTGATACAAATACCTTATTGGAGACACTCTACCACATGAGATGTCTTGCACTCCCTGCTTCTGCCCTAGGGACAGGGCTTCTGAGAAGAGCAGGCCCTCAGGAGAAGATAAACACATCCTTTCTGTTAAAGAGTCTTTGCTTTTCAAAAGATTGACTGGGAGCCAATCTATATTTAAAATCTAGCTGTGTTTATGTAGAGCAAAATGCTTTATTAGAAGCATGTACATAAATTTTTGGAACACTCATCTCTTTTTGTTAGCTGGACATCTACTCTTTGCAGTCTATATTATCCGTAGCATATTTCATATATGATTTTGGGGAGACACTTTTTATCTTTGTATAAAGGGCAATCTGCATATAAAATAATAAATAATATGCAATCATAAATAGAGCATGAAAGAAAAAAAGATATGTTAAAGGAACTGGGTATATAGTGGGCAATGAAAGAGAGAAGTATTTCAGGGATTATTAACACTACTTTAAAAAACAGTTAGCTACAGAGTTTATTTCAGCCACAGGAAACAATTTCTTTGTAATACAAATTAAAAGACTAACTACTAGCTATTTCAGCATTCCAGCATATCCTGGAAGATACTAGAATATAACATGTAATGTAGTTCATTTTCTTAAATTGAAATGACTTGTAATTTTTTTCTCTTTTATTGAATTTATCATCAAAACACTCAGACAAAAATAAAAGGCGTAGTTTCTGCGAAGAAAAAACAAACCTAACTCATTATAGTCTGATGCATCAAAAACATATCTACATTTCTGAGAAGAAGTAAATTCTTACAAAACTGTGAGAATTCATACCGATAAATGAAAGTGTGACTCATGAGGGTCTGTGTCTGCATTTACCCTAAAATATAAAACATTGGCAGTTGTATTTTACTATATCAATAGAATTTTCCTACTCTGCTAATTCCTCCTTATTATTCAATCATGACATCAAATATTTGCAAAATTAAGGTCATAGAAACAGTCCATTCACAAATTAGCAACTGGCAAAAGTATGCATTTTTCACTCAGTATAAACTAGTTTTCATGTCAACAGGATATTATTTAATTAAAACATTAATAATGGTACATTGCTTTTATAACTATTTGCTGAGTGTTACTGGACACATATCTCTTTTGCAATACTATTGTGAGAAAACTGGAAAGAATATCTGGACTGTAATAATGAGAACTGATGAAAGAGTATAAAAACAACAATGCCTTAGTTAATAAATTAGTACAGTTTTATTGACTAGAGCTTCATTTATGGCAGTTTTGGAGAAATAATGACTTCTATATTTAAAATGTATTTTTATGATAGTTATTTTTATCTCTATTCTATGCTTAAAAAGTGTGACACCAAATAGAGTCCTTTTTGCAGGAGTCTGAACAATAAATTTATTCCTGTTTTACCTGTTAAAAATTAAACTAAATTTTTAATTTTTTTTTTTTGATACACAGGTTAAATGCAAGCAAGTAATAAGAAATGAAATAGTTTCCTCAAACAACAGGTCGTTACTAAGGAAGCAGTTTTTTGTGCCACAGGTCACAGATAAAAGCTTTTATTACTGGCCATTACGAATAATTTGATGCAAATCAACAGAGTCCATGCAAGTGCAAAACTAGCCAGGGTTATATCAGAATCAGACCCAACACTAGCTATTAACCTGCATTGTTAGCAGCAATTGCTGCCAAGTAATTTTCACATTTTCTCCTTGAACCTTTGTTTCAAAGCCAAGATTCAGACAGCCTCAACTGATTTTACATAATTGCTATGTGTGCTTTATAATGCTGTGTGTAGTGATTGTGTCTGTCAGTTATGAAAGCCTTGCCTGTGAACATAACTCTTTTTTAAAGCTTTAAAGAACATCTATAAGTAGGTATTGCACAGCTAAAAATTTGAAAAAAAAAATGTCAGGGATATATCTAATCTATCTCTTTTTTATGTTTTAAAATAATTTTCTACATGTATCTCATTAATTTTTCTTGTATAATTTTTTATTATTATGAATGTTAGTATTTGATATTAATAATCAGCACAATCATAGCTACAGTATGTTTGAGCAATTTATTTTCTAATTTTTTGGTACAGGACGCATTATGCTCTGAGATGCCTGCAATGAAAATAAGAAAAGCCATCTCACTCTACTGAAATTACAATTAAAATGATATAAAACTAATATCAAATCAATAACAGTTAATTTGTGTTACCCTCTTCCACCTCCACCACCCCACCACCTCCTACCCCCCTAAATTACTTTTACCATGAGTTTTCTGGGAAAGTTCCTACAAAGTAGGCTATAAAACCACCCAAACAGGTTAACAACCTTGTGATCAAAACTCACCTTTAGAGCATTTGAAGTGGAATAAGAAATGCTATGAAAGAACCACATTTGTGATAGGAATATGAGTTATTATAAACAAAAAATGATACCATGATTCATCATACAGTGTTTCTAAATTAACTGCAGCACACAAGTATGTTCCTTGTATTGTAATGCCAGTGGATGATTTTGCCATTGGGTTTCCAACTCCTCTATTTCCCAGCTGTTTAGTTTGACTTAAACTAACCAACCAACAACTATCAGGAAGCAAGACGTCTCTTTGCCTGCAAAATTCAGGGAGGTTTCTGTGGATGCTGACAGAGGGTGATGTTTCTAATGAACACAGGATTTCAGTCAGATTGTCATTGTCATGCCCTGGCGGACTAGGACTCAGAATTGTAATCCCAGTATAGAATAAAACTTTTGCAGCACATTATGAACAATCCTTGTTTTCCTGTTGGTAGAATGTACTCTCCTTTTAAGGTTATTAGTAAGACTGACATTATCGTCTGTGTAGCTCATATCTTAATTTCAAGTTTAGATGTAGCTATTTGATCACATTAACTTCTCATTTGTAATTCCTATTTTTCTCTACTTTGCCATAGTTATAATCCAATTCTTATGCGTTTGCTGCATATTCTACTCATTAGCATCATTGGTGAGTGAGAATTAACAGCTAAAACACTTGACTATGATTTTTAGAAAGATGATATGATTAGTCTAGATTCCACTGAATGCTGTCAAGAGCTTTTCTATTGTCTTGCAAGGGAGTCGTTTGTCTTCTGTATCATTTAATTAAAAAAAATGCATTTAAAAAAGAATATATTTTGTGACAAATTTGAAAGTTATTAGTAATTTCTGTAAGATGTTTGACATGCAAACAGTGTAGTCGGGTAAAATGTACCAGAAGTTAGGTAATTTCCTGTAATTCTGAAAAATTGTTGCACAATTTTTAAGGATTTTTTTTTTTTTTTGGTTGGAGCAGTGAAGGGTGTGTTCTGTTTTTCTTTCCATAAACACACGAAACAGTGAAAAGTGCCCTTCAGCCCTTCAGTCTCACACTGTATTTCATCTTATTTGACATCTTGTAATTTTAGGCTAATGCTCCAAAGTTTGCTCTAATCGTCAGTGTACACAGGGCACTGGTAATCTATAGAATTAAGAATGAAAATAAAACCCTTTTTTACACCATTTGTGTGTAGCATCACACGGCTGCTGTTGCCAAAGTGTTCAAAGAAAAGAAACAACTTCAGACCTTTATAGCACACCTCTGAGGAGTTTAATATCCTTTTAAAGTTCTAAAATAGAATCATGCCTATTTTGGTTTGACTGCTCCATTTACTACATAGATGAGTAAATAAAATACTGCCTGGTGCTGTCACTTTGTATAAGGAAGAGTACGTGAGCTGAGAACATCAAGATTTCATATTCCCAAGGAAAATCAGTACATGTTTATGATATTTTAGTGAATTTTTCAATATCCTGCTGAGGCTTGTCAAATATATATACTCTGACTTATTACCTTGGTGGTGAGAATGTTAGGCACAATAATTACACTTATACTAAGCACTCAAAAATTTCTACTAAATATATATATTACCTAGATGATAACCCAAAGTTGTATCTGTGGTGGTAATAATGATAGTAATAAACAGAAATTTTCTATGATGATCAGCAGATTCTGGAGAAAACAGAAAGGCAAAAATGAATCAAAGGCAGGAGACAGTGGTCAAAGACAGAGTTACTACTAATTCCTTACAATCTTCCCCTGAAAACCAAGTTGCTTATAGTTAAAGAGATAAATTCTACTTGAACAATCAAAATACCAGTACTCTCTTGTTTAGCTATCTTGCCAAGCTCCACTGACAGAGAAGTTTTACAGGCCACGGCAGTCTTTCACAACATAAATTCACAGTTGTTTTGCTTAGGATAAGACTTACACAAAACTACTCCTTTCCTGTCATTGTCAAGAAAGTTATGATTTCAACTCAAAATTGAGTAAAATTCTGATGTTATCTCAAAGTTTCACTTTAAATTTCATATTAATTCAGCATAGGCAAGTATGAAAACTTGTACCAAACCAAAGGTGAAAAAACAGATAAAGGGAGAAGCAGTGGAGATAGTAGAGATTATGAAACAAAATAAAGCTAAAACTTAGAATGCTAATGAAGACAAAGAAAGGTTTGATGAGATGAAGACAGCTACTGTGGGTTAAGACATGCATTAGAATCAAAGAAAAATGTATGTTTCAAACTGTTTAAACAAGCTGAGAAAACATAAGCAAAAATATAGAAAAGACCTCAATGGGAAATTTTGCTTTCTTAGTTTGCATTTTGACTATTTTCCCCTTATAGACTAATGATGGACAAATTCTCCTTCCACCACGTCAACGAGAGCACAAGCACACAATTCACATTCTCTTTCAGTGCATAAGCATCCATACCTCTGTGATGTGCCTTTTGAAGAGCAATATTCCCAAAGCCACTGTAAAATTTGTCAGTTGCTTGGAGCTGTGTCTCAAACTGCAAAAAAATGCATTTTTAAAGTCTGTTTCCTTCCACTTTAATTGGTTAATCACCGTAGCGGGCGCCAGACAGGGGCTCTTGATCTTCTTTCTAACACTGAAACCTCTCACTTTCTCTTTCATGTCCCTTTAATAAATCTGCTCTTTCTCAGCTTTTTTAAAATCACTCCAGAACTCTACAAGTGTAAGCAGTAAAACTGGCAGGTAGAATAAGATGTACTCTAGAATACGCTCCACTTTGCTCTTCTCTCACAAGTAACTCTATGCATCAAAACAACCAAAGTATCAGGAAGGAGTTCTGTCTCTCTATCCTTAGATTTTTTCATCTGTTTTTCATGAGACTCGCTTCTCTTGTTTATTCTGTCACAGTACCAGCTGTGTCAGCCTACAGTTTGTCAGTAATATCCATGTAGCTGATTTCTCGTCAGAAATGAAATAAAAAAATAATAAAAATTTTGTAATTATTGTGTAATACCCGTGCAGTAACTGTCTCATATCCTCCCAATATTGCATGTTCTTAGAAACAGAAATCTGTCTGTTTATTCATTTATTTGTAGTGTCCTGCATTGCCAAAGACACTCACTTAATAGCAGAAGAAAACATGGTCACATTTCTGCAAAAAGCAGAAAAATCTTTCTGCTCAGAATCATCCTTAACAGAACAGCAGAATATTTGTTCTCTGGAGGAAAACTACAGGAGATTCAATTGCTGCAATTTACAAAGAAAAGGAAGAATAATTTTTAGATGACCAGGTTCATCCATCTAGAAAAGTCATGCAAGTTCATATGAAGTCAACAGGGACTATTGAGATGTCACTTAGTATGTAAGTAGATTTATTGATACAGTTAGTACTCACAGTTCAGAAATGTTCAGTGTTTGGAGAATTGCATTTTCAGTTCACCTAATACAATTAGAAATATTTAATCATAGACAGCAGTTTTTGGATGGAAGAATAATCAACGTAAGAAGCTCTAAAAGAAAAAGAGCATAAGTTGTTTTGACAACATTAGTCTACAATTTATTTTCTCATTTCTTCTCTTTGTGAGAGCATGTAAAACAAAATAATCTGAACATTTTATTAGATTAGACTATAGTGTCTTGTCTGGTTTTACTTTAGCTACAGCTTTACAAATAATGCTTTTAAATGTAAGTCAACAGAAAATCTGCTAATTTTTGTGGTTTTTTTTTTTTTTTTTTTTTTTTTTTTTAATGGTAATAGAGGAATAGCTATGTGGCTATATTACCACTGTGGAAACTGCAAAAATGAAATTAAAAGTGATGAAGTTTTGACAAGATATTTCAAATTGATTCCCTTTGTGTGCTATCCGACTTCTAATTTTGACATGAATTGTACTGTAAAGTTCAAGAGTATACACTGACAACACATTCTTAAGGTTATGTATTTTGTACAATATTTCATTGTTCAATTGATACAAAAACAATAAAGAATATTTAGTAAAATAAGTCATTGCAATTTGTTTTGGAAAAAGTTTTAGAATTCCAACCAATTGAGCATGTTGTGACTTTACAGTTATCTCCAAATAAAAGTCCTCTGAGTTCTTTTTCATTTTCCCTGAGACACGACCACAAAATAAAAAGGCTGCTTGCTTGAAGACAGGACTTCTTACCTTTCTCTAAGCTTTCTTAACTAGTTCTGGAATACTTAATAATGCTAATAGACAGGACACATTTAATTCATTTATGGAAATTCAAGGCTTAAGCAATATGTTAACAGTCAAGAAAAGGTACTAACCTGAGTATTATGTAAAGACATTTAGTCAAATAAGTTTGTGCCTGTAGTTGGATAGCCAACATGGAAAATTCCGCATGAATATTCATACTACAAACGTCTTTGCCTGATGATGAGCATTTGCAGAAGAAGAGGCTCTATGTAATGCCATTCAGAGGTTCAGAAAGGGAGTGTTTGTGAAATGGGATGGTCAGGTCTCAAAAAGAGGAAGCATATTTAAGGTGATGATTCCTTTGCAATAAGATTCCATCTGCTTTTTCTTCTCCTATTAATTTCAGGTATTTCTCTCCATGATGAAAATATAAAATATTTAAACATTTAATATTTTATATTTAATATTCTAATATTTAATATTTTAATTTACTTAAATATATCTGGATAATAGGTGAGAGTATTTCCTTTATTGCTTTTCTTTTTGTACAGTACAAAGATGAAAAAAGAAAATACTTTCACCTGAACTACAGACACCATTCAAAATCTTAATGTGAATGTTTACCTAGACACCTCTAGGTTCAATTAGAAGATAGAAGAAGCGACAAAACCCAAACCAAACCAAAACTCAAGCTTTTTACATCCAAAGAGCAAGAAATCTTCATTTAAGAGTTAGAACAATTACATTGTATTGCATCACATTTGAGACTACAGGTATATCAGCCACATTAGTCCTTAAAACAAGGGTTTGCTATACAGAAAAAAGAAACCCCAGCGTTCAGAAGACGGGACCATGCCATGTGTGAGAGTTATTTACAGTGGCAGGGTCTGTGAACGATGCTGTCATTGAGTGCAGCTTCCTGTCCTAAAGGTGTAAGTGATTCCCGCGTCTGCTGTGACCTTGCAGTCCTTTCTTAGAGTTTTCTGTTTCATTTGTGAAGTTAGAGGACATGCCAATTCTTAGCTCTGCTATTCTCACCCAGACACTGAAAATAATCTGTTCAAATACAAATTTTAGGAAGATTTTTCCTTATTTAAAAGTGTGGACTTAAAGTTTTATGAGAAAATGTTAGATTTATAACGTTTATATATTATATATTATGTGTTGTCCAATATATAACACTTTTTTAGCATCAGTCCAATAATGCAAATGCATTTAAAGACAAAGGTCAAATTAATCTGAATTTCTTGCCACAGGCAAGATTAGTCAGGATACCTCCAAATTGTAGCATATTTCTGTGTATAGCAAGCTGTTCTGACTATTTAAATGCTTTTCCAATATCCCCATCAACACATTAAAGCCTATTAACACAAAAATTTTCTGCTGAGCCTCTGACCTCTGAGAAAATTAGCAATTTGACTAATATTCTGCATGTTCCTGAGTCAGCATGTGAGATGCCTCTCTTTGATCATAGTTACTATTCTTCTATAGTTAGCCTAAACAAAACTTTTGAGGTCATGAATTAATATTGCTATGACTTAACACTTGTGAGCTTTGATGCCTTTTTTCCTTCAGTACCTCTTTTCTGTTTTCCTGGATTTTTTTTGTAGGTAGCATTATTAGTTTTTATGTAGTTTTTAGCAATGTCTGAACACATAAGCAATAGATTTTTAAATATATCTTAGTCTAAGTTTTAGTTCTGTGGTGATTTTTAACATTATATCAAATCCCCAAATACCATTGTTTCGTTCTATATGTATATTTATCTTTCTCAATATATCTCTATATGTCTCAAGAACTAGGCAAAATCAACTGCAATACAAACAAATGTTAATAACACATTATGAACTGTCATCACACCAAAATGATATACAGTAGAGCTTAGTACCAAAGTTATTAAACCAATAGAAGCAGTCATTCTTAAAGGATAATTTCTAAAACCATTGGCTTTATACTTTTGTTATATTTTGGGTTAAATGACCACATGAACGACTAGCTATATGCCATTAAATCCATAGGGTATGGCAACCCCTGAGTTACCTATGCATTTTAAGAGTTACTTTGCTCTACATTCTGCAGCTTTGATGGTCTCACACCCAGTGTGGATGAAACCAAGTTTGCTGTGCAAACTGGACTAAGTTTCATAAGTTGGAAGTGAATTGAAAACATTCACAACTGTCGATTCCTCTTAGTGTTGTGTAACAATCTCTGGAGTCATTCCACTCAGCTTGCTACAAATACTTGCCCTAATTTCTTACACACTGAAGTGGTTCTTCTCAGACTCCAGCATTACCTTTCTTCTACTCTTGCCTTTCCAGTTTACATATTGATAGAAGACAGGGGGTTTGTACGTGTCGCACTGACGTGTGTTCTGTTATAGGCATAAAGCATTTTCAGGGGCTTGCACATCACTTTTACATGTGGAGAGCAATGAGGAATGACAGAAGCTATGGTTTTAGTCTGCTGCATGTATGGTAATAAAGAAGTTCACTTTTGTAATATCACTAATATATTTGCTATGTGTGTGATATAATTATTTTTGCCTTTCTAAAGGTATACGCCTTATAGGTATCTGTTGAATAGATGTTAGACTAATTTAGTTTTACTCTTTTTCCCTACTACTATACTTTCTGTCTAAACAATGGTTTTATGTGTGAGGTCATATGTGATTTATGGCTTCCTGAAGATATTTCATCATCCACATAGAGCTGGAATTGATATAATCTCAGGTGTCAAAACTACATATAATTATTGATGTAATCTAGTGTACAGATTTATAATGCCCTAGATTTTTATTAAATCACATTTATACATTTTTCTTATGCAACTTTCACATTGGGATCAATAATACTTATAGAAAGAAAAAAATGTATAAATTAAACAGTCTAAATGATCAATATTAAAACAGAGGTGTTACTGTAAGTTCTTTTAAGTATATAGAAAATGAATACTATTTTTCACTTGTGGTGTAAAATAGGCCAACAACCATCACTGCATTTTTGAGTTATTATTTAAAAAGAGATCAAATAGAGGATTGCAATAAGGGCTAATTCTGTCTTTCTTCACTGGATCTAGTACAGTTTGTACATAATTGTAGCTATAGTTGGGGAAGTAATTGATCACTGTATTAACCATAAACTCCCTGAACTTAGCACAACATCTTCTTCTTTGTTCTCATGTTTATTATGTCCAGCTAGAAATTCTGCCCCCCCATTTCCCCACCTGTTAGGATGTCTTTTTGACGGGGTAATATCTTCTCCAATGCTTTAACTTTCTTCTATGTTCTGACAATCAAGCTCATACTTTTTCTTTTATTACACATTACCTTTGTGCCCCAGTAGTTTGATGTTTTCTCTGTCACAAAGAGATGTTTTTGGCAGAAAGGAAATTAATTTGTCTTTGCATATACATAAGGACATTTTGAATGCTGTGCTTTCAATGTCTCTCTTTCCCTTTTTCAAATATTTTTTTCATTCTGTTTCCTGTGTATCAAATTTCAAAAAAGACCACTGGAATTCTTTTAATGTCAAAGCATATTTGCATTAGCATTGCTAATTAATTGATAAATTATTAACACTAATTACTGCCACAGAATTTCATATGCATGCAAGTACATACATAAAAAATTAGAAATGTAATATAACTATTGCTGTAAATCTGACTGTTGTTAGTCTATGAATCTTGCACAACTCTCTTGGAAGGCTTAAATTTATGTATTTATGTGTTTACATGCACATCTATAAAAATACAAGCACACAGAGGCACAATATACGTCTCATACAAGTATGTATTTTTGAGTTAGTTTCACAGTTATACTTGTTTTTCCTATGCATGCATTTCATTTAAACACTAGTATTAGTAGTCTATCAAAAATGCAAGGCCTTACCTTTACAACCAGGGCTTGATTTCTCAGATATATTATATTTCACTTCCACAGGACTCTCTGCCCTAACGTCTGTGATCAGCAGTACAGTCAGAGTATCAGGCATGACCTCTATATATAGACAGTTCAGTAACAGCACAAGTGAATACTTAGATTCTTACTTCAGGTCCACATTTATCAAGTGATATGACTCACAGAAAGAGATCCTTCAAGCAAACACTTAATCTGCATTGAATTGGGAGTGATCTTGATGATACACTTGGGAAAATAAAGGAGCTTATTGTACAACATAGCAGATGAAAATACCCGCAGCCATTGCACGTACCACTCATTCTGTTAACCATGTAATACACATTGTCATTTTGACGTGTAGACTATTTCTCTTCTTCTGTCACCTCCATGTCAATCCAATTCACTCATTCTTGCCAATGATGAAATGAAAAAGAGAAAAAAAAAAAGAAAAAGGAAAGGAAACAGGGAAAGATTGTTATCCAAGATCTGCATTTGCGGAACATTTTAAAGCCAGTTAGATTAACCATTGGGAAGATGTTAGTCTAGATAAGAGAATCCCCACTGGTTTTCTGTCTCCCTTAGACAATGAAATCACATAGTTGTGTCTGTGCCTCTCTGTTTTGGATTGTTCTATTTTAACACATAACAGATTGAGGGCTGCCTACTATTCCTAATTAACTCAAGTTAAACTAATGAGAGAGAGAGGGTGGAGGGATTGCCAAAAAGAGAAAAGAGATCATGAGTTGGAAGAGATTGAATTACAACTTAAAGGGGATGGAGAAAGGAAAAGAAAAAAAAAAGGGGGGGAAGGGAGGTGTAAATACAGTTAGAGTGAAAAGTAGGAGAGAAGAAAGGCCTGAGAACAGATTTGCCCTTAATTTCCAAGTAAAGGCAAAGATATCTTGCAACATTAACAAAGAAATATAAGCAATCTAACATCGTACCGAAGTCAGATTCCTGCTTGTGAGGAAATACTTCAGCACCCTCTGGAGAACAGCTCAGATTCCAAAATCCAGCTATTGCTCTGCTATCAACAGCTTTCTCCAGCATGTACCCACAATTTAATGATGCAGTTATTTTTGCTGGCAAAATACCAAATAAACTACTCATGGAACTACTTGTGGTCTGTTCTCTCTAAGCCTCAAAAAAATGCCAGGAAAATATCAGGTTTTGTTGTGCTACACCAAACAAATTTAAATATAGTTTTCCTTATGCTAAGAGTTAGAAATAGGCATACATAAGCAAAGAGGAAGGTAGAACTGAATGACCTGAGTTTAAAAACAAAGTATTATTTTTCTCAGCTACGAAACATTCACACACAAGAGGTTTTCACTTTTCACTTTCACTGTTATAAATTATTTTGTGTATAGATATATTTATAGGGAATATAGTACAACATATTTTCTGAAGATTTCCTATGTAAAAACACAAATCTGAATGCCTATTGATCTTAAATACATTCAGTGCTGTCTTAATTCTGCTTTCACACTGCTGTTACCAGTAGGTTATTTGTTGGGCTTGACAGCACAACCTATTACAAAATGGCAATGATCAACTTTAATGTGGAGCAAGTATGAAATAAGAGTTGAGTTTCAGGTATGCACATACTGTGCAGTGTCATGTTTAGAAGGATGTCTTTTTGCCCCAGTCCCAGGAGAATACTCTGGCCAACAATCCCACATTTCTATGCCTGGGGTCTCCTCTCAGCATGTAGAGATAGCGTTGGAAGGCTGCTGGAGGCAGAGGGGATGATGGCAGCATGTTTGCTGCAGCTGAAGCTATATGGCTTGCAAAAAGCAAGACCTCACCTCTTCAACACATATCCCCTCTCCAGTTTCAGAGTGGGCAGAAGGAAAGAGGAGTGGTAACAGCCAGGGAAGGAATAGGAGAGGTGGAGAAAGCTGGTGAAGACAAGGGAAAGGTCAAGCTGGGGAGCATCACTGTAAGCCAGGCTGAAAGAAAAATGTAAGCTGGAGAAAACATGATGTCAGGTCAAGGAGGGGAAGGTGAGGGAAGGAGTCAAAGGCGGGGAGATGAGGGAAATACTGGGAAAACAACATGCAGAGACATGGAAGACGCTGAAAACAGAGCTGGGCTGGGTCAGCAGGAGTTTTGGTAGGCAGCATGCAGCTGGAAGAGAAAGAGGAGAAAGGAGGGTGGTGGGAGAGGTGAGGGCTGGGGATGAAGCCCTGCCCCCACTGCCCTCAGCCCAAATACAGAACCTGTTGTTGGACTCCACGCCTGTGTGTGCTTGGACACTTCTGTGGACACACATGCATGTATATTCTTGCCTGTCTAATGCTGCCTGGTTTGGGTTAGTGAAAGTGCTGGCTGGTTTAACAACAGACAAGGGGATGTGACAGGTAAGTGGGAAATAAATAGCCGGCTCTTTTTTGGCTGGCTGTGGTTACTTCCGTCTAACAAGGGCAGCTTGTCGCCAGGCTCTGTGTAGATGAAATGAAGCGATGGACTGAAGCAGCACAAAGGAGGCGCCACATCTTGACAGGCTGAGGTGTGACCTGACAAATCCTAACCACCTCGGACATCTTCAGGAGAGAGAGCGGAGCGATGGTGGGAGCACAGGGTGCTAGGACACAGCCCAGGCTTGGGCTGAAGGGGAGAAGGAGCTGGGGAGGAAGGACAGGAAAGAGGGGCCCTACAACACTTTTTTTCAAATTGAACACAAAACCAAGTTTAATTACAAACTCAGCTAAAGGGACACAAAACTTTCTAACAAGGTTTTCTTTCACTTTTTTTTCTTTTTTCCAGGATTTTTTTTGACACATACACTTCACTCAGGGAAAAATAACTTTAAAAATTTTCACATCTTCATCTCATTAACAGCAGAAGGCTTTGTTTCTTGTAGGGAGTGGAAAATGTCCTGAATAAGAAGGATGCAAACATTAGCTTTCAAAATGCATTCAGTGATACAGCCAAACAATAACGAGCCTCACTTCTGGATCTTAATATATGAGAATCTGTATCTTTGCAATCACCAAGTGACACTGGTGATACCAAAGATGTTAACATGCATCATTGACAAATAGGTAGGGCTGCAACAGATCATAAGACAAACATGCTCTTGACTATAGGTTTCCAGAATTACAGGAATATTCTTTCTGTGGACACGTGCATATATCTTGATACACATAGGGCAGAGAATTTGCTTACGTGCAAATGTACCTCACTTGAAAACTTTTATGTGAAGCTGTTGTAGGTATGCTTATGGATGTTTTATTTTAACCTGTGCCTAAGTCTAGCTGTATCACAAAGCAAAGAAAGTATCACAAGGCCAAGAAAAAAAGGAGAATGTGATTTTTACTTTAAAATTCAAAAGAAGTGGAGAATATTCTGCTTACCATTAAACAGTTCTCCCCTTGAGAATTACAAGCCAACTACCAGAAGATTTAGAATCAAGCAAAGACAGATCTGAAGGAACACATACATAGCTACAGGACAGTTGTGTTTTACATCCCTCAAAAGTGATTACTTAAAAGAAAAAAAAAAGTATACATACTAAAGTTTATTGCCCTTAATAATGTAAACCCAGTAGGTTATACTTTTGTTCTGAGTAGGGTAAATTTGACTTTCAACTTACAGTCATGTTTCAAAAATACAAAGTAAATAAGTTATAACAGTGGGGGTATTTAGACTGCTGCATTTCACTGTGCAAATCACAGACTAGGGATCAGTATTTTACAGGAGCCATGCTATGGTTAACATATAGTGCTGCTTGTAGTGTAAGACAGTCAGTTGAGTGCAGGATGCCAAAAAGGGAACTATTTTACTATTTTTATACTTGATTATCTAGAATATAGATAATCTGTGCTCATGCCAACATTCATTCTCTTTGCACTGAAAAGCACACAAGTTAAAAATCAGTTTTCCCCAGTAATTATTAAAAACACACAGAGATTTTTCAAGACAAAAAAACCCCCAGTTGGTCTCATTTTCTGCCACTGGCAAACCCTACTCTATTGCATCTGTGTAAGATCAAATTTACATAGCTGTAAATAAACTTAACTTTCTGAAATGGGTCTTCTGCAGTATATAATCATTTTTTCCCTTATCAAAGAGACTTTTATGCACATTCGTAAATTCATATGAATAATGTATGTCACCTGAAAAATTGTATTCATGAGAAAACAGAAGAAAAACAGAAAATGATGACAATTTGGCTGAATTCCCAGCAGAAAAAAAGGGACACTTCTGTAGAGAACTGACATTAAACCTGTTACATACACACATTATGCTAAATATTTACATAGCTAATGTATTACTGGACTGGAAAAGTGTATCACTCCTCTTTGACTAAGTGAAGCTGTAACAGACCATTCTAGCCATGGGTACGCTTTCACAAAAGACTGCCAGAAATGTAGGTTTACAACTCCTGAGAGACTTTGGAAACTAGGCTGCCATAGGATTAGGCATCATGTACATTTGGTCTCTCCATCAGTCGAGAAGGGTAGAAGCTTGATATCTTCTGTGTCAAGGTCAGGGAGGATGGAGCTTTGAGGACATAAGGAAGGGGTACAACCATAACTTGCACCTTCTGCCAGTCTGCTTACTGGAATAGCTTGCTAAAATGAATGTTAGATTAGTCTGTCCCTTTCTAAACTGACACAGTAATTGCAGAAAATAAAAATCAGCTTCTTGGGACATAAAAGTTTTTCCAAAATATATAGAAACAAACTCCAAAATCATCATCAACTTACACAAATTCATTTCATGTGAAAAAGAGAAAATAAGTAAAAAAGTAGACTTCTGGTGTAGTCCTGATGTAGAAAAATGGAGAAATTTGTACAACACAGCGTAAATAACAAGAAACTACATTCAGATTACTGGTATGTGTTAAAAATCATTGAAATTACACCAGCTAAAAACTTTCTATCACACTTACCTGCAACAGTCCTTCATTACAGCTTGAATACTAATGAATAATATAGACTTGATCATTCTTCTCTTTTACATCAAAGTATTTTTTTTTAAATTTGTGTAGTTATCCTCAAGTCATTCAAACAAAATTTGCATTTTGAGAAGTGTGCAAAGTCAAACCATTAGTAATGTTTTCTGCATAATACTTGACATGAACGTCTTGGGCAAATCACTTCAGAATTAGAATTTGCTTTCAAAAAGCAATACATATTCTAAGTGTAGTAAAAGTTTCTCTGGAAATCTATTACCGGAAAACGCATGAAATAAAAAACCACTTTCAACAGTTACCCAGTTGTGGGGTAAGCAAAGTCCCATATGTATTGTGATTGCTCACTAAACCACACTTAGGCTGGTTTTACATTTCATTAAAGGTTTCTGAAAACCTTGTTATGTGGGAATCCAGTGAGCCCCTATGTGAAGACTCCTGCCTGAGACTTCAGAGAGTGTGGAAAAAAACACAGTAAGAAGTGTGCATTATCCAATTTAGTGTTTTATAACTGCTGAGGCTATGCAGATAAATGCAAACTTTCTTTTTACAATGAAAATGGCATGGAAATCACTTCTTTGATTTTGGATTTATTATTGGATCACAAGAGATTCTGTTTGGCTGCTAAAGGCCATATTTTGCCTTCTTCCACTCTATACTAGAAGGAATTTTCTTAAACTATTCTTTTAGAAAACTTAGGAATTTCCTAGTGCTCTTGATGTGAGAGGGAATGAATTGCCATACTCATGTGAAGAAGGTTTCTGAGCCAGTCACTCAGGCAGCTCTATAGCCGCCAATACATTAGGAGCAGACCCAAAGGAACAGGCAGGTATAAGGCACTTGCCTGCACTTGAACAATCCCTCTTGAGCATCTTGATTAATTTTTGACACTGATGTTGTCAAGCACAGCCATTGATGCTCAGGAATTTTGTGATAAAAAATTATTGAATTCGAGAGCTAACTATTACAGCTGAATTTCCTCAGATTAAGTTAATTGAAAGATTGCAGTAGTAAGTAGACTCATACTGCCAGTTCATTACTATTCACAATGTACTTTGACTATTTGAAATGCTATGCACATAGTTAGGGTTTGTCAGGGTAGTATTTGCAAACAGTCTCTTTGGAATAAAGGAAAACAAAGTAATTTAGGGCTTAGTTCTCATTTAATCTACATTCATACTTAGCAAATGCAGACTAAGGGTGGAATAATTTCAATTTATAACATGTGTAATCAGGATTAAGCCCTTAAGCTTTTGTGAAAGCAGATGAGATTGGACTTTTATGCTACATTATCAAAAATGCTTTGGTTGGATTTCCAAGTATTAATAATCAGGTAATTTTTTTAACCATTATATGTGAAACTTCTTGTAGTTTTGTTTTCTTTTAATAGATATCGGTAGCACTTTTCACATGGTATCTTAATTGGCATCTGAATCCAAAGTATATAATGACAATTTATTTTGTGAAGAGATATGCCAAATAATTGCAACCATTCTTCCTCTGATGCCACTTCTGCCTTTCCTAAAATTCTGTTTTCCTGCTTCACATAATGTTACCTTCATTAGCACACCAGTTATTCTAACAATACATCAAGGAAAGAAAGCTCAACATTTATTCCTGGTTATCTTTTTCTATCTTCAACAGATAAAAAACCCCAAACAGTAGGAGCTGTAGGAGCAAAGGAAGTGTGTGTAGTTTTTTACTCCTTTTCCTGTCTGCCATTCCATTTTAGTATTGAAGATCAGGTCTTAATCTGATAACCAATTTAAGTGAGAAAAGTGAATGAGGGAAACTTAAAGGTGTTAAGTTCTGAGCTAAAATATATTTACGAAAAAAAAGGCCAGACTTTAATTACAAATGTGCTGTTGGTGCTGTTACAGACAGAGCAAAGCCTATTTAGACTCTGTGTACGTACATCTCTAATACTGGTGGCTGACCAAGGAGTTTTCAAATTGTCACTAGACATTAAAAAAAATAAAACCAAAACCCTACAGTTGTTTCAAAATTGTTAGTATGAAATGGAAATACATGGAAAAGTAAAAATTAACTATATTTCAGGAAATCAGTTAGTATTTACACAACTCGACTGGAGAAAAGTTCCTCTTTTCACCCTCAACAGCAAGACCAGCATGCTAGTTTGCATTTTTGTAGAATACAATTTAGAATGAAGACCATTTGCAGAAAAAATATGAATGCTTGGCTTACTATGGGGCCTAATACTGTAATTAAACTATCCTAATTTCTGTAGAGTAAATATTCCTGAAGGAAGTCTTGCACATACCTCCTTTAACTAGTAAGAGACTGGAGAAGTTTGATAAGAGTTGTCCAGTGTTCAATTAGGAAAATAATTTTTATATTACAATGTAGTAAATACATTAACAACCTGCCTACTTTAATTGACTTTGCTTACTTGTTTTTCTGCTCAAGCTGTTCAACAGAAGCTGGGGTTAGTTCATAGAAATGTCAGATGTCTTTTTAATTTCTTCTTCATTTGGGGCTTTTCAAATAGTAATAACAAAAATATCTATTTATTATAATTTTTATTTCATTCTGTATCTCCAAATGAGTTTTTAAGCTACCTTATCTTCTGTTTCACAATACGTGTTGGAATTATTGACTGTTGTGTGTATAGATAATTCTTTTCCTCTACAAAGTTTTCTTGAGTAATCCTGAATACCATTTAATTATTGCTGGAATACTGCAGGCAGAATTTAATGTATTATGCACTGATTAACTTACTTGGATTCCTGTGTATTAAGATTTATTAGGTAGATTTTAACTTGCAGGCACTAGTTCCTTATCTTATTAGATTTCACTGTCAGCATTTCTTTTCTGTTCTTTTGCT
Organism: Cuculus canorus; assembly: GCF_017976375.1. Classification (NCBI taxonomy): domain Eukaryota; kingdom Metazoa; phylum Chordata; class Aves; order Cuculiformes; family Cuculidae; genus Cuculus; species Cuculus canorus. The sequence continues at coordinate 27,057,465 of NC_071441.1, read as the reverse complement.
AAAGTTTCTCTCCTTCAGCACTGTTAAATTGATGCTCATTAATTTAAGCTAGCTAGTGCAGCAAGTGAATATGACCTTTACAAATATGAACAATCTAATGTCTGTAAATTTTGTTGTAAGAGAAGTGATTTCAGAATAAGCACTGGTTTAACAGAACTTTAAATTAATTTGAAAAACACTATAACCGGGGACGAGGTATTGACCATTCTCAGAAAAAAACCCCAAGTGGGCTGCTAAAACCAAACTCTTGCACAGATTTTCAAGTGTGTGCTTGTATACGAAACAGAAGTTTGGGTCTCAGGTAACCAAGTGTTTTCTATAAATGCATCATTGCAACTAAATAGGGGATAAATGTTTGTGTAAGATTTCAAAATGCTTAGAAACCAGTTGACTGAAGAAAAATATCTAAAGAATAAAGGCTAAGTATCAAAATTATATCGAAGGTAAAATCCTGAAAACAAAAAAAAACCAACAAAAAAACATGAAGGGATTCTACAGGCAGCCTTGCTTTTCACTTGAGTGTATTTTGGCAAATGTCTTTGCGCTAAGGCATGTAATACATTATAACCTATGAACTTGCAATCCATTAAAATATAAGGTTAAAATTAATTTAGCATTAAAGTCCAGGTTTTCTGAATATATGTACATGGAAGGGTGGTATTAGCTTACCTGACCAAGCGCCAGGAGACAGGGACATGTAGTGATACAAAAGATAGGGACCTACCTCCTATTTCACATTTTCACCCATCCATTGCTACAACCTCAAGGATAAAATATTCTCTGTTCTTCTAACTCCACGATCCTAGAGTTCCAGGCAACATACAGTTTAATAGGGATCCTATTCTTCCCCATCCTCAGCTTACAGCTACCAAAATCCTTCATTCTGGGATACTAAAACCTCTTATCTCCACTATGGGCAGGTATCTCTCTTCACAATTCCTTGCCTCAAACACAAAACCATATATTGCTTAAGGAAGGTGCTTCATGGAGTTCAGAAGGTTGTTTGAATACAGGCTACTACACTCTTAATTGCCCTTAATTTAGAAGATTATTGTTTAACTTTTTAAATAATCATTCTCTACTCAGCATGGAAGATTAAAGTTAAATGAGAAAACTGGCAACTGACGTCACAGGCCATAAAAAATAAATGATAAACTGCAGATTATCACTTACAGCTGTTTGGGCTATTTACTATTTTTCCAATCTAAAGAACTGTGCCCTACTCTACTCCTTGCAGCAATGTTTCTTAACATTCAAGGAAAGGTTCTGTCTGGATTCTTAATTCATGGGAACCAGGTTGAACATACCCTATCAAAACAAGCCTGACTGGGGAATTTTCATCAGCTTCATTTTGCTCAATCTTTTAAAAGACATAATTATATTTCCGGGCTGTTGGAATGCTCTTTGCTAGAAATTCAGAATGAAGATGAATCAGGCAACAGCAATTGAAAATAATCTCTACCCTTTCTGTAGAAGTGACTATTTTACCTTATATATACACCTTGAGATTGCATTGGAACATTTTGCTTTGCTCGTCAATAGTTGTCTCACCATGGTTGTCTTTAATATATCTGTATGAGAAATGTCTAGAACCCTGTTCAAAACTATACAGACACAGAACAACTGTAAAGCTACCTCTGTGTGTTGATATATAGCTTAAACACTGCCTATATTTAGGAGCGATATCTGGAAATCATGCTCTTAGCCAGATTTTTACATAAATAATATATCAGTGAAGTGACACTGATATGGGGGTGGTGTGATGATTGTAAATGTAATTTAAACTCAGGTACTAATACAAATAAGAATGACCTTTGTTCTATACCTGCTAAGAGTAAAATTATATTGGTGTGCTATTTGAACAATGTCCGGGAGTTTCTTAATCTCATAAAGTAATAACATGTTCAGAGACTGTTAATGATTTACTTGTCTTACTAGGCTGTCTTCTGCATCTGCTTTTTGTTATACTACTAAAAGCTATGAAATTTTGCAGCGATTTCAACATACAGGGTGGCACTTTTCCAGGCTCAAAGTCAGTATAAGGCTTGTCTGTGTGCTTTTATTTTTATATGAATTAAATGAGTAGGTAATGATATTATTCAAATCTTTTGAAATTAAAAATTTGTAAAAAAATGATAACACCACTTCGTTAGTCCATTTTGCTAAGCATAGAGATGAATTCAGTATAAAAGTAGTGTAACATTGTTGTGAATCAGAAACCTTAAAAGAGGTCTGTGTCAGAACAAAGTAAATAAGAAACTGAGATAATAAGATACCTGGAAGTTAACAGAAACTACGACTCCTGCAACATAGGCTTTTTGAAAACACAGAGATTTAAAATAATCTGTGATCAAATATTGCAGTTAAGTATCTACTACTGCTTAACTTGCCACCGTGTAACCTCGGGCTCTAGTTTGTGAATATCACAGAAAATTAGTGACTTTAGGGACTTAGAATGGATGATTTCAAAGGGAAAAAAAGGGTCCCTGCATTATTTCTTCTCTAAGGATACAAAACATTTTCAGGAATGATATAGAGTGGAATATAAGGAATCTTTTATACTTTCTGACGTACATAGTGATTAGATGTGAGCAGAATGCAAGTCCAAGAAGTACATTTCAGTGATCACTGAGATGAAGAATAATTACAGTATGACCAGACATACTTGAACTAGCTAGAGGATAAGAACATCCTGAAACTCATCCACTAGAATGAATTAGAGCAGGCTTCAGTGAAGGCTGGATGACCTAACCTATTGTGTCCCTTTTACTGACGTGACTGCAGAACTAAATATAAATAATATTCTTACATTTCTAGCATGCAATTCCTGTTCAGTACAGTAATAGTTAAAGAGGCAGAATAAGGCATAAAGGAATCAAAGAAGATAAGGTGCTTTTTGAATACTCAGGAAGAAGTATGCCATGCCTTTGGAAGCATTCGATTTGCATTTCTAGTTTGGGGGGTGGAACTACGCCTGAGGCCAAAATTCCTGCTGGAGAGTTCTCCCCACAGCACTGCACTGGCCTAATAAGGATATTTTTTGGCAAAAAAAGGAATGTCAATCAAAATAGTGTAAAAGAAATGTAATGTAAAAGAAAGAAGACAAGCTTACCTGGAGTCCTGATAGCAGTCTTGCTGGAGTGCTCAGACTTCCATTGCCTGTAATCTCAAAATTCCTCTAAAAGCTGAGGCAATACATGAGGCTATTTGAAAATCCAAACCGCCTACTCCTTGGAACTTCAGTTCAAGACTTCAGTTAGGAGGCTCTGTATTTCTGTTTAACTAACCTGGGCTCTAAAGAATTCGGAGGATTCTCACTCCTTCCTCCTGTTTTCCCACCATCTACTATTTGCTTTCCACAGTTTATTCTGATTCAAGACAGAATAGAGCAATTCACACTAAATTTCTGAATGCTACAGTCTGAAAATCCATTCCTAAACACCATGCTATGTTGTGACACCCTAAGTCATCTATTCCAGAGAACCCTTGGCTCCTGAGACTGAATGATACAGAATGAGTCTTGACCATACTGCTTAAGACTATCCTTTGAAATGCAGAGGCGCTTGAGCCACAGTGTAGATGGCTCCCGGTGTCCTTAAGGCGCTGTTTTCTATACATGCGGTTTCAGTCCAAACTTTTTGAAATAACGTGAAGCTGCTTTCCTCCTCTTCAAGAGAACCTGTGGCACATAGAGAGGAGTGAGGACAGCGGTTGTCAGAGAAGACTGAGGAAAAAAAATTGTTCAGTACCTCAGTTTTCTCCTTATCTGTTGATATGAGGCCACCATTTTCAACCATCAGTAGGGGTACGCTTTCTTTAACCTTCCTTTTCTGACTGACAGAAATCAGGGGCACTTTGGCCTTCCTGATCCCATCCCTACGCATCTCTTTTTTAATTTCCAGGTTCCCTGCCCCTGTTTGCACCGTCTATGCAGTTGCATCTTCTTCTTTACTTTGACCGCCAGGTCTCAACTCAGACTTTGGGGTGGCTCTTATCATGCAGGGACAAGGAACAAAATGATACATCATCAAAGGGTTAGGAGTTTAGTTCTTGTTGCATTGGTACCAGACAAATGACATTATTTTTTATGTGCCGGATCATTACCGACTTCTTAAGAATACAAATAAGAGTACACCCTTCTTCTAAATGCATTTTTGTCTTTTGAGGATAAGAAAATGATAAATCGAACCAGGTTTCCTTCAGATTTTTTTTTTTTTTTTAATCAACTAAATGATACTCGAAAACAACAGAATACTATAAATTTGGTTCCATTACAGTGGTTGAGTCAATAAGAGTCTATTAACCTCAGGAAGGTTAGTAATAAGCAAATTATGACATTTGCAAGGAACAAAAGAGAATATACCTTTATTGTATAGAAAGGCTAAGAGAAAAGTAATAGGACAATGTAATCATGCCTTTTCACACCGAGTAAATAAAAGAAACAATAAAGCTCTGTTGTGAGAACAGATAGCTAAGAACAATGAAAGCTAGCATACTTCAAACATGTGGAGAGGTGTGAGTAGAATTGAGTGGCTTAAAGACTAATGCAAAAATGTAATAGCTAAGGCACTGTTTAAGGGAGCTCTGGGGCAAAGATATTATCATCTCAATCAGATTAGTCTTGTTAGTGCTTCTTTCAAAGGAAGACCTAAGCAAGAGGATCAGGATAAAGTGCTGACTAAAATAATCAAGGGATTGTGAGCCAAAGAAAAATTACTTAAATTCTAAGACGAACAGCACATCTGTGCAACTTTGTAGATATGCTCAAGGAATGGCTTTGAAGCCGTTCTGCTTCTGATTTCATGTTTTCCTCCTACTGGAAAACATGAGTGAAGTAAAAAATATTTGCTGAATCCTGAGAATCAGTTAACAGTTCAGATTGAAAAGAGGCAACACTTTTGCAGAGAAAAGAAAACAGAAATGAGTTTAACAATAGATATTGTTGGCAGTCAGCACAAGGAAGCTGAAGAAATAGAAACTGCATCAGTATGAAAAGCTGTCAGTAACAACACAGAGTTCTCTGACATGATCTCAGAGTCTGTAAAGTGATTTGTATACTTGTTGTCTTCAACTCTATTGGTGTTGCTGTCAGCGCAAATATTTTGGGACATTACATTTTGGCCTTATGTTTTTCATGTCCATAAAATCATGAATGTTAGATAAAATTCAGGGAAGAAAATAGGTTTATTTTATTCCTACCACACAAGACATGCTAGAGAAATACAGTTAAGTACAAATACGACTGATTTTGCCTCGTGGATTACAACAATATTTTTACAAATAAATAATGTTTATACTTGCTAATAATACTTGCTAGTAGTTGATTGCACTTGGTTTGTGTAGATGACAAACAGTACTACAATGAACAGTATTTTTTACCTACTATAGCAAAGACCAAGATGGATGACAACCGATCTATAGTAGATAATGCAGATTTTTATTAATAACTTCAACAGAACTGATAGTCACAAATGCTCCTCACATTGAACCAGAACTCTGTCCATACAGTGCAGAATTATCTTATGAACTTCATACCTTATTACTACTAATACTACTATCACTCCCACACTTTCTGCAAGTGAAAAAATCTCAATACCACAAGAATGGTTTGGGAATTTTGCCATGATCTATTTTTCTTCCTGCATCAGCAAAAAGCACGTGGGGTGTGAAGTTAGCAAGGAAACAGGAACACTGATGAGAAATTGATATAGCTGTGCTATGCAAAGAACTTAGTGAGAAGCAAAAGAAAAGCAATACTGACTGTGTACTGTTTTCCTCTAAGACCATAAAGGAAGTGTTAAAGGAAACATCTAAGACCATGGGACATTAACTGGCATTAGAAGTGTGCAGAAGAAACTAAAAAAAAAACCACCAAAATGGAAAAGACAGAACCAACACACCATAAAACAACCAAAAAGACAGAACAAAGATCAATTGCACCTCCTTGTGGTGTACAAAGAAAGTGTTCGGTCTTTGACAGCTGTTTTTTCCTGAATTACAACAATGAAGTTAATTGCATTTGAAAACACTCTAGAAATTACATGAGATAAAAAGCCCCAAATGCATTTATTCAGAGATTTCTCTCTTGTTCTACGTCTGGGATCTTGAAGCAGATTACTGCAAAAAAACCATTAAATAAGGTCTATAATTTATTGGCTACTTGCATAGGAATTGTGTTACAGAAAGCATATTTTTTTTATCAGTACAAATACACCAAAATGAACAATCAAATATTGTCACCGCTTCATAAAATTATGACTGAAAATTGGGCCACACCCCTACTCTGCCTACTTGTGACCCAATTCAAAGTCACCATGTCATGCTTGTTGGGTTTTGTGGGTTTTTTTTCAATATTTCTTGCTTTCATATAACTTCTTGAAGTAGACCTTCTGCCAGAGGGTGTTCCCACTATGCTGACAGCCACAGGGGACTGTAGAGCATTTAGGGTTACATTTATTCTGCATATATATCCACAAGATCCTCAAGGATACAGTACTAATTGTACCTCACTCTCCCTTAGAGAATATGTTCCATACAGTCATGGTTTTTCTACTATTTCACCCACTGACCTGTGCATAATTCAAACATGTAACAAGATGTCTCCAGATGACTTTGTTCCTTCCAGCTGGGTGCAGAACTTCAGCAAACTGTATGTTTCCCTGAGGGTGTATGAGAGAACATCTAGTTGGAACTCACTTTATGAAGCTAAATATCAAAGATCTGTAAATTCATGGGGAAAAAAACAACCAAAACCCCAACCAACTCTGACATAGTGCTGATTCATCGAGGGTGGAGTGAAGGGCGAGGATGGCAGTTAAATACCAGAGTAATTTCCATCTCAGTGTAGGATGCCAAGATGAAGGGCTCTGGAGTGGACGATCACACCAGCAAACTGGTGAAGAACTGTGAAGGTAAAAAGCCCAGGGAGAGACAGAGCCCCAGCTCCCCTCCCACCTCCAGTGCAGGTGAAATGTGAGCCTCTCGTGAGCTGTGACACCACACTGACTCATGGGGCCAGAGTGAAGGGTGATGGGGCCAATCAACCCACCCTGCAGTACAAGAGCTGCCCTTTGGGAGCACCGACGACCAGAAGTGTGGCAAACAGGGCGCTTCCTGTGGGAAGAGCAGGGCGGGACAGCTGGCCAGGCAGTTCACGCATACAGGGCAAGCAGGGAGGGTACAGTCTCAGTGCTCAGGAGGTGAGTTGAATCAGGGAGAGGGAGCCCAGCCATGGGATCCACCTGGCAGGAGTCTGCATCCTCTTCAGCTGCCAGAAGGGATGCATCAGCCCAGACTGAGCTCCCAGGAAAACATGCAGTTGTCCAGGTCTCTGGCTGCAGGGAATGCCACCAGCTTGCACTGGAAACAGTGCAGGAGAGGCAACAGCTGTATAAGGTGCGAGCAGGTGGACTATCTCCTCAGCCTGGTTAAATGCCATGCTGGTTAAATGCCAGGGCTTCGGATTCACTCAGTGTGTATTTCACATGGGCTTATTCAGAGATCGCATCAATGCACATTCCCAAGTCTCATCTCTTACTCAGTGCTGTCAATTCTATTGATTTTATTGTGACCATAGTTTGCAATGAACTTTCCTGACTGAATAGTGTTTTCTGACAGCCTGATGTTTATAAAATCATGTCATCATCAGATACATTAAGGAATTTTGACTGTATCATCAGCAGAGAAAGCTTACAAACTTGAACTTACATGGTTTGCAGTGTTTGGGGTTTTTTTTTTTGTTTAAATGCCTGAGATTTTTGGGGATGTCTGTCTTTGGGGTTTTTAATAGTTGCAGATATCTGTCTTTGGGGTTTTCAATAGCTGCAGATTTAGCTGCATCTGGTGAAATTTCAATTGCAGAGAATGGCAGAGTAACTTCAGTTTGAAAGCACCTCTGTAGTCTGAGCCTGACCTTTTACTCTCAGAAGGGCCACTAACCTAGATATGCCTTATTTGGCTGAGTACAGAAATATCTCCGTGGGTGGAGATCAGACAACATCTACAGGTGCCTGGTCACTGACCACCTCATTGTGAAATTTTCACACCTCACCTCACTGTGAAATGTTGTCCAGATATCTACACTTAATTTCCTGTGTTTCTGTTGCCTCTTACCCTGTCACTGTGTACCTCTGAGAAGGGTCTGTCTCCTTTTTCTCTATGACATCCCATCAAGTAGCTGAAGGCAGGAGGAGGATCACTCCCTAACTTTCTTTTAGTCTCTCCTCATGTGTCAGGTGATCCAACCTTTAGCTACCTTGGTAGCCCTGTGCTGGGGTGATTTGGAGCCTGCTCATTAAAAGCACAGGTAACTTAATAATCCAAAGACCATAAGTCAGAGGTTCCAACAAGATATGCCTGCCACTGAGATGGGGACGTGCTACAGACGTGAAAGGTATGTCAGCTGAACTCACCACTAGCGAATTTCATTGTTTGTTTGCTGTTTCGTAATTTCTTAGTGTCTATGATTAGCTAAGACTTGGCTGGATGACATTGCTGGCATTTTGCCAACTTTCCTGCTGTGGCACCTGGTGCAGTATGAAGTGGGAAAGCGATAGTACTGGGATACGACAAGTAAATTTTATTTGAAAGTGACTCTCATTCCCAAGATGAATTTATTCAGTGTATAAACCTTGTTGTTGTTAAGACAGATTATAAATGGTGTGTGCAAATTAAATACAGAATCACATAGGAGATGATTGAGTCTTCATCTGCTTTGGAACGAGATTCTCTATGTTTGCCCTAAACTGAATGTGCAAGAGAACAGCAGGACACTACTTATACAGTGCTAACTCATGAGATTGAACACTGTCCCAGTTACACTGTCCAAGAAGTCTTTTGGATGCAATCATTCACTGGACATGACTTGGCTTTTGACCATGGTTTTGACATAAAATAAGAGTTGGAAGATTTCAACCAGTATTAACAGATGTTTTTGCAGTTTGATCAAAGTTTGCTGCTATTGACTCAGTGGGTTTTTTCCCTAGAAGACTCTTTATTTACCAACATCTGCACAAATTAAAATGGATGAGAAATTCAAACTAGAAGAGCTGAGATTCCTCCTGTGGAGACATACATTTTCCACACAATCAGAGTGACTCCACTGAAAGGGCTCTAATGATTATCAATTGCAGTCTAAATGGATCTAAATATTTAAGTGCTGATGGTAGTACTTTAGACTTAAGGGAACCATCAAATTTGCAATGGCTTTTATCAAACTGAACAGCCTGAACAGCACCTTTTGCCTCTAGTTTAAGGAATTGGCATTTTTTTCCCCATCAAGTGATGGATCAAGGTGGGCTGATCTGTCATTGTTGTGTGTTTTTTTTTTGTTTAAAGGGCTTAGTTGTTAGTGGAATACATGTGCACGGACACTGGATGAGTGTGCCTAATTTCAAACTCAAGTGGTTAAAATGTGAAAGTGCACATTACCCACTCTTTCTCAATGAAGTACAAAGAAAAGACATCAGAGGGAGCCATAGACTTTCTGAATGTGCATAATAGTGCAGCTGGATGCACTTGGGGTGATCATAATATGAACAGGCCATGGTTTAATGCCCACGTTGAAATCTATCTCATGGTTTGAAAATTGGAGATTTTTTTTTGGTTTAGACTCTTGTTTCAGTTATAAAGGTAAACTACAAGCACGAATTTCACTTGTGCCCAATTTAAAAATCACTTCAAGTTTAGTGTCAAGATGTTAAAACATCTGCTCAAGCAGAACTGCATTCACACCAAGTGACTTTCAGTTCACGTATGCTGTGCATAGTTCTGTTGCTGCAAAGAATCTGCATCTTTGTAGCTCTTTTGGTATGCCCTGGTTTTGCATATGCACCTTACCTGTAAACTGACTTATCAAGCATTAGACCAGGGATTCTTGAAAATGAATATTATTTGAAACAAAGAGTAGAAAAAAATGAACTAAGAGAAATAGGAAATATATTAGTCTCTATTTTCATTCTTATTGTGTGTGTATTTAATATGTTTTGCTTGTGTAGAACAATTTTCATAAGATAGTATCTTTGCTAGAAATGTGTCCGGTAGAGGTGAAGGCTGAACATGACTCTAACAATTGATTGTACACTTAAGTTTAATACATATAACAAAGATATACAGAATTTGCCATCTGTGGTATCATGTCCCAAATTTTTAGTACTTCAGTTGCCATTTTCCCTCAGTAAGGCTCAATGACATTTTCTAATGAAAACCAGCAAGGTTTTACATCTTTATGCTGCCATGTTTTTTGGCATATCCAGCAAGATAAAGCTTTCAGATTTTTTCTCTTCTCTTTAACTAGGCAGAAATTATACTTCCCCAATCGTGCTGCATTCCCCATGGGGCTGAGGGTTCTCCCCTAGTTGTTACAAAAATGATAACACATCAGGCACAGAAGAAAAGGGATAGAAAAAAGCTAAATGATGGAAGAAAAACTTACAACTTCTCAGAAAAGAAAGTATGTTGAAGAAATCAGCACACAGGACAGATAATAGTCATGCCGCCAGCGTGACTTCTGTCATAAGAACCTTTTTCTAGTTCAGAGGCAGTTTAAACCATTATTTGGAACTCTTATTGCAAAACACTTTTATTTTGCAACTAGCTGTCTGAATTACAGTCTGCATGCTCTGCAACTTATTGCTGTCTTCTGTGGTGTCTCTGGCATCACCAGCTCCTCCCTTCTTCTCCTTCCCTAAAGTTTAGGAGCAGAAGTGTGTTTGGAAGTTTGCAGTCTAGCCTTTACCAGCTGCAGAAGATCTGAAGGAACTGGCTGTAAATATTAAGGTACGACCTAGTTCAATTAATACAAAAAGTCAATATGCTTTCTCACTCAAATCCTAAAAAGGAATTATTTCCTAACAGTGCCTACCTCCAAAACAGAAACAGAACAGAGTCAGGAGTGATACATTTTCACTGTTTAAAAACTATTAATCATAATTTGTGAAGAAAATACAGACGTACTTAAAGTTCTGAATTTGTTCAAGCATTAGACTGGGTGAGACCAAATCGTCCATGTAAAGAATTGTTCATATATGAAAAATCTAGTCATATTTCTACAATGATTTGATTTTAATAACTTGTTTCTCTCTGGATAAACTATTGATCATAGTTCTTCAATGCTATATAACTACATAATTTTACTTGTTGCATGGTAGTGTACTAATTTAGAAATATTTATGAAAAAATTATTCAGAAAAAATGAAATCTGAGGAACTTGTGTTTGTTTTATGTTTTTAAAAACTCAAGTCTGTAGTGGCATGTGTTTTTCAAAAATTTCATGGTTTTCTTACTAACTGTCATATAGCAAAAAAATATACCTCTAGCATATGCTGCAGGTTTTTGATAAGTGAGACAATATTATGGTAATGAATAGCAATTCCAGCTTGTTGAGAGGATTAATAACTCATTTACCTTTTGAAAAAGAAAAATCAATGAATATGTAGTAAATCTTTTTGGGGGCAATTGTCTATAGGAATACATATACTTCTGATATCCATTTGTTATACGGTGAAAAAAGATCCAAGCAAATTGTTCCCTATTTAATGTGCATTGTGTTTCATCACAACATCTTTAGAGGTAAGTGCAGCTGAAGATTCTTACAAATGTATTACTCACTTTCTCTTTGTGATGTCTGTATAATCCTGCAGTTTTTCAGCAGATAAAACCAAAAGAAGACAATATCTGCAAGACCAGCAGGTCTGCGAGACACCTGTACTTTTAGTACTTTCTGCTACACCTTCTCTTCCAAAAAAGTGAACTTCTATTCACATGCAAAACTATCCTTCCTTTATAGCAGCTCTTTTTGTTTTGCTTTCTGTGGTCAAAAAAATTAAAACCCCATAAAACCAGCAAAATTTTTATTTAACACTGAGTGAGGTTACATTTTTTTAGCTTCATAATAAATCTAGAAAGTAAAGGGGACTTTAAGGCCATCATGCAGTGCATAACACACGCTCTTAATGCAGGATGAGTTTTATGAAGTATAAACAGAATTACAATCAATACTAGCTAGATTTTTCTCTTATTTGTTATAGAAGCATGTGCATTTCTTACCTCGTCTGTGTGTGCCATGATATTCACTACGTTGAACACTTCTTCATTTTGAACACTGAAATTATATGCAGAAATACACATAGCACTGCTGCACAGTTATGAGATGATGCTAAAAAGTAGAAGACAGGTAATAAAAGAATGAAGAGGCCTCTGGCTCCCACTTCTATAGACAGTAACTGGAAACTTGCTGCAACTTAAGAGAATAATCTCATACAACCAAGGATTCGTGGCAGTGGTAGTTCTGTGTGACATTGGCATATTTGAGCAGGCTTTAGAAGGGCAAGAAAAAAGCTCTGTGGGTAGATAGATCTTTATAGCTTTTCTCTGAATAAAAATGACTTTCAATAGAAATATAGACAAGGATAGACTGTCCACAAGGAGACAGTAAAAACTCCCTGAGAAAGCTGTCATCAGAACAGACAAAAATCTCGCATGTTCTTGTCTGCTAAAACTCATGAGCTCTGAAGTTTCAGAGATTGTGAGAACATTTACAGACCTCTCAGACAATGCAGGTAGCTTTCATCCTGATTGTTTAGTGTCATTTGTAATCTGTGCTTTGGAAAACGATACAACCAAAATAACAAGGACTTCCTCACAGTTCTTCAAGTTAGCCATGAAGTCATGCAGATCTTCAGCTGATCTTTTTTCTGATTTCCATCATCTTCCTGGTAATATACTCAGATGTGTCTTCACTTGTGTTCAAAACAAGGATAGATTTCATGAGCAAAAGTATTTGGGAACACTATACCTCCTGTGATAAGGTAAGAAGTTCTTTTCTTAATTCTTCAACAAATGCTTGATTTAACAGTTTACAATTTGCTGTTTATATTTTGTTTTACAATTTATCAAGGAGTTGTGGAGTTAAGTTACTGAAAAATTTATTGTCTCCAATTCAAAGCACACTTTTTACATCTCCTTCCTATGTTAAATTCTGAAGAATGAAAAAAAAAAATTATAATGGAGCATTTTTAAATTTTGGTATGTCCCAGTATCCTTAAACAGAGAACAAATATCAAACAGAAAAAGGACAAGATGTTGTGATAATATATCCTAACCAGCTAGAACTGTTTGTAATTGTTTTTTTTAAATACTTCCTTACCTGTAAAAATAAGTAAAAAATAATTTCAAACATTTAGGCAGAAAAGGCGTACAAACCAGTTAATGGGTTGAAGCAATAGCAATATTGGAACTATTGAGAGATTGTAAAACAAAACAAGGTTTCAAGTCAAGAAAAGCTGTCCTTCTAAGGACGTTAATACTTTTATTGTAAAAGTCTTCCTTAATCAGCACCTTTCTTTTTCAAAATTCAGATATTTTCTTATTTTATATTTTGCTAAGTCTATGTACTGACTGAAGCATCTGCAAAGCTGCAAGCTCTCAGCTTTTCAATATATGGAATACATCTTTTCTCTTGTTAAGAAAGCAGTATTCATTGTAAGCAAATTCAGAAAAATAATGAATGTAAAATGTGAAAATCCCCCTTCTTTGTCTACTAGATTGTCCAACATGCAATACAATATCCACAATAGCAAAAATTAACCCAGAACCAATGGGTTCGGCAGGCTGGAAGAAGTATGGAGCTCTGGATATTTGGGTCTGATTATACAGCTCAGAAGATATGTTTAGACTTGGGCTAAACAGGCCTTTCACATATTAAAGCTGCTGACACCAAACAAGGTAACAGTAGCAAGGATTCTGTTCCTGGAATCTGTAGACATTTTTTATCAAAGAAGTGCTTACTAATTTTAAAAAAAGCTCAGCTTTTCAATGTTACTGTGAAAAGAGGGAATGCAGAAGGCACACTGGGAAACAGGATATATCCGGAACAATAGAGAGATGGGTGTTCCTGGGCTAGAAGAAATAACACCACAGAACAAAAGAGAATAAGTTTCATAGAAAATGGATTTGGATACTTTTTTGAATACCTCATATTAGTTTAGCTCTTCTTTTAGATCTCAGCAAGTACAAATTCTATGAGAGTATGCATTAAGATCCAAACCCAATTATTTCTGGAATTTCTAAGTCCGTAGGGTCAGTATTGTGTCTGGACCCATTTATAGGCAGAACATTGACAAAAAGCCTTGTATAGTACACTAACTAAATGCACTAACCTACTTACAGTCTTAATAATTATATATACTTGTAGCTCCCACTCACAGCAATGAGAATTTCAGCTGAATTTTAGAACAGAACATATGCAATCGGAAAATCACACGTAATTGGAAAGGTTTTGGAAGGCTGACGGATGTGTTGCTTAGGTCCATGCACTCCTACTACCCAGTTAAGATCTCAAAATTCCTGAGTTGACTATCCAGTAACTGTTACATTCAATAAAAATTAAATATAGTCTAGGATATATTAATTCATTGTTTGGTTGACATGGGGAAAGAGAAAGATTCAAGCAAGAAGTTCTGGATCCTTCTTACATTGATATCAATGGCATAATTCCCCTCTGTACTAATGAGAGTGCAATTGCTCATTTTAATGGTTATTTCTGTGAGATTTTCTCTTAATTTAAAGCTCAAGAAAGTTCAGACAGGGAAGAGAGGAATGTGAATTTCCATTACATTAACCCTGCACTGTTTTGCATCTACAGGGTTGGGGAAGAGTGGCTAGAAAAATGCCTGGCAGAGAAGGACGTGGGTGTCTGGTTGACAGCCAACTTAACATGACCCAGCAGTGTGCCCGGGTGGCCAAGAAGGCAAATGGCATCTTGGCTTGTGTCAGGAACAGTGTGGCAAGCAGGACCAGGGAAGTGATTCTCCCCTCATACTCTGTACTGGTGAGGCTGAACCTCAAATACTGTGTTCAGTCTTGGGTCCCTCACTATAAGGAACACATTGAGGTCCTGGAACGTGCCCAGAAAAGGGCAGTGAAGCTGGTGAAGGGGCTGGGGAACAAGTCTTACGAGGAGTGGCTGAGGGAAATGGGGTTGTTTAGCCTAGCAAAGGAGATGCTGAGTGGACACCTGTCTACAATTACCTGAAAGGAGGTTGTAGCAAGGAGGGTGTTGGTCTCTTCTCCCAAGTGACAGGTGATAGGATGAGAGGAAATGGCCTCAAATTGCGCCAGAGGAGGTTCAGATTAGACATCCGGAAATATTTCTTCATCAAAAGGGTTACCAAGCACTGGAACAAGCTACCCAGAGCAGTGATTGAGTCGCCATCTGTGGAGGTGTTTAGAAGATGGGTAGATGAAGTCCTCAGGGATATGGTTTAGCAGTAGACAGGTATGGTTGGACTCAATAATCTCAAAGGTCTTTTCCAACCAAGCGATACTATGACTTTATAATTCTATGATCTGAGTTTAAGCTATCTCCAGTTAAAAGATAATTATCTTCAATGGAACTTAAACACTTATAATCTGTTGTGTATGTCAGCTTTTGAAAGATATGATAAAGTAGAAGGCAATTAAATTACAGTAATCCACTCAAAATGCCTGGCAGAATTTGCCATCCAAATGGACTGCAGTGTTATTGTGTTTTATTATTAGTAATTGGTCTTTTAAAGATTATGTGTGATTTGACTCTTTAGTAAGTTAGTAATATTATGCCTCGTAGTATTGATAGCTTAGGATGTAAAGAAACGGTAAAATAAAAATGCTGAGATCATTTTAGTGGTATTTGTTGGAAACTGCAGAAGTCTGTTGTAGTGGCAGTATAATTCACTCCTGCACATCCGATATGAGCATTGTTTCAATCTTTTTTTTGACTTTTCAATGTAATTCTCATTACTAACTCTTGAAATTATGATTATAAAATTAATGTCCCCTTTGGTATTATACAGAAAGATAAATTAATTATATCTAATTACTATAGTCTTGTATTATATTTTTTTAAATATAAGATGCCAGGTTTTAATATATATCTGTGTATTTTTAAACAAAATATCTCATGCAATTGCAATACTCTAAGATCAAGTGTGATTTTACATCACAAAGCATATTATCTTCATTCGTTTATATTATCATAAATCAAACATAATTACTTTCAATTGGTCTCTCTGTACTCTAAGATAAGTTCAAAAAATAAACTAGGCTTCAAGCACTAATTCTGCGCCTTATTTTCACTAGAGATAGTTTGTTGTCTTTCACTGAAAACTGATATTTAGCACCATTTCAATTAACCATGAAAATCATAAATATCCTTATATCTGGTGTGGCAAAATATAAGAGTTCTTCTGTCTTTCTGTATCATGATGAATTCAGCTAAATTATTTACTCATAAAACACAAGCCAGTTTTGCAGTAATTTGCTAATTTTTCTTTTGACTTTTTCCAAAATGTCACCAACTGCTTATTTAAGTTGTTAATCATTAGAATTGCAAATGTTATTTTAATGCAGATGCAATATGGTAAGCAATAACAAAGCCCTACTGTATGAGATACTTTCCAGGTATGTATAATACTGTATCCCCTATCAAGTTCATGCTTTCAAACCCTTCCTCCATAATTGAATTGCACATTTAACAGAAATATCTTCACTGTGTTAATATTTTTGGTTTTGTTTTTCATCATCATTTTTATTTTTCTGTAAATGTGTTTGTCCTTGTTTACACTCACAAAACTGATTTCTGTCTTATTTGGCCAAAGACAGGCACTCTGGCAGTTAAATATTTTTTACAGAATCATTTTAATGGCACATCAAATAAATATAATAAATAAAATATAGGTAAAATATAATGCATTATTTTACAGGTTTTGATACAGCTACAAGTGAATTGCTCTGGTGTTTAATTTTCTTTCTCGAAGCCCAGAAAACCTTACAGTAGGAAACTGATAAATGGTCTGAAAAAGTGCCAAAGTAAAACATTTTCCGCATAGATGAGATAGGATCTATTTAACTTGAGAACTTCACTTGGATCCAAGTTTTAAATATATGACAAAATGAGGCACACATCTCATTTTTCTTATTGCCAGTATAGAAAAGGTGGCTGTCTTTTTTAAAAGATTCCGGAAGGAGAGATAGTCTACTCAGGTGAGCTTTGTGATCTCAACTACGGTTACAAAAATCCAGTTCCCATTTGTTGTATTTATTTTGTAGGTAGATGTAAACAGAAGAGTCAACATGAGTAAGAGAGTTGGACTATGGACCAATATTCTACCTGGACCAGAACAAAGAATCCAGACAAGTCCCACAGCATCTTCAATTTCATTCTCTTCTGGCCACAGATAAATCGGAACTGTAAAGTGGAACATATGTTTAGTCTTATTTCTGTATAGTTTAAATGAAAATATACATTTTAAAATCGGACACTCCGTGCCAAACATGGAAACCATCATAGAATAGAATTTGTATGCAAAGAAACATTCAGATTTTTGTGGTTCCAAAAATCTAGTTCCAACTCCTCTGCCATAGGCAGGGATACCTTCCACTATATCATATTGTTCAAAGACCCATTCATCCTCACCTTGAACACCTCCAGGATTGGGGCATTTTCAGCTTCTTTGAGCAACGTGTTCCAGTGCCTCACCATGATCACAGTAAAAGATTTCTTCCCAACATCTAACCCAAATCTACTGTCTTTCAACATAAAAGCATTACCCTTGTCTATCACTACTCTCCCTGACAAAGAGCCCCTTCCCATCTTTCCTGTAGGCCCCTTCTAAAAACTGGAAAGCTGCTGTAAGGTCTCCTCAGAGTTGTCTTTTTTGCCGACTGAACAAGCCCCAATTTCTTGCCCTGTCCTTATATGGGAGGTGCTCCAGGCCTCTGATAATCTTCATGGCCTCCTCTAGACTTGCTCTAACAGATCCATGTTGTCCTTGTGCTGAGGACTCCAGAACTGAATGTAGTACTCCAGGTGAAGTCTTATGAGAGCAGAGTAGAAGGGGAAAATCACCTCCTTCAACCTGCAGCCCAGGATGATGTTGACTTTCTGGGCTGCAAACGCACATTGCCAGCTCATGCTGAGCTTCTTATCCACCATCACCCTGAAGTCCTTCTCTACAGGATTTTCAATCCATTCACTGCCCAGCCTGTATTTGTGTTTAGGATTGCCCTGACCCAGGAGCAGGACCTTGCACTTAGCCTTGTTGAACTTCATGAGATTTGCATAAGCCCACCTTTCAAGCCTGTCCCTCTGGATTGCATCTCTTCTTTCCAGCATGTCGAGTGCACTAAACAACTTGGTGTCATCATCAAGCTTGCTGAGGGTACATTCAATTCCACTGTCCATGTTTGTGACAAGGATGTTAAACAATAACAGTTCCAATAATGACTCCTGAGGAATGTTGCTTATCACCGGTTATTTAGCTTATATTTTCTAGAAGCCACATTGAAAGGAAAAGTTATTGAGGGTTTAATTTTAGGCTTCACCGTAGTATACACATTTTCAAAAAGTTTGAGTACTTTCTAGAGACTAAAATATTTTTTTTTTCCTTGAGCTAGCAGTCTGATATTAGATCCCATCATTGGATTGGGAAACTACATGGGCAAACACCCAGCTTTATTATGCCTATTTTTAGAACATTATGTGTGAACCCAGATCTGCTCAACCCCTGAACATTTGTCTGTGGCTACTTTCCAATAAACAAGGCCTAACTGGAAAAGTAATGATCTCTGTTTGGACTTGGCGAAAGAATATGCTTGGGATACAGCTTTGTTCATGTTGAAAACTTCAACTTAACAATGTTGCTGCATCGACTAGATATCAACACTATTCAAGGCCAGAAATTAGGTCTCTTCAAATTTTGGGCTTGCAACGAAACCTATGCATTTTAAAATTTCAGTATCACTAAGAACATAATTTGCAGTATATTTTTTTTACACAGAAACCTGTATTTTTTGAAATCTCTGGTGCTGTGAAAAACATTTGTATGAGATGATCTTTTTTTTCCTAAGCAAAAATGCTTTAGTTGCATTGCTGGTTTGATTGTATAATTTAAGGACAATTTCATAAATGTAGCATCTTAGAGAATACCATAGTTTTTCCCGATATTTTTCTGATTTACTTTTACACAGTGCATAGGAGCTCACTTTCACTGCATAAATTGTAGTCCATAAACTGAAAAGTAAAAATAATCTAAAAATAAAAATAACTCTAAACTTAGTTTTTAAATGATTGCACAAAGGATTGTCAGGCATTCTTTTTCAAAACTACCTGTGGCCTGCCCATGGCCTTTGGTAGAATAAAATCATGTAAACTGAAGAAAAATGAGGAATGAAATACATATCCTGCAAAAGATACTGGATGTGGTCAAATGGTTATGCATTATTATAGTAGTATGTATGCACCAAATGACAGAGCAAAAAAAGCTTCATTTGATGAAGCTGTATATCTAGGAGAGGCAATCAAAGATACTTAAAAGGACAGAGAGATAATTAAAGTCAGCAAAAAATGAAAGTCTCAGAAAAAACCTACTTATATTTTTCTGAAGAAATATTACATCATTATTCCTATGGCTAAGTAAACATGCTCATGGTCTGTCATTTCTGCATTGTTTCATTTAGCTAGGAGATTCACCTGCTGAAGTGTAAATTTTTTCCTTTGTGTACTGAGAGATGAACTGAATATATTTTACATGCAGTACTAACAAATTATTTCAATGGTAATTTCAAATATATAATACAACTTCAGTATAAGTTCATTACTAGAAGATATGCATGATATTAGTATGTATAAATATAGGTAAGAATAGTGCACTTTTTTACTCATTAGATGGATATGCTTAATAACATGTATTGCAAGGGCTAAATATAGCTATTTCACTTGCACAAAAATTAAGAATTTGAGTCTAAATATTAGGTAATTAATATTGCATCTTCTGGTTTTCAAAAGAACGATGATGTACCCAGAAATTTGGTAATCCCACTGAAATTTCTAAAAATATCATTCACAATTTTTTTCTTTCTTTGCCCTTATCTATTTGTCAGCATAAAAAGGTTTCATTGTGCTGTTTCATCAATAACAAATATGCTTGTAAAGGTATTTTTTCCCCTTCTGCTGACAATAGTTCCACATGATCATACCTTTTACAAAGCAGAGTTATTTAGGGAAACACAGCAGTTGCCCTGTCTCAGCATTAGTTAAAAGGAACTGTATTCATCCCCCTAGCACTCTACAAATGCTGAATGGGATCAGTGAACCAAATCCCCCACAAACTCGGCTATAAAAATGACTTATCACAGCATGAGGACCCTAATTTCTCTGGCATTGCTAGCACATTATAGAATTGAGGTTATGCTACCTCTCGAAGCACCCAAGCAAATAGTTTCACCAAGAATGCTGTTTGTTATGTGGAGGTGAACATGTTTGCCTTGCAAAGTATGCCATTAATGACCTCACATGCTTATGGGACCAGAGAACAGGTATTTGACAAGTGCTTATAGCCAACTTCAAATTATCAGGCTAAGTTTTGTGTGTTTCAGTGAGCGAAAGATGATTTATAGCACCAAAGCTGTGGATGTGGCTTCTGCCAAAGGGATACTGAAAAGGTGGTATGAAGGAATAAGATGGCTGGTGGAAATCAAATGGACTCAACAGTAGGAACTTGCTAAGTCAGGAGAAGGCAAAAATCTGAAACAGTTAAATAATGTGGTTGAGACAAAGGAAGCAGAGGACTCTCATGGGATCACTTCACACTCATTGCGCAGCTGAGGGCTGGGAGAAGGCCAAAACAACTGGTATTGCCAAAACAACTACCACAAGTGCAAGCACATAGTATTCCTCAGGAATCAGTAATCCTGCCTGTGCTGAAACCACGGAGACCTCTGAGGCTGCCTTATCATCTAGCCGCTGTGTTTGCTAGAGGATGAAGGTCATACTCCAGTCTCTGTCCATGGCTGCATTGTCTAGACTTTTGTCACACTCTGCCACTAGCGGAGAGGGACTCGGCACAGGCAGACCTGAGCTCTGCCTGTCATGCAATGGGCTGCTCTGTTTCTTAAGCCTGAGCCGCATGTCAGGGGTGCTGTAGAAACAGCTGGAGTCTGCACCATTAGGACCACCACTGCTCACAATGCACGAAGTGAAATAAAAAATTCCACTTAATTCAGGATTATGTTTGTGATTAAAAAAGTATTACATATGCAGCATTTGGAAAAAAATAGTGTGTCTGATAATTATTTCAGTTACACTCCTGCGTCTTCACCTACCACTATGAGAACAGACAAAAAATAGTAGCACAAGATTACTGTGTTCTACAACACTGCTGAGAAGCATACCTTGGAAAACAATTCTTTTTGCTATGATTTGAATTTGATGGGAGGTAGTAGGCTTGGCTGTGCTGAATGAAACAAAGAGGCTAGGGTTTCTCTTTTACTAGAAATCGAGGGTTGCAATATTTATTTCATATAATAACTAAGTAACAGTTTAATAATTTATCAATTTTTCTACCCTTAAAATACATCTTTACCAATGTATTCATCTTACAACATCCCACAAGAAGCTAGAAAGCTCTAGCATAGAAACAAAAACTTTCCTGTGAACAGAAATATAGACTAGGACTGAGTTATGTAGAGGATATGTTAGTAAGAATGACTAACACTGTTATTATTCTTTCTTATGATGGTGAATTTGTGTCATATAATTAAATGGAAGACCATACATCTAAATAATTTTGAAATATTTGTCTTAACCTGATTAGTCAATTAGTAAAAAAAAAAAATAAAATATTACAAATGAACAAGTTCACTAAAAGAAAAGGAAAAAACAAGTTCAACTATCAATTACCAAAGTAGTACTGTTCATTACTGATAGAAGGATATGAGTGGCAATAAATTGGGGAGGGGTAGATTTAGACTAGGAGGAAATTCTTCACAATGAGGGTGGCGAGGCAGTGGAAGAGGTTGCCCAGGGAAGATGTGGATGCCCTAGAAGTGTTCAAAGCCAGGTTGGATGGGGCCTTGAGCAGCCTGGTCTAGTAGGTGTCCCTGCCCATGGCAGGGGTTTGGAATTAGATGATCTTTAAAGTCCCTTCCAACTCAAATAATTTTATGATTCTATGACTTCATGAGATAAATATATAAAATATATTAAGGGGTAAATTTCAAGAAATTAGCCGATGAAGAAAAAAACCATCATTTCTAGACAGCGATAAAAAATATATTTATAACATTAAAAAAAAGGAAGAAATTAAATAAATGAGAAAAAAAGTGAAGTTAAATGAAGAAAAAGAAAAAAAGTAGCTACTGCAGAATGGAGACATATTTTCTAACAGAATCTGAATGTAAAGTTCCCTCAGAGATGCCATTTTTAGTATTAGTTGAAACTGCTTTACTTTAACTTAGATTTATCTCAGTGTAGGAAATATGAATGATTTAGGGTTTCCTCTAAAGAGATAAATTTTAGAATTAACAGTCTGAGGGCTTTCTTTGCCACTGACATTTCAATCCAGAGCTGATCTATGCAGTTTCCAAGAGCTGAACAGATAAAACCCAGCACTTTACTGTGCAAACAGTGGAACCAGTGTCACTTGTCTGTTCACAATTTCATTTGTTCTGATTGTTCATAGGTAAAAAGAGCAGTCTTGTTCAGTGTATTCATTTCTGGTCACCCGGCAAACAACATATGGGATGTGTCAAGCCTTAGATGAGGACAACTATTTCTTAAGTTACTAGGAAAACTGAACCAAATAAAACCTAGGCACAGGCAATTTGTTAAAACCATGCACTATTTAAATTTATGGTTATTAAAATATTCAAGTAGATAAATGAGGAAACTGGGCTTATAACCAGACAGATTAGACTGCATGGTAATTTTCTGTGTTCTTAAGTCTCTAATCAGCAACAAGAAGAAAAACATTTCTCTGCAACTGGCTTTATCTGATTTCTGTTTATTAAAGTGGAACCCAAATAAATAAACAAATGGGGAGTTGCTGTCAATTAAGCTATCCCTGTATAGCTAATTGACTGCATTTGATAGGAAAACATAATTGTTATCGGCAGTCTTGAATGCAGCTGGGAATGTAAGAAAAAATGTGCTCCAGAGACCATCTGCAGTTTCCTCAGACAGTGACCAGCAGTTTTGAGGGCACATATGTTTCACTGGGAGCAGGGAACAGAGACCTCTTCCTGTGCAGCCAGGCATGCCTCTGGGCTTACTGTATATTGTCAACATCAAAGGAAACACAGAGTCACAACAGCCCAAGTTGGAAGGGACTTCAAAAGTTCACCCGTTCCAATCGTTCATGAGAAAGGGAGCTTAGATGAGATTATCTAGAACCCTGTACCACTGCATCTTGAAAATGTCCAGTGATGGGTACTTGACCATGCTGCTGGGGAGATTGCTCTAGTGATTGATTGTCCTCAGTATAATAAAAATTCTTTCATACTCTGAGATGAAAACTCTCCCAGTGCAACTTCTACCTGTTGCCCCTTGTCTTCTCCATGTGGCCCCTTGTGAGAAGAGAGCCTCTGTTCTCTTCATAGCTGCCCTCCACATAGTGGAATATAGTGATGAGGTCCCTCTGAGCTTCCTCTTCTCCATTGAGAAAAGATGCAGTTCCTTCAGTCTTTCCTTAATAGCAGGTTCTCCAGCCATTTGATCATCTTCATAGCTCTCCTTTGACCCTTTACAGTCTTCCTTGAATCGTGGAGACCAGAACTGTGCACAGAACTCTGGGTGCAGCCTGACAAGCACTGAATAAAGTGTGATGATCTTGATGATGCAGCCCAGGATGCAACTTGCCTTAATCGCTGCTGACTCATGTTCAGCTTGTGGTCCACCAGAACCCTCAGGACGCTTTCAGCAAGGCTCTTCCCCAGCCACACAGATCCTAGCCTGTGTGGGGCTCCTTGGTTATGTGATCCCAAGTGCAGAACTTAGATATTGTCAATGTTTGTACAGGTCTTCCTAGTCCACTCTGCCAGCCTGTCCAGGTCTCTTTGAGAGATGGCTCTCCCTTCTTATGTGTCCACCTCAACACCCAGTTCAGTGACATCAGCGAACTTGGTGAGGGTTCTGTCAGTTCCATCATCCAGCTGCTTTATGAAGATGTTGAACAGTGTGGGGCCCAGTACCGACCCCAGGGGAACTGCATTTGTGACAGGCTGCCAGCCTGAGTAAAAATGCTGGTCCTTTTAAACAGAAGTCTCTTCAGAATTGTTCTTCTCATTCAATTACTGCCTCAAAAAATACGGGCTCAAGGTCATGAACCAAAATTACACAAATTCTTCCTTTCCTTTGTCACTGGTATTACTGTTTCATATTCTGTGTAGCTGAAGTATACAGACTATGGCTTTTGTATGGAAAATGCGGGCTTGTATGGAAAATATTGAGAACCATAGCCTTCAGTTAGCAATTCCACCCTTTCTTCTTTCATTTTCAGATTAACAATATTATTTACATACTACATCACTTTTCCTTTGCTCTTAGAGTGCATTAGAAGGTTTTCCTTAGCTGACCACTACTGTTGTTTGTTTTCTAATTTTCTAACATAGTTGTGGCCTCCAAGTAACTAAAAAAATAAAAAAGCAAAATGCGACCTATTTTATTGACAAATAAATCAGACCCAAACACTAAAATTTCATTTGGAGGCCACCTGCTCCAGGAAGAAGTAAGCTACTGTCATTTATAGCATTCATCTTTGTTTCTACGTGGTAAACTGGACTGTCTAATTGTTGAAAAGGTGAAAGGCTGTCACATGAACAATCAGCCAAAACCTGGAGGACAAAATGAGAGGAAGTCAGGACTGAAGAGGAGGTCCCATTTCTTTTCTTGGACAAGGATCAGGTCTGGGGGAAATCTGTTTTGGAAAATGGCATCCAAGTGAAAGAGTGTGTTTTCAGTAATGATGGTAACTGTTTAGGTTGAGGTGATTTTTAGTTCAGGTACAGTGAGATACATTTCTCTGGGAGATGAACAGTTCTGCCACCAGGCAAAGGTATGTTTTTTGTGAAACACAACAGATGAAAACTGTCAGAAATTTGCCTTTAATGTTTTAAAAATTATAAATAAAGCCTGCACTGTCTGGAAAAACTTGTCTGAATTTTAGCAGGCAAAAATCATATTTTTTTTCAGATAGATGCAGTATAACACCGATACTAGTACACATGTCATAGGTAATCTTTTTTCTACTTATTCTTTTGCAAAAGGTGTGAGCACAGTGAAAAGCATACGTTAGCCTAAGGTTAAAGAAACCAGCCCTCTCTAAATTAAGACTCACCTTCCCTATATATTCTGTCAACCCAGCTGAATTTGCACCATGCTGTCACTGTCTTGCATTCCTATTGTGAAACCTCTCCTTTTTTTTTAATTATTATGATCCTTCAAAGCAAACTATATTTTTGTGTTGATGTTCAAGAATACTTTTTACATCTACTGAAATGAGCATAGTAAAAATAAATTTGTATGATGAGATTGCTATTTCCATTTTAGATAAAAGTTAGTTCAATTGCAGTTCTCACATGAGGGAGAAAGCAGGTGAGACTGAGAAGCGTTAATTTGAGATCTGCACATAGGAACACTGTTTTTATCTTACATATAACCTGCCCTGTTCTGAAGAGTGTCACATCTACAATGCTTCTCTGTGTTGTAATGATACCAAGAACATTACATTTTTGCTGGAACTGTGCTATCAAAAATAGATATAAAGTAATAACAGAGTTTTATCACTTTCTAAGATAATGAGAAAGCCATTACTAAGGTGGACAAGCTAATTGTCCTAGGAATTGATGCATTTCAAGTTGGGTGTCCTGGAGAGCTAAGAGGCAGCCCCTGAACACAACCTAGATCAAAAATCCATCTTCCAGGTTAGAATAGGGCAGAAACGTGCTGGTAAGATTCAAATGCAACGTTTAAATTCTTTCAGCTTTTTCTGCTAGCAAGAGAGCTAAATTATAAGTGCTATGCTATGGTTATGAGCCTATGAGTTCTTTGTACACAATTAATTAATAAATCATGTAACCAAAAAGTGAATTTGACTATTACCTGTATAAATTAATTGCAAAGTTTAAGTTTCGTGATTAAGCTAATGTAAAATGCAAATATGTTTGGGAACCAATACTTTTCTGGTTCTGAACATTTTTCTCCATAAAACTATATCATAATGCAAACTTTCAATAGTAGAAATATTTTTCAATTTTTTAAAAATCATCTTCCCTTCTGAGAGGACAGAGTTGTTTGGGTTTTGTTTTTTTTTTTTTTTTTTTTTTGGTCAATTTTTATGTCATTAACGCTTTGTGACTGTAACTGTCAGAGTTCTCCTGATCTGGTTTTAGGTAGAGTCCAGTTTTCTAAAGTCTAGTAAAAAGAGTATATGTTAAAATGGAAGATGACTCATGGTATTTGCCTCAGGAAAACAAACATTCCTTACCCTCTATTTTGAGGAGAACTTAGGAAATATCTTGATTATTTACTGATTTTAGGCAATTATCTGTGGAAATGGTGTTTCAGGGTAATACAAGATTGTTTTGATACTGACATATTCTGCTTTCTCCTTGCAGACTCAGTAATGATCAGCATAGTTTTGCTCCCAGATCTCCTACCTATATCTTGTGCTTTAGTTATCCTTCTTCCTGCTTCCACGCTGGCAAACAAGAGAGGCACATTTTAGATATGAACAGGTTTTGCCTTCATGATTCTCAAACTAGAAATTTTCAAAGGCATGAAAACCCCCCTCAGCTCTGTTTTATTCTAAGAAAATTCAAAATGTAATAAATTCCTAGTATTTGTTTCTGCAAACCTGTCCTGAATTAGGAAGGTCGGGTTCCTTCTAGAACAAGGAAAGAATATTTTTCTCAGGAAATCTGCTAAAGTCAACCCTACTGTTTCTTATTTTAACAAGTAGTTTGTAGCTTTGAATCACAAAATCTGCATAAAGCAACCTGTTAAACAAATATTCAGGCAGATTAAATTACCTATGCCTTTACATTTCAGCTGAGATGAAACAGCAGAACATTTTAATTCTGTTATTCAAAAGTATTTCAGAAAATGATTGAAGACAGATGTTTAGTTCTTATTTCTAATATAACACTGTTCACATTTCTTGTTACTCAGGATTCAACAGTTTTACTGTCTAGTTATGAAACATGAATGAGATCAATCGCTAGATCAATAGTCTCAGAGTTTTTCTGAAGATTATTATCATTGCTTTTGGAGAAAGGTACTGAGGTTGATTCTGTTCTTGTATAATTTACCATTAGTCAGGATATATATTTAACAAAATACTAATTGAACTTGCAAGAATAATTTTAGCAGGAATGTCTAAGGTACTTGCAGTCCTACATCCCATATAAACCAGATTACAGCCAAGTCTATTAATCACGATATGTACAATACCATGCAAAGACTTGGATGACAAGCTTTTGTATTTTTTGTTTCATTTTGAAATAATTTCAGAGGCATTTCTAATGCTCTAAGCATAAGCCACGAAAAAAAGCTACAAACTTATCAAATGATAATATAGTAAGTACCTGTGATGATGTCTTTTCATAGAATGAATCATAGAATGGTGTGGGTTGGAAGTGACCTTAAAGGTCATCTAATTCCAGCCTCCCTGCCATGGGCAGGGACACTAGCGGATATTAAATAAGGCATTTTAAGTTTTTAAGTGGTATTTATGGGAAGTTTCAGTATTCAGTTTAGAATAATGAGTTGAAAAACTTCACAGACTTCCTTCTTTTTTTTCTAATACACCAGTGTTTTATCTGGTTTATCTGATATTAGAATATCGACATATTAGACAACCCATATATCTACACATTCTGAGAGTTTTATCTTGCACTTTAGTGCTGATTTCTTACGTTGATTTTTCTTTCTCCAGGATAATTTTTTTTTTTTACCACAGACATCTAAATAAATATTCAATAATAAATTGATAAAATTTAATAAGAAATCAGCCAAATTTTACTTAAAAATAATCTAGTATTTTATGACCTAGATTAAATATTTCCATTCGCTTGCTTGTAGGTCAAAATATTAGATGTGCCAAATAAGATTTATTTTACACAAAAGTTTTCTCGTAGAGTACTTGACTTCTACAGCAAGGATTCTTCCCTAGTAAGATAAAAGCATTTTTAAATGAACTTCAGAATACTGTGATTTTTCTAAATTATTATTTATTCTTTCAGTATACTGACCTTTCATTTGATTATATATTTTTTTCATCATTTTTTGTTTGTTTACTTGTTTCTATGTACCACACGAATAGTAAAATAAAAAAATCAGGGACTTGCAATACTGCTGTAATGTATCATAAGCATCCTTTAGAAGGGAAAACAAGGAGTAAATTTATACAAGATAGAAACAGTCAGAATTTCTTGGATATAACGTTGGGGATTTTGTTGTGGTTTGTGTTTTTTTTTTAATTTTTATCGGCTGAGATGATCCAAATATTCTCTTTTCAGCTTTGATATTTTAGTCTTCATTTTGGTTTTATTTAAAGTAAAATTAATTTTTTTCATGTGCAAAAGTGCAATAAAATGCATTAGTCCCTTCCAAACCAGGATTTTTTTTGGGAGCTTACAAGGGAGAAAGACTGAGTTTCTTTTCAGCTTTAAAAGAAAAATAAAGTATGAAAGTATAACAGCTACTGAAAAGTACCCCAAACAACTAGTAATCAATTCTTTAAGACATTAGAAAGCAAAAATAACTGTGTTTACTAGAACTTATATTTTTCACTTCTTTCAATAAGATCTAGATATGTTGACTGTCTCAGTCAGAGACTTGTTTCTGCAGATGTAGCTTCAGAAATGCAATTAAATATCTGGCCCAAGTGGAGGAGAAGCAAATTATCAATTCAGTGATACCATATAGTACACTTTTTACTTGCTTATCTTGGTTAGTATATCCTTTACTTGAATGATTCTTATAAAAATCAAATGGACTTTGTTTTCTTATTCTTATTTTTGACATGTATGGTGTATTGGTTAATTTAATTAATTTTAAAGCATGTAATAGCTGCTAGTTTAAATCTTTTTTTTCTGAATAATTTTAATTATATTTCTTAATAATTTTAATAGATTTAATTCTTAGTCTTAATATTGACATTAACAGTAAGTAAAAATCAATTACCTAGTAAAGACATCAATACTTTTCTATCTGTTGCAGCACCAAAAAAAAAAAAAAAATATATATAAAAACTAGTAACTAAAAAAACTGGCTATTAAGCCATGGAATTGCTTCAGTAAACTTACATAGACATGAGATTAACTGAAGGCAGGAGCTGCAATTTAAGCTTTAGAACAATGTTAAAAAAATAAGGAGAATTTTGTTAAACATTCTTCACAAACCTTTACACAATCTTTTCAGGTGGGGAAGTGTGTGAATACTTAATAAAGTTAACCAATAAGTTTAACAAAGTTATTTCTTTTTGGACAGTTTATTTTATTTTCCACTCTTACATGTAAAATATTCAATTATTTTAGGCTAGACAGGACGATAGCTGCACTACAGTTCAAAAATCCCCTTTGACCTATTACAGAACTCTGTTTTTTAAAATGATTTCTTATTTTAAAGCTGATTTATACTGTCCTTATTTGTCACACCACCAAATACATAAAAATTCTAACTGCGGTAGAAAATCAGTTGGGTTGGAAGGGACCTTAATGAGGTGGTCTATGTGTACATCATGCTAGTAGTTTGTATACAGGTTTCACTAATATTCAGTTTTCTTCTCTCCCTGCGATGGACTGGAACTGGTCCAGTTCTATCCGATGCTAGGACTGATCATCAATGGTCGTGCAACCTGGATTGGTATTTTCATCACTAAACACTCACAATCACCCTCTTCTTTACCTATTCTAGTTGTTTTTCTCTTGAGCATCATCATCATAATGCATCTATATTTTAATGACATCTATGTTCTTGTTTCTTTTCTCTTGCATTCACTTTCAATGGTCTTACTGCAGAAAAGTGAACTAACAGCTCAATTGAAATAGGCCGTAAATACAATAAGGACACTCAGAAGCAGACATTGTGTTCCCAGCAGTCTGTATTTATAATACCCTTAACAATTTGTTTGCACAAAAGCACTGTCATAGAGGTAAGATTCATCTGTAGACAGTGTTCTTTATGGATAGGTAATTCAAATTTAGAAGCAGCACATAATGAACAGACATGCAATAAAAATTAAAGGTTAGGGATGTTACCTTCTGAATGCCAGGTCAGGGCTGCAGTAAAACTTATTTTCAGCTTAGCATATGGGCAGTACTATTAGGGACTTAACTCAGTTGAGTAATGCAAACAAATCACGCATAGCCTCAGGTACTTATGTCTAGCAGTTGAAAAAATCCCCAGCCCTAAGAGTGCACATTTAATATCTAAATTTGCAACTTACATTTTCTTTCAGGAACTTAGTATTATTGTCTTCAACAACCATTTGCTAAAGACAACAAGTGGTTGCTTTCAGCAACAATGACCACTATCTTTGCCTTCATGTGTTCTTTGATTGACTAGAAATACAATTTTTTCAATCTCATTTTTTATTGAAGAAAAAAAAAACCAGAGGCTGAAGAGTTAAAGGGCTTAGTATGGAACAAGAGACAGCCCTTTAAAATAAGCACTGAGTCTTAAGGTGGGACAGCATGAAGTGAATTGTAGAGACTTATGTTTCATTGAGGAAAATTACCATTTGGAGTCATTTCTCTCCAGATATTTCTTGGACGTTAGATGCCCCATTTTAGACATCAAAAGCTTGGTAAGATGCATCTTTTCCACTTGCAAGCAGATCTATAGTTGTTTGATTCAGACATCTTTGTTCAGGCAGACTCTTTCAGGTTATTATAAAGCTGGCTTTTGTGGTGTTGTTTTTGATTTTTTTTAAGATGCCTTAGGAATATTTCTTACAAGGTATAAAATTTTGAAATCACTTCAATGTATGCATAACATTTCTCATATATCGTGAACCATGGACTATTAATTCTTCCAATTCATTTTCCACACCAGTGATACTGCAGAAAGTACTTCCCTGTTTACATCTTTCTCTCCGATGTCTGTCTCCAACACAGGAACTTTTTCCAGTGTCAGTATCTCTCTCTGTTTTCCTTTGTTCTTTGGCAAACTTAAAGCAAAACAAAACTGCAACAAATAGTACAGTTAATAATTACATAAATAGTTTACAGTTTGTGCTCATTACTTACCCATGAGGATTTTATGTGAATTAATTTGAGATGATAGTTGTGAGGTTAAAGTATGCATAGGGGAGATAATGATTCCAGGCAGTTCTGGTGCTATTCACTTTGAGATCCAACAACAGTAATATAATAAATTAACTATTGCACTCTGGCTTTTGTTGCATCATGAAAGCACATGTCCAGGTCACTTTCAACAGAGAAAACTCAATTCAAACAGTTATTTCTTTCAGTTGTTTACTGTGATGTAAATGCAGATTAGACAATATTTCATCGAAACCTACTACCAAACAGGAAATCTGTGCATCCAAAATCTTAGATATATGAAGACATTAACATATATTTACTAGTTGCAGGCATCCAGGGCCATCAAGATGTGTAAAAATATTTGTATGTGAATAGTAAAATGGATATAGAAATGTAAAAATAAAACATGGGAACCTATTCATATACAGAAGGGTAACACCAAATATTTCAACATTTAGCAAAGCTAATGTAAGTGTGCTTAGGAGCTACAGGCATATAAATGCACATTTCTGTACATAATTTCTGCTGAGATTTGTATTTTGGAAAAAAATGCATATACAGACATCAAATGATATAAGCCAGAGCAAATCTCAAATCCCTTAAAAAATAGTTATGAAAAGGAGACTATTTTTAATACCTTTGTTTTACAACCACGTGGGATGATACATTGTAAATTTATTACCTTGGTGTTGGTTTAAACTTCTGCAAGAGCTCCTCTGGATGGTGGCACTGTCTCCTCAGATAATGTTGCAGGATCTTCTGGAGAGTTCCATGAGTTATATAGTTACGTGTAATAAAAGTACAGCACAGTAAACATTGTAAATTAGAAATAGTAATTGTCTCAAACAGAAGTCCACAACTACCTTTCTGTCCTGCCTAAACTACCAAAAAGTCCTATTATATTGCAGAGTCATAGAAAAAGCAAGCCAAATATTTCACAAAAGTTTTCTAGTAGTCCTCTCAGATGAGCACAATGTGTTACATTCATTCAATGGATATTTTAAAGTTTTCTTCAAAAGGCTCTACTTCCTTCCAAATTCTCCATTTGCTGCTGTATTCAGTGCATGGCTGCTAAATCTGGGGGGATTCTGGGTGTGTTTACCTTGGACATCCACTGAGATATTTAAACAAAATATACAAAAGACACCTAATTTTCAAAATGACAGATAAACAAAAGAGGAGATGAACAGTGGGGTAAATGTGGAAACTGTGTGCCTACAAGCTATGACCCAGTATTAAAATACACATAGTAATTCATTAAAATGCATGTAACTGAAGTTGTTTCATTGGATACCTTATGACACGGCAGTAGCATGCTTCTAAGTGCCTTTTACTGCTTTCCTATGTTTCCTTATATTCAAAAGTGCATTGACTGAGGATAATTAGGCTACTCTGACTTGGCAAGAGGATTTCTCACCTGTCAAGGCTACATAAAGACAATCCCTTTCAATCCAATTGGGGATTTCCCCTGTCTGGATACAATCAAACACAATTTTCTCAGTTTCAACATATTCTAATTCAGACTTCGCATTCCCAAGATTTCTGAAAAGCTGCATTGAGATCTGTGTCCTGTCATGGGAAAAAAACCAAACCAAAACAAAACAAACAAAAGAGCAGTGTGTGCAAGGAACTGGTTACTTAAATAAGTAAAAGAAAAGAAAAAGATGCAATTACCTGGAATATGAGGAAGAAATATTTGCTAAACACATAAGAAGAAAAAGATGCTGATGTTGTAGCACAGGCTTGCCAAACAAGCTAATTTCAGTATAATTTACAATACACGGGATAAAGCTTGCATAAGCCAGGTAAGCTAAAATATTTTCCTGCTTTTTGTAGCTCGTGTTTCTAAGTTCC
Organism: Cuculus canorus; assembly: GCF_017976375.1. NCBI lineage: Eukaryota > Metazoa > Chordata > Aves > Cuculiformes > Cuculidae > Cuculus > Cuculus canorus. Next base: position 27,024,531 of record NC_071441.1, on the reverse strand, counting down.
TTGATTTCTTCCTCAATATAAATGTAGACTCTATTTTCTTCCCCCCCTCCCCTATCTATATCTGGAAATTATAATAGTATTCTTTAAAATGTACTTGGTCTCTCAAGACAACTCATTGTTTTTCTGTACAATTTCTGTCTCTGCTTTATTAACTATCCAGTATACCTTTTTTCTGCTTTATTAACTACCCAATATACCTTTTTTCATCCATAGGCTCCTTTCCATTAAATACTTCATATGACAGAATATCAGCTTGAGCAATATTAAAGACTTCTTTCCAATCAGCCTTTTCATCCTCGTTCTTCCTCATAAGCTGACTGATGTACTGTTGTGCTTCAGGGACATCACAATATATGGTGTGGACCTACAATGAACCAAAAATTAGATCATATTTTCTGTAACGCTGGCACACCTATTATGTAATTTGTGTAGTTCACCTGATCAGAGGGATAGAAATCCATGTTTTTTTCCATCATGCTATTCTTACACTTTACTAGTTCATGTTTTAAAACAAGGCCAGTTAAGGAGTGTGCAAGTTGGCCTCATCAGTTTTCTATAAGCTGACTTTCAGCGTTCATATTTCTTTATTCCCATGCATCATTCTGAAAATCTTACCTTTAAATCAACATATGTAAAACATCTTTTCCATATTATAGGACAATAACAATAATAAATTAAAACACACTGTTTTTCCATTTTGAAGTTTTTAGAAAACCCAATATAATAATTTTCCATCTTTGCAGTAAATGAGTTCTTACCTTCTTGATGAGAGTTTTCATGAATTCTAGTACTGCAATTTGAGGCTTCATTGCCTTGTTGTATCTTCTTTCACTCCATAGGATCTCAGTGACTTCTCTCTCTCGTTTCTGTAAAGACAGCTGTATCATTTGCAAGATGGTGCATGCTTGCCAAAAATATCCCTTTTCCATTGACCATTCAGGCTCCTCTTCTTCATTAGCTACCTGTGGGGCCACAAAGATAACTCTTATACATTAAGCCAGGTTATAGATTTCCATTCAATTCACATGAAATCGCCATGATTTTAATGAGCAAGGTAGAGTAAAAATGCAGAAAAGAAAAAGGATATAGTTTTTATAATCCAAAGAAGTAGATCTTTAATAGGTTTGTTAGCAAAGTTTATTCTATCCTATATTATAATCACTGTAGCAATAGTGTTCTCTCACTGATCACAGAAGGATGTGTTTTAATCATTCATCACCAATGTATCATTCTCAAGCCATGTATATAGTTGTACAGTTTTTACTGTCAGTGAGTGCCATGGTTTACTTCAGCCTTCACTCGAGTTGGCCTGATTACCTTTGAAACACCTGCAATAATCATAAAGAGAACCATTTACATTTCCATTTTTGTGCTCACTTGTTCTGTTTTTAATTGTAAAATCACTGACACATCTTCTTTTTCTCTTTCTGTTTTTTCAGACTTTTGCTGAAGCTTTTTTATCTGGAAATTCACGAGGCTATGCATTCTTTTCACGTATAGACTGATGTTGTGAAGTTCCTGCAAAGCTAAATTGAAAACAATAAGAAACAGGTAAGAGCAACTTAAGCATTTCTAATATGCAGTTCCAAGAATATTGTCTAGGTAGGCAAAATTATCTCCCTGTAGATTTTAACTAACTAATAGTAATGAAGAGTTTCATGTATTTACTAAACTCAAATAATTTTAAAGGATCTGTGCTTTGTTTTGTTTTGAAATTCAAAATAGAATGCTACAAGTGCTGAAATAAATGTACTCAAAAATCATTGCTGACTATAATAAGCCAGTTATGCTAATGAGTTTGAAGTCATGACAGGTATCATTTGTAGCTTATTATTCCACCTGTGACACATTACTGCAATAGAAAGGATTATACTGATTTCAGCCTGTGTGCAACTCAGTATAAACAGATAAGCAAAGAGGAAAGAAAATAGCAAGAAACTGTGGCTGAAATAAAAAAAACTCACTCAGTGTGTGCTGTGTATAAAGATAATCTATGTTTTTATGCAAATTTTTTTGAATCCAGACCTGCAAGACAAAAAAAAGGAAGATAACAGGAAATTAATATTACCAGTTTTCATTAATTTTTCTTGGAACGAGTAGTCAATGATAGTGAATTAATGTCGCTGTTTATAGGCACAGACTAGTGAAATGGAATGTTGTGTAGTAATTTGCTGTTACTAGAAAAGAAAGTGTAGAAATAAACCAGAGACTGTTCAGACTCTAATGTTTTCACAAGAGACTGTACCAAGATGTCCTATGCTTTTATTTTCTTCAGCATTTGTCCACATAGTGAAAGATAAGACAAAAAATTATAGAGACTCGGGAAACAGCTAAAGAACAAAAGCTTTGGAAGCACAGTCCTAAGGCAGCCCTGAAGAAATAGTTGTGTGATTCAAATCTTGCAAGCATTATTTGGTCTAATAGAAGATATTCCTTCTTTCTACAAACCTTAGAGCATTGTAAAGACTGATTTTTCAAAGTTTATCATTCAGGAATAGGGCATTATGGTGATAAACATTACTGAAAATGTTTGAAAAGAGAAAACCTTAATTTCAAATGCTGATGCTGTGCAAAATTTAATGAAAAGGTGATGCTACCTCATTCAAATTAAATGAAACCCTCAAACAACTCCCCAAAAACCTCAAACCCACCTCCCACCCCAAAAGCATAAATGTCTTTGCTGCGACTTTCATTCCAATATCCTTCAGGAATCTGCATCCAGTTTCATAGACGCAAAAAAGAATCTGGTTTGAGACTCTCCACCCCACCACAACGTTAGCTAAGATCTCCCTAAATACAGGTCTTGCAGTAATACAATGAATATTTTCTGTTAAAAAGCATGGTTGAATTTCATGTATTTACTAACAAACTCAGCAGCCATTTCAGGTCTTTAGTGAACTGAAGTTGAATTATCACAGAGTAATCTCGAAAACCCAGAGAATTTTAAGTGCAACTCTTTTTCCTGGGAACTACCAAGTGAGGAAGTTTTGCTGCTACATCAACCAGTTGCACTGCAGTGTTGTAGTAGCCAATGTATCAATTCTAAGAAAATGATGGAATGGTAAATGAGAGAGAAAAATCACGATCTAATATTTTTTATTGAAAGAATAATACAGTATGACGAAAAATGCATGTCATCTTTATTGGTGCTTAAAGACTGAAAATCTACTTGCATGTTCTGAAAAAAAAAGAAGGCAGGTGCAGAGCAGTTCAGTCTTAGCTGATTTAGATGTATGTATCTAAGGACAGACAGTGTTGTTTCCATGTCCTCTAGGTTCTGGTAAATAACACACATTGGAAATGGTAATAAGAACATTGTAAATTCAAAACCAGAACCCAAACTAGCTTTGTCTACCTTTTCTTCTTCCCATTGTTCTGTTTGTTGCTGCATTTGGTGAAGGAGATCGTCTTTCTCTTGGATCAGTTGTTTGTTTCTTTCCCTCAGGCTCTGAAGATAGTAGAATAGGGTAAAAGTGATTACAACATCTATACCAGTGTTTCAGTTTTCAAGAAGACTTATAGTTTTGTGGGTTTCTTTTCAGGTTTACACACGTTGAGAAGTCATAATATTTGGACCAGGCTTCTAAGTCCTAGTGATCTTGCACAAAAATAATAAAAATTGACTGCTTTACAATGACTGCTTGCATTCAGAGGCGGTCTGCTTCTAAAGACCCTTCCTAAAGGAGGGAACATGCTGAACCTTTTCCTCAGTAGTGGAATAAAAGGAGAAAAAGGGTAAACCTTGTTTGTTCATCACCAGAAAAACATTGCACTTCCTATATATTCTGTGAATATCTTTATACTTTACTTTTTCATAAAAACAAAGCTCCAAGCATGTAAGCACAGGCAATATAAGAGAATTCCACACTGCATTTACTTCAGGGGCTTGAAGATGCAATTGTTTTGGAAACATATTATCTAAGACTTTATTTGTTCCCAGAAGGACACAGTCATAGTTTTGCATTAATTTCACAAACTACGGGTCTCCATTTGACTGTCTGTCTCTAAGAAGAAATTATTACTTATACAGCCTGCTCCTGCAGCCTCTGGAAGTACCTGTCATGCTTGCCCTCTTTTAAAAGCTGTACTTCTTGATTACCTTAATTGTATCTTGCTGGTGTGTATTGCTCTTGTTCATCAGCTCTCGGTAAGCTTCCAACTGGCATTTGAAACTTCTCATTTTCTCACTATAATGTTTCTTTATAGCTGTTATTCTCTGCTCCTGAATTGCAAAAGATTGTTGAGAAAAAGAATAGTCAGTGAAACCATGAAAGTCAAGCATGATAAAGAGAACAGTTTCCACAAGAGGTAATGCTTGGTTCTCTTTCTTCCAGACTTTTTAATTGTCCGCAAAAATTTCTCACAGAAGGTTTGTTTTCTTGTCCTGCCGCAGATTTTGAGCAACACTTAATGCTAAAGTAAACCTTTCTGTGTTTTTCTGTAGGAGTCAAAATCAAAGCCTTCAAAAGAGCAGATCAGAATCAATTCTTCCTAAGCTAAGAAATAGCTAAGAAATTTTTAAAAAATAAATTTTTGCTCAAAAAACAAAAGCTTGGAAGTAAAAGACATAAGTAGCACAAACAGGTAGCATCTAAATAAGGCAATAACATTTTATGGAAATACAACTAAATGAGAAACTTTAAAAAAACCACAGATACTTCCAGCATTTCTAGGAATTATTTTACTTCTGATATTTGAATTAATAACACATTAAAGTGGCCAAAACGAGAGAGGCTCTGTGAAGAAAGGTCATTCCAGTCTCTGCCCCCACCTATGCCCAGTGGACAATTGTCTCTTACTAAGCATCTGTGTTCTTACCGTTTCTCTATTTCTCTTCTTCTAGTGATCTACAGAGTCAATTGAAATTGTAAGGTGCTACAGCAGAAGGGTTGTATTCTTACAAAAGCAGAGAAATGGATATACACAGGTATTATAATGATTGTGCAGGTATTCTGAGAATAAGATGAAGTACTGTTCCCTACCAAAAAATATCAAGCCTTTGTAGATTACATACAGGGACTCTCTCAAGTTTGCTTGATAGTGTTAAGAATTTGGTTACTTCCCCCCGGAGGTTCCAAAGGAATTTCTGAATCTCTTCTCTCTTTTCACCCAGAATAAACTTTAATTGTATGGAAAACATAAATGTGCACAGGAACTAAGCCCCTGTTTTACTCTGGACCAGAAAAGGAGAATGATGTGATAAATCAGCAAAAAGATGAAGCCACAGCTGCAAGAAAAGGTTTCAGAACATTTTAGCCAAAGATGATGTGGGTGATTTCATACTTTAGGAGAATTACTGACTAATGAAATGCAGAAATGCTTCCACTAAGGGAAGAGAGAAACTGCAGGATTATGATCACAGGACTGGTACCCATGGATCCTCATTATAAATTTGAAAGGATTTAGAAGGAGAGGGATTCTGCTATTCCATAAGCCATACTGGAAAAATAATAAAGTACCCACAGAGAAGAGGCCATAAAACTTTCCATTTCGGAAATGAGGGAAAGTAGTACGGCTTGTTATAACCCCTTACAATAAAATCATTCTTGAGAGGCACAACCTAAACATGAATATTCTAATCATGGTGTCCATTGTTAAAGGGAGATAGCCTTTAACCAAAAAAGTCAGTTACAAATAAAGTTTAGAAAAATCTCTACAAATGTCGTAGACAAAAATTAACACCAGATTTCACAATATTGTAAGATCAAATAGACTTAAAGATACACTGACATTAGTTCTGGAGACTTAGAATGGGTCCCCAAATGCATATCTCATTATGTAAATTTTATCCCTCTGTATCATTTTGACTAATGGTATAACCCAACAATAATGCTAATGTTCTGGAATATTTACCTGTTTTTTTTTCCTTATGTTGTCTAGTTGTCTGATTACCCTCATGTGGTTTTTTTTCATTTGCTGCATGTCTTTTACAATCTGTAGAGGATAAAGGAAATTATTCAGCTCAGAACACTAGCAAATCCAGTTGCAATGCACCATCAAAAAGTTTTGAGATACATTTCTCAAAATGACAAGTACAGTACAGTGAAAACAAGAAAATGGCTAACAGGACTGCAGGTCAAAGCTTTTAGGCTTCAATTACTAGAAAATATGTTATATTATTAAATGAAAATATGCACATAACTTGAAATAGATTTTTATTTCTAATCCTAGTATTTCATCTCCACCTCTTTTGTAGTAGTAGTAATCATTATAGTCATTATAATTATTCTAAAGTTCTTGAAAAAGAAAAACAGGATTTTGAAGCTTGCTGTTGGTAAAAAAAATATATCTAGAAAAAAGATAAACTGGAGCAGACTGCATTTTTGCATTTAAAAATTAAACAACACAAATTGATTACAGACTACATTATTTTGCATTTGATTAAAATAAAAACCTGCAAAACTGATAT